>NC_040907.2:65552718-65862837 GCF_004126475.2 Phyllostomus discolor
TTTCTATATTATTATTAATTACTGTATTATTTTCCATATGGACAACTGTAAACCTACATTTGCCCCACCCTGTATATTGAGTTGGTTTCTAATGTTACCAAACACACACTTGCTTTTTAAATGCTTAGTTGTACAAACTCCCATAGATTCAAAGTGCTTTCATGGCCTTTGTAAACTTTACTTCTATCCCAATTAGCCCTCCAAAGTACTACTTTTGGAGACTTGTCTCCATTGCTTACTGTGTTTCTCTCCCCTCATTACCAGTTGTTGTCAGGCTACCTCGAATAGCAGCTCTTTAACCATCCAAGTTTTCAGATTCTGACCCACTGTGGCTGGAAAATCTCAAAGCCAGCACTGTTTAGAACTGTATCATAAAGTAAAAATGAGGAATTCTTCAAAGGGACTGTGTGAAGTCTGAGAGCTTTAATATATGGAATTATAACACCTTTTCTTTAGATTCTATGATTATTTAATGCATTTCAACCAGCTGAGATTTCTATAAGTGAAGTATAAAGGTAGCTTACACTTGCTGGTTATCATACTTTCAAGTTAATATTTTAGAGTTATTCTTTACCTCTATCTGGTTTGGTTATATTTTAATAATATATACTAAAACTATTGTTTTATTTACCGTTACCTTAAACTTACTAAGTTGTGGTAAGTACTTATTAGAAAGCAGCCTAGTTAATGTATTTACATTTTAGGAGGAAGACATTTTCTTGCCTCAGATAATGATGTGAACAATGGCCTCATTGATGCTTTTGGGACCCTTGCATCTGGAAACACCGCCACTTCCCAGAAGTCTATTCAGGTCTGAGTTCCTATTCCTCAGGTTTTTTGTTTGCATTTAGTCATAAACAAGAAAATTACCTTGGTTGTTACAAGTTTTGAGTTCTGTATATTTTACAAAGTAAATTGTTAATTAAATCAAAACTTAAGTATGAAATAGAAATTATTCTTTAGATATGGCCAAACTAAATAGTAAAATAGTGAAGTAAGTAGTAATATAACAGACATTTTTCTTTTTCCTTTCACATAGTGTTGGGTTGCAGGATAACATCAAAATGTTAATTTTTTCCACTAAAAAAATAGACTGGCCCATAATATAGTACCCACTTTTCTGTGAATGCTTAAAAAATACCATACTTCTAAGATTTCTCACACCCTACATTGCTGTGAAATAAATTTAAACTGAATGAATTAATTCAAGAACTTGGTTTGCAATTGGAAGAAAAATACCTTGGAAAGAGATTTACCTGAAGAAATAGAATGAATAATCATTACATATCTAAAAATTTAGGGTTTCCTTAAATGTCTTTGACCACTCTTTTCACTGGCTTTCTATTTTATTCACCTCTCCTCTGAACTCAACTTCTGTTTTCCTCCATATTTAAATAAACCCTCATTTTCTGTTACTTAGACTCAAAATTTTTTACTAAACTTCAATTCTTTATTCATGGCCCATGTGAAATGTCAACACAGTCTATTTCCTTGACAGTGTTTTTTTCCAAAATTCTGTTTTTACCCATATCAATTCCCACCAAGTCTGTCATGTCACCATATGTGAAGACTCACCTTCCATCTTCACATTTATTAGATCACTGCCTACATTAAAACTTGACATGATCACCTAAAAAAACCTATTTTCCACTAGTCTCCAACAATGAAGAGCACATAGATTATAGGATGCAGGATTAGGATTCTATGAGAAGATTGATATAGAGCTCTGGTTTGTAGCTTTACATGGCAAACAGAGTAAAGAGTGGTCTGGGATCCAGCTTGGCAGTGTATGGAGAATAAACTGAAGGAGAATAAAACTAATTTCCGAGGGTTTCAATCTGGTTGTCTTATAAAACAATGCTACTACTGTCTAAAATTGACAAGTAAAGAGGAAAAATTGATTTTGAAGGTATTATTTTGTGTTCTGTTTAGAATTTAGTCATTTTTAGTGGATAGTGGGACATTAAAATGGAATATTCCAAAGAAATTTTAAATATAAGAGCAGGATGTGGAAACGCAGCCATAAAAGAGACATTTGCAAAGAGGAAGTGCCCAAAGCTTTATAGATATGCTTCATAAGCTGTAGGGAAGGGGCAGAAAGGTTTTGTTTCCCTCACTTAAAATGGCAGCCAGAATACACAGGAGAGGGTGCGTCTCACTCTTTACTCAGCTATTTTCCCTACTACTATGTAGCCAAAGGCTTCTAACGTTCCTACACTTTCCTGATGGAGAGTCTAAAAAAGTCACTCACTTTCAGATTTAACTGGACAATAACACTTTGTCCACTCAAAGACATGTCTACCTAACACAGGACTGGGATTTTTGTCACTGCAATGATGTTTCAATGGTAGAATTCACTCTCTTCTCTCAGCACTGATATGGAGGTATATTTGATTGAAGACTGGGTTGGAGCAGAACTGGAATTCCCCATCATTTTCTGAAATGACATATCTATGGAAAGCACCTTCTTGGTCAGTAGATAAAGTCTGCTGTGCTTGACTAAGAGCCATCCACAAAGACATGAGAAACTTTCTTTGAGGCTCCTCTCAGAGAAAGGTTCTAACGTTTGCTTCTCAAGATTCCAACCTTCATAAACATCATTTTGCCCTCTTTGCACTCCTCTTGGACTTGTTTACTGTCAAGGGTTACTCACTCTTAAATGTATGAAAAATTATTTGAAGATTTCACACCAGAAAAAATATCCTTGAGCGCTGGACCAAGGATTTGCTAGTCCTGGCCTTCCTGGGTCTCTACTCAAATATTGTAGCCACCATCAATAAGTCTTTTCCTTTAGGTCATCAAGAAGTTGGGTAAACTGAGGGCAATTCATACACACACACACACACACACACACACACACATTCACATCCTACAGCTAATACTTCTTTGACTTTTAGCACCCTTTAATTCTAAAGGCTCAGGTGGGTGTTTACAAAACATTTGAGAAAAAATAATATGGCCATGTCTCCAACTGCAAAACACATTCTCCTGTCCTAATGCTTTTATTATCCTCTGTCCTTTCCTCAGACCCTATGTTTCCATACCTTCTACCTAACAACTGTCATAGCCCAGTCAGCTTTCAGACAGATCACAAGCCTAAGGAGGTATGGCCTATATAAGCTTGTTCTCACACCAGGCCAAAAATTAAAAACTATGTTCTAAAAACAATAAAGAATAAAATTACTCTTCTCTCCAGTCATTAATTTTTAAATATATATTTATACAGCTTGAAAGTAAGGGATTAACACTCAGCAATGATATTTGGATGAATGGAACTGTAATAATTGATAGCACTGTGGGAAAGGACACGTTTTTCCTCATCACGTGGAAAGGACAGTATCCCATTATTTCTCTCTGGGATCCCACTGGAACATCAATAGGAAATTTCACAGTGGACCAAGGCTCCAAAATGGCCTATCTCACTATTCCAGGAACTGCAAAGGTAAGCAATGAGCTTTTTGATTCCCACACAAATCTGTTTCATAGCTTAAAATATATTGTTTAATATCATACATATGAATAGCAATACTTGTGTCATCTTCAAAAATAAGAGAAAATATAATGTACTTTCTATGCTGGTATGGTCCTGAAAATTATGGGGCAAGAAGAGGAGGAAAGCAACTTATACATTAGAAGGAAGGAACAAGGGAAAAATGTAGGTAGACTAATAATAACCTTGAGGAGGCAATGCAGGGAGTCTGTGAAACTTGGTGTGCACATAGTCATTCCTTATTAGCCCTATCATAGAATCTGTGAACTCTGAGGTTAAAGAATAAAACCAAAACCACCGCAAACTTTCTGAAACTTACTTTCCCCACCTAAGATTTCACAAGGTTTGGACACCATGCATGACAATAGCCAGGATGCCCTGTCCATATCACCTCAACTCTCATCTTTTTACCTCAAAAAAACCTCAAAAAAAAATCTCAAAACCCTGTTTATTCTGTATCACATTTCTAACATTTATTTTAGAGTTGAATCATGGAAAAGCAGAAAATAGTTTGATCTTGGATACTTACTATATTTCCATTGAATTTTTAGGTGGGTGTTTGGACTTACAGCATTCAAGCCAAAACAAACCCAGAAACATTAACTATAACAGTTAATTCTCGGGCAGCAAATTCTTCTGTGCCTCCAATCACAGTGAATGCTAAAATGAATAAAGACTCAAACAGCTTCCCCAGCCCAATGATTGTTTATGCGGAAATTCTACAAGGGAATATACCCATTCTTGGAGCCAATGTGACGGCATTCATCGAATCAAATAGTGGAAAAACAGAAGTTTTAGAACTTTTGGATAATGGTGCAGGTAACTTACAGGGTTTTTTTTAAAGAATAAGCTTATATTTTCATAACTCAAAATATGCTATGGGTCCAGTGGCAGTGTGGGGGAGTGAGAGACACCAAGAGAAATGATGCAGGTTATAGATGAACAGCAGAACCAGCAGGAAATTCTACCTGGGTAAAACCTACAAAGTGATTAGCAAATTTCTTGTACATAATAACACTCAATAAATGTTATTTGTCAGCATTATTGTTTATCATCGAGACTATCAATGTCTATCACCAAATAGAAAGGTTTCATTCAAGCAACTGAGGACAGCATCAAGAATTCTGAACAAGTGTTTCTTTTTTTTTCTTTTTATTTTTTATTTTAATCATTGTTCAAGTACAGTTTTCTCCCCCCTACTCCCATTCCAGCCCACCCACCCAACCCTCCCCCCTTTCCCCCATTACCCCCCACCCCTAGTTTTTGTCCATGTGTCCTCCAAATTTGTTCCTGTAAACCCTACCCATTTCCCCCTGAAATTCCCTCTGAACAAGTGTTTCTTAGGGGCACATCATCAAGTCTGGCCAGAGAGAGTGAAACTCAGCAGCCATAAGTGGTTAAGTGGTAGAACCTGGGTCCCCAGCAAAGAAGGAAGGACAGGCAAGAGTAATTCCAAACTGCACATATAATCCTGGAAACTGAGGCCCAAGGGCAGGGAGAACTGCCACAAAGGAAGAGGGGACACCACAAGGGCATCAGATACCCTTTCCTGCCAGGTATGACTGGCAAGAAACAAGACACAGCACTGGCCATGCTGTCTCCATGGTCTCTATGGATGAGTGGTGCTTGAACACCTTTTCCATAGACTCTGGTTTATTCTGGCAACTGAACCATCTTTTGAGAGGTCAGTGAGTAAGGGAAAAACCAGTCTGATAGACATCTAAATTATCACAGAATTTCTATCAGTGTCATGCACAATGTAATTAATTCAGTCAATTAATAATCCTATCATCAGCAAGAGTTGGCCCTTTGAAAAACTTAGAAGGTAAAATTATTCTTTGGTTCACCTCAGTGACTTCACCTGATATGACAGTATTTTCCTCAACTCTCCTCTAATTCCTCCTTTTCCCCCACCCCTTCCATGCTACTTAAAACTTACAGGTATCTTGTGATTTCTCAAGGTTTTACCAGGTGGTTACTCAGCCTATTTGGAATGCCTTTACCTAAGGATATATTGGTCATCGTCAATGACTTAAAGCAGGGCTTTTAAACTTCAGCTAACAAAGGAACCACCTGGAGAATTGTTATAACACATCATGCTGGGCCTTTTTCTAGAAAGTCTAACAAATTTGCATTTCTAATACAATCCATGGAGATGCAGATGCTGTGGGTCCAGAGCTTTTTAAGAACCTCTGTCTTAGAATGTTAAATGCCCTGAGGACTGTGTTTGCAATTTAATGAATAAATTCAGTACTTGTAATACCAAAGAAATATACTTGTGATACATACAGTTCTCCTAAAGTCCCCCATAGTTTTTTCTAATAAAAGATGGGTCTTTCCACTATCAGGAACCAGGAAGTTCATGGATCAAAGAGCAAGAAGCGAGGATTAAAAAAAAGGAGTAGTAGAAGATTATGTCAAAACAAGTCATTTATAGGTGATTATAGTGAGAATTAAGTCTTATGCTAATATACTTTCTCTCTAGTGGAGAGCCTTCTGATTTGAACAGAGATGGCATAATTGTGTTTAGATAAAGTAAGAGCTGCAAACCAACCACTTGGCTGAGAAACCCTAAGAGTACTACAATAATCTGCATATAAGTTGATAAAGTGAAGGTATTTATTATGCACACATCAGTATCAGTGTGTATATTTGTATAGTATGTATATTACAAAATAATATATAATATTATGCATGTGTTATATGTAAATCTATAGATCATAACTCAAGGATATCAATTTAACAATATACTGGTTGATAGAGCATAATGGAAATATTCCCCAAGGGGTCAATCACAAAATGGGGAGCCCAGTCTAGGCAATAGGCTTACAAAGGCTGTGTGCTTAACTCTAAAAATGAATACATATCTCTTTCTTTACACTAATAATTTACTCCTTAATTTCTATAACAAGGTGCTGATACTTTCAAGAATGATGGCGTCTACTCCAGATATTTTACAGCTTATTCAGTAAATGGCAGATATAGCTTAAAAGTACGGGCTCATGGAGGAGCAAACGCCGTCACACGAAGCTTAAGGCATCCGCCAAACAGAGCTGCATATATACCAGGCTGGGTAGTGGATGGTGAGTAACTCATGATCTCTGAAGCCCAGTGCTGGCTGGAATATCGTGATATGATTAAGACTTCAAACATTTTACAACTCAAAGTATAGCTTTTCCCATTTCTGGAATGAAGGTCTCAGTCATACTGAGATTTGCCTTCAAATTAACCTATGCTATGGTACAATGTCTGTCATCTAGTAAGCTTTCAATAAATGTCAGCCATTGTATTCATTTGGAGCTCCTGACCTCTAGCAATAATAACATGCCAGATTTCCAACTAAGGGTAAAGAAGATAGGCTAATTTGTTATGTACCTAAGCATATACCAGTGGTGGAATTTATCCTTCAGATTACATAAAAAATACATAAATGGGTAAACATTTATTTTGAATATTTTTACTAAGTCAAAAGAAAATACGTATTGAGCAAAGTGGTGATAACAATTAAGAAAGGAATTCTTGTTAATTTTCCCTTGTCTTTTCTCTTATCTTGTGACTTTTAGGGGTTTTCTATTAACAATTGGAATATAACCTGAAGTATTTGTTCCTTAGCACTTGCAATAGGGAGGAAGGAAGAACCTGGCACATGTGTTTAGAAGCGAGTGGGTAGTAATTTCCCCAGGCTTATTCCCAGCTTAAAGAGAAGTTGAGAAATAAAGAAACTCCTCTTAAAAAAAAAAAGCACATATTGAATTGTATAACATTGTTCCCATTCAGGGAAGCCTGGTCCTTATCCATTTATATTCTATAATATCCTAGGCAGGATGCTAAAGAAAACAAATTCTCCAACCAAAGGGATGCTTATAACTTTGTTACCAGGCTTAGTAAAATGTTATGTGAATATATATATGGAAGGACTAAAGTAGGGTTACAGTTCTTCATATGGGAAATAATATAATAATTAATACTGCAAGAATAAATTTGTTTCACATACTCATAACTGTAAACTTACATTTGCCCCATTCTTTATATATATTATATATACTATATTTAATATATATAATACCATATATATATATAGTATACACCATACACTACATATTATATGTAGTATATATACTATACACACATATATAAAAGCAGAGGACAAGTGGGATGAGAATTAATTTGAAAATACTAATAGGTTGTGCTCGTTGTAACCAAGGAAACTTTTAATGCAGGGGAAATTGAAAAGAATCCACCAAGACCTGAAATTAATGAGGATACTCAAACAAACTTGGAGAGTTTCACCAGAACAGCATCTGGAGGTGCATTTGTGGTTTCAAATGTTTCAGCAACTCCTGTGCCTGACATATACCCACCAAGTCAAATCACAGACCTGGAGGCCACACTTGATGGGGCTGTGATCAGGCTGACATGGACAGCACCAGGAGACGATTTCGATGTTGGAAAAGGTAAGGATGAAGTGTTTGTTATGTGGCATTGACTAAGTGGAAGATGCCCATGCAAAAGCAGCGGTAAAAGGGTGGATGGGAGGAGAACAATTTTTGATTGATAATTCAGTCATCTATTAATTTTATAATCATATATTTTTCAATCAATCAAATATGACACATTTTAACTGGTCCCACTTTCAAACAAAGAAGGTAGCAATGGCAAAGTTTAAAAATGATAATTCTGCTTATATTGAAACATTAGTAAGCCTTTGGATATGAGTACAGACTTGGCCTCACTAAACAATATTTTGAGGAAAGTGAATAAAAAAGGAATTTATCATGGTGTGCTCTAGTTTCTAAACTTCATTTACACGTTTTTTTTTCTCAGTTCAACAGTATATCATAAGAATAAGTGGAGATATCCTGGAACTAAGAGACAATTTTGATGATGCCCTGCAAGTAAACACTACTGAGCTGTCACCAAATGAGGCCAACTCCCAGGAAAACTTTGCATTTAAACCAGGAAATATCTCAGAAGAAAATGCAACCCACATATTCATTGCCATTCAAAGTGTGGATAAGAGCAATTTGACATCAAAAGTATCCAACATTGCACAAGTAGCTTTGTTTATTCCTCAGGCAAACCCTGATGACATTCCTCCAAATCCAGGCCCCGATGGAAATCATCCTAATTCTGGAATTAACATTTCTTCTTTGGTGTTGTTAGTGGTTGGGTCTGTAGTAATTGTTAGTATTATTTGAAGTGTCACCATTTGTATCTCAAACAAGAAAAAAAATTCAAGCAGACCTAGAACAAGGTTTTACAACACATCAACAACAGAAGTGAAGAATATTTCTGAAATGTTAAATTTATCCTGTGTGATCATGAAGTCATACAAATAATTGTAGGAGTTCTAGAAGGGATACTGTAAGTACAAACATCCAGGGGTATTTGAAAAATTGTAAGTCAGTACTAAAATTTAATCAGCTTATTTACTCATTGTTTTGTTTATCAGAAAAAGTGATGAATAAAAACCTTTTTTACATTAATATCAGGTTGTGTATTATCTGGTAGAACAGGTGTCTACAGTAGTACTTCAAATTTCATAAAAATGTTAAAAATTATCTACGTGAATAGTCAAATACAAGTGTAAGAAAGCAAATAAACTCTACTTGAATAAAAATGAATTTGGTCTTAGAAGTTTTAGGTGTAATTTAATGTTACTGTATTCATCCAAAGTTTCCAGTTATGCACTACTATGTGTAATATAAACAAGGTCAAGTTCACTGCAATTCATTGACATGGAACTACTAGCAAAAAAATCAGCTACCACCTGTCAAACCTATCTCTCTTACTCCAGTTCAGTATAATCACATATATGTCAGATAAAAAAGAAAACTAAAATTTTAAAAATATTTAATTATCACTGAGTCATAGTCTACAAGTCACAACCATAGTTATGAATGAGATCAATTAAAGAGAGAAAGTAGGTTGGGAAGAGCAGGTTCACATGGTCAGCCAGGGCCAGGCCTACAGAGACCCTAAAGATGCAAACAAAATGAAACACAGAGCATGGCGCCCAGAGAATTTTGATTCATGCAGTGGGTGGACTTAGGAGTCCAAGATTACCAGCATATGGTTACCTGCTCTTCCAATTAGTGGTCATCTCACTTTGCACAGAGAGTTTCACCACCATAATTCAAATCCCTGAGGAACCTGAGAGGCACAAGATCAGCATCCATCATTTGCTTCCTTATCTATTATAACCTTAGCAGGAATTATTTAAAGGTTTGAAAGCCATATAAACCAAGTCCTGGGGTCACTTTTACCACCTAAACACACAACAGACTTTTTGACCTGACATAATTAATTTTGTATGATTAGCAGGATTGACAAAAAGGGCCCTGTGTTTGAAATTGGAAGTAGTAAAGAAGCAAGGGAAGAGGAAATAAGTAGGAGACCCCCAACTACTGGTGTGGTTGAGTATTCTCATAGCACTCTTTGGAAAACAAGCTGTGCAGTAGGGCATTTGGACACAGTGCTGTAGAAGGTCTCTTTGCACATGAGTTCCTTTAGTGGGCTGGCACCTTCTCAGCCACTGCTAGTAGCTATGAATGTACAGATGAACATGGGGAAAATGTAGAAAAGGGGTAAGTGCAGGACACCTGGCCTTTTACTGAGAGGGAAATAAATGCCTGAAATTGGGTGTTGGCAATAGAAATAATTCACAACGACTAGATTTTCCTTGTGTCCTTCCCACCCCACCCCCAACCCCAGCTCTACTGAAGCCTACCAGCCTGGTTATAATTACCCTCCCAGATACTTTACTGCAATGCTCAGGTGGGTCTCAGTAATGGGCTCTCCCCTCCAGGTCAGGCATTGGTTTAGATCTATTTCTAGGACTGCATCTAGTAGTTAATAGTGAATTAGTAAGATTCAGAAAAATTACTGAATGATTATCATTGTTATAGTCAGTGTTGAAATGACACTCCATGTTCAAAATTAATAAGAATTTCAAGATGGCAACAGCCAAGTATTAATCCAAGTATAGGGACCCTCTAAGCATGGGGTTCTGTACAAACCCATAGATCTCATGCCCACTAAGCCAGCCTCTCTCACTATGACACAGGATGTCTCATTCTTAGGCTGTGAGGTGCTCTTCATTTCCAGGAAAGCCTCTTGCCACCAACCCTCCACTTTCAAGTCCTGCAGTCACATGGATGATTCATGCTCATCCCTCAGCTCTTAGAAGAGGTGTCATTTCCCTGAGAAGTATTTCTTAACTCTCCCAGTCGCCCTCTGACGGGATTAAATTCCTTGCACTATGCTGCTGGTGGAAAAGGGGTGCTTTAAGGGGGTAACAGGGAATGCATTTTGGGAGACTAACATGTGGGAGGTTGAGGTTATATGGTAAGACTCATTGTAGAAGCAAAATCAAAGGACTGCCCACGGGTTCCCACTATTCCATCTCCATCCACCCCACCATGGAAAAAGTTCAGACCTGTCTTCATCAGTCTGAGAAATAGGGCCTCTGTCTATGTCTCTGTCCTCATGCAGGTAGCTGTCTGTGCTCCCAGCTATACTCTGGCTGGCTGTGTGCCCAAGGTAGTCGGACCTGGGCTCCAGGGCCACATGGCTGCTATGGAGAGAAAACACAGAAGCAAATGGGAGGAGTGTGGTAAGCGTGTGTAAGACAGAGAAAGACAGAAGAGAGCTTTGTTAAGCTTGGGTTGTATTATCTTGGGATTGGGAAGAAGCAAGTGTCATTTCAAGCTAACCAGTCAACTTCCCAATCTTTCATGGGCTTCTGACATAGTCACCCTTAACCAATCTATTTCCCTGACCTTCTGGGGTTCTGTGTCCCTTATCCAATCCAATCCTTTCCCCAGGCTAGATGGACAGGCTTCTGTAGTTGCCATCTTAGTTCCTACTGCTCATGCCTGAAAGTAAAATTACCTCCCCCGGCACTGTCTTGACTTCCACTTGGCATGTGCCCAGCAGAGGAGTGTCCCCTGCTGTTTTTATTCCTCCCTGGAATGATCCTTCCTGCCTGCCTTGGGTAATTAGGTCCTAAGGATGGAGGATGCCCTGGGAAATGTGCGAAGCTGTAACTTTCTAGTGAAGCAAGCTTACTATCTAATTCAGGCCCCAAGTTTATTATGTTTAATAATGTCTGACCCCCTTTGCTCCCTTCCTTTATTAATATCCAGCTACCTATACTAACAACATCACCTCATTCTTACCTCTGGGGTAACACAAACTTCTGCATTTCAATTGACAACTTATTCTACTTATCTCCCTCCAGATAGTGAGCTTCCTGAGGGCAGGAGACAATCTCCTACCATCATATTACCAATGCCTATCATATTGCTCAGTGAATATTTGTTAAATGAAAGCATGAATTGTGTCTTCCCCAGAGTATCAGTCCTAAGGTATCAACCCCAGAGCTGACAAAAGGACCACCAAAAAAGTACCAGTAACAACCTTACTTTATGAGTTTAAATCACAGGAATATAATAATATACCTCTTGATAAGAATGCTGAGTTATCCCATCTAGTGAGGAAAAAGCATCTTGAACTATATCCTCATTTTTATTGCAATAACAAAGTTTGGCTTAACATGTCCTCTTAATTAGACTCCCAATTAGCCTTCAGCCTCTATTTAGGTTGATTCAAATTTTATATGAATTTACTTCCACCTAGCATACTTCTCCAATCCCATTTTCCTCTATGACCCTGTTTACACCTGCACAGGCTTTACTTTTATCCTTCAAATCAGTTTCAAAACTATCAAGGCCTGACTCATTCAAAAGCAGCTAAAAACTTATTTCCCACTTGAGAAATGCAGCCCCTCCCTGCCCTGCTCTGTCAGCCTGCCACTCTTCCTGCTCTCCTACACAAACAGCAACACTGACCCACCCAGCTGCCTGCTTTCAAAGCCAGAAGTCATTTTTTTTTATTTGGCATTTCTGTCTCCTCTACCTGATTTTTCATGGCTG
This sequence comes from Phyllostomus discolor, assembly GCF_004126475.2. NCBI lineage: Eukaryota > Metazoa > Chordata > Mammalia > Chiroptera > Phyllostomidae > Phyllostomus > Phyllostomus discolor. The sequence goes on from NC_040907.2 coordinate 65,565,145, forward strand.
ACTCTTTTTCAGATCTGTTTAAATATCACTTCAGCTATCCCTGTCAACCCAGCCTTAAGCAGCAACTCACTCTCACCATATCTTTCTTTACAAAATTCTCTTATAGCTTTTAACACTACCTGATACATTTTAATTTTTAATGGACAGTTAGGATGTTTGTTGTTTATTTTCCCTGTGGAATATAAGTTCCGTGACAGCAGTGACCTGCTGGTTTTCTCACTTTATGAACTAAAACTCGTCCTGCTACATAGTAAATTCTCAATTATTGACTGTTGAATGAAGAGATAAGGGATAATAAACTGGTTATTTTATGTATTTTCTCTAGTATGAGAACATAAAATCAGGCCAAGGAGAGTTATTTAAAGTATTTATATTATGTAACACCTTATTTATATCTTTTCCTGTCCCTCCCTAGAGCATAGCACAGGGAAACCTTGGCTCTGTCATGTGCTAGATGTTTTCACCAATATATTCATGTAATCAGAACCATTATCAGGACAAACACATTACCAGCCTCCCAGATATCCCCTTTCTGCTCTCTCAGTCACTATCTCCGCAAAAGATAAACATTATATTGACTTCTCACAGAATAGATTGTTTTAGCTATTTAGGTACTCTATATGAATACAATCATATATGACATATTTTTGTAACTGACTGCATTTACTCAGATATGTATGTGAGATTCATCCATATTGGGGGTAGTTGTATTTTGTTGATTCCATGACATACAAGCTATTTGAATTTAACATTCTATCATTAACATTGAAATGTGAATGGATATATACATGCATCATACATGAATGTAACAGAACTTACATAAAGAAATGTAGAATCTTTCCAATTTTGCACCCTTTTAAAAAATGTTCTCTGAGATGGACATTCTTATAGCTAAGTCTTAATTTATATTTTTAACTAATTCATTACTCTAAAAATAAATTCTCAGAGCTTCTGGTCAATATGGTAATGTAAGCAGACATGGCTCACCTCTTCACACAGTGACATCAAAATTCAACTAAAATATAGAACCACCATCACTCAGGAACATCAGAAATCTAGTTGAATGGAAGTCTGACAACTACAAACTCCAGTAGAATGAAAGTCTGACAACTTTGGAATTGAAGAAACCACATCCATCCAGACTGGTAAGAGGGGTGCTGACACAAAATGGGCTGACCCCACATCACATGGATAAAAATTTAGGAGGGATATCCCAGGAGCAAGGAGTCCCAGACCCACAGCAGCCCCCACAGACCAGGATTCTAGTGCCAGGAAGATAAGTCCCCACAACTTCTGGCTGCAAAAATAAGCAGGGATTTAGTGGGTGGAGGAAGCTGCTGCAGTCCTAAAGAGTTCCTCTATTAGGAAATGCGCACATGGATTTACCTACTCAGACTGGCTCCCGCTGAGCTCCAGCACCAGAATGGTAGCTTGAAGGGCACCAGTGGTATACAGGGAGAGACTGAAGTGTCTGGCATCAAGGTGAGCAGAGGCCATTGTCCCTTTGCTGACCCTTACATACCAGAGAGCTAGTAGGCTGGTGCCATATCTGAGACTCCATCAACCTGCCTAACATTGTGTGACCCACCTTGGACATCCAAGGAGACTCCACCCCACCCAATTTACAGGCCCAACTCAAGCTGGCTTCTCTTAGCTCCTAAATCCTATCAAGCAAGCAACAGCTGGCTTCACTAAGCCCTAGTGGCCGCCAAATTAGAGTCACAGCTTAGCTTCACCTGGGAATCTCTAAACCCAGCACAAGTAGCAGCCATTCCAGATTGCTTTATAGCTCAGGCAGTGTGCCCCAGGCAAAACACAGGTGGGGGCTGAACTTGACCTGTACCATCCTGGAAACCCCAGGGCCAGCACACCCAGTGGACAGCTACAGACCATGTCAGAGCACCACCACAATGCCCCTGCACAGCTGATCTTCCACAGAGGGCAGAGGTTTGTGATGAGTGGTCACAGTCAGTCCTTGCAGCTGACTGGCCTGGGTAAATCCCTCCCATTGATCTGCCAACAGCAACCAAGGCTCAATACAAAAGGAGGCTATACTCAGCTCACAAGAAGGACACACCTCATGTACCCAGCTTGGGTGATAGGGGAAGCATGCCACTGGACCCTACAAGACACCTACTACATTAGCCCACACTTCTAACATGCAGAGTCAAAGTAGCTCTGTGTAATACATAGAAACAAACACAGGGAAGCTGCCAAAATGAGGAAACAACGAAACATGGCCCAAATGAAAGAACAGGTCAAAACTCCAGAAAAAGGGCTAAATGATGTGGAGATAAGCAATCTATCAGATGTAGAGTTCAAACCACTGGTTATAAGTATGCTCAAGGAACATAGTGAGGACCTCAGTAGCATAAAAAACAAAAAACCCAGTCAGAAATGAAAGACACACTAGATGAAATAAAGAGGAATTTACAGGGAAACAACAGTAGTTTGGTTGAAGCCAAGAATCAAATCAATGGTTTGGAACATAAGGAAGAAAAAAACAACCATGCAGAACAACAAGAAGAAACAAGAATCCAAAAAAAAATGAGGATAGTCTAAACAGCCTCTGTGACAACTTTAAGTCGTCCAACATTCACCTCTTTCTTTTCTTCACAAGAAAAGAGCAAGATATTGGAAATCTATCTGGAAGAATAATGAAAGAAAACTTCCCTAATTTGGTGAAGGAAATACACATGCAAGTCCAGGAAGCACAAAGAGTCCCAGACAAAATGGATGCAAAGAGACCCACTCCAAGACACATCATAATTAAAATGCCAATGGTTAAAGATAAAGAGAGATTCTTAAAAGCATCTAGAGAAAAGAAGTTAGTTACCAGATGGTTGCCAGATGGGAGGCGGCAGGGGGAGAATGGGTGAAGAGGTGAGGGGATTAAGAAGTACAAACAGGTAGTTACAGAATAGCCATGGGGATGTAAAGTACAGTATAGGAAATGGAGTAGCCAAAGACCTTATATGCATGACCCATGGACATGAACAATGGTGGGGGACTGCCTGAGGAAGTGGGAGAAGGGTGGAGTTGGGCAAAGAGGGGAAAATCAGGACAATTGTAATAGCATAATCAATAAAATATATACATTTTGAAATGGAACTGCCTCATGACCCAGCAATTCTACTTCTGTGTATATATGCAAAGAAACCCAAAACACTAATTCAAAAGAATATATGCACCCCTATGTTCACTGCAGCATTATTTATAAGTCAATATATGGAATCAGCCAATGTGCATATCGATAAACAAGTGGATAAAGAAGTGGTGGTGCATATATAGGATGCGGAACCAAAAAAATTTATTTACAAAAATTTCTGTATTTCTACTTACATGTTTACACTTTAGTCACCTTCTAGTACTGTCTTTGATGCAATACAACTATAGAGACTTTTTTTTCTACTCCTGAGAACAGTCTTTGAACTCACCAATTTTGATATCTTTTAGTGTTTCTGCCATTTTTTTTCACCTCTTCCACACTGGCAAAACACTTCTTTTTGGGAATTTTTTTCATCAAGTGTGGGGAGTGAAAGACTCAGGGCAACAAAAGGTGAATAGGGAGGATGGGACAGAGGAGTCATGCTGTTTTGTGTCAAAAACTGCTGAACACTCAGCACAATGTGGGCAGGTGTGCTCCTAAATCACCCATCATGAATTGGGCAAATATATTGCAAGTCTTTAAAAAAATTCACTGAATAGGGGCTAAGATGGTGTCGGAGTAGGAAGGAGCAGATCCGGCGTCCCTCTGCTCAGGGGAGAAAATCCTGGCTGATCTATGGAATGGAGAAGCAAACAACCAACATATTTCAGCATATGTGAAAATAGGGGACCAAGGATTGTGGTGGAACCGAAAAACCAGACCCTAAGAAGAATGCTGCAACACGGTAGGGTCTCAGGAACCAGCATGGGGTCGGGAGGCTGCAGCCCCAGGCCCAGTGCCCACTGCTGGGTTTGCCACAGACTCCTTGGGAGAGAGCCGGGACAACTGTTCCCTCCCCAGCCAAACAAGGTCTGAGCAGCACTGGGAGGAATCCAGGTGCTAGCAAACACACAAGGGCTGTGAGCACCTTTGGAAGCTGTGGACACCAGAGGGGCTGGGTTGCGCAGCAGGCCCTGATCCCCACAGTCACCAGTCTGGCTGGAGAGTTTGGCTGCAGGAGAAGCCAGGCCATTGTGTACAGCCATTGTGTGCAGGCTTGAACTGGAGGAATTTCTCAAGAGGAAGGAGGGAAAAGACAGACACTGTTTGGGGAATTCTCCTAAAGCGATCAATCGCTCCAGCCTCCCTGCCACCCAGTTGAGGGCACACTCAGAGGGGTGGGGGAGAGCATCCCCACACCCCAGTCCACAGCAGTAACCCTGGGGAAAGGCCTAATTCCCACACCCAGGGCACAAGGCTGAAGAGCCACATTAGCTTCCCAGACAGTGCGGGAGCCAGTGCACACACTGCTGACCAAGGAAGAAAAGTCATACCAATCACCCCTCAACCTGGCACAGCCAGCAAGAGCAGAAAAACTGGTTTGGCCACTTTGAATCCAAGAGACTTTTAAATTTTATTCTATTTTTTAACAATTCTTACTTTTTTAATTTTTATTGTTTTTATTCTCTTTTAATTTCTTTTTCTTCTCATTCCTGCTTTCTTGTTTTATTCCTTCCTCCTTCCTTTCCTCCAATTTTATGTTTTCTTCCTTCCTTCATCTGCCTTTTTTATTTTTTAAAATTTTTTCTAAATACCTACAAGTGAGACAAAATCCTGGATCTGTGAAAAGACCAATGTTGAACCCAAAGAAGGGGCATCACAACAGCTGGGACAGTGAGACAAATTTTACTCCACTAGTACAGAGAACCTGCAAGTTATTGCATATTTGTATTATTATTATTTTCCCAGTATTCTTACATCTTTTTTTAATAGTATTTTTGTATCCCTCTTCTTTTTGTATAGTCTGCTTTGCTAGGCTGGTTATATTCTATGACCTGACAGCTTTCCCCTGGTATCTCTTTCATAGTGTATTGCTAATTTACTGTCCTTTAATTCACCTGTGTCCCATTAGCACACTACTCGAGGTTCTGTACTCCCTATTCTTGTTACCTAGATCTCATAGATTCTGTCATATGATTGTTGCCCTAATATTACTATAAATAATTGCTGTTCCATACAATTATAATTACTTCACAACACACCTCCCAGATCTTAGCCCATTTCAAAGTTTCCTGAACTCTATTACTGTAGTGATTATTCTCTCACACGCTACACCTATTTACTATCCTTTACTCTTACCTTACCTCAGAATCTGAACTCCCACAACCTCACTTCTTTATAGATCCAACTCACAATCCTTCCTTCCCCAACAAGAGTCTTATCTTCTTTGCATCCTTTCTAAAAATCAGCTAGCTGGGTGGAAGATCACAGTTAACATTATACATAGTCAAAGGATCTCCTATCTCCTCTCTACTAGCTGCTACTGTAAATATCATAGAATACTCTCTTGCTGTCTTAAACCATTTTGCCTTCCCCCTCCAACCAATCACAAAAAAAAAGTAGGTGGAGGTGGTGAACACCAGGATACCCACTGGAAGAGGAAACCCAACAACAAAGGAACCACTAACAGATAACAACAGAAGAAGGTGAAGGAGGGAGTGGTAACCACACAAACCTCAATCCAGGACCTATCTGGAAATACAACTAAACAGTAGAGACAGTATCCAGTACAAACAACTGAACAAGAGCAAGAGAGAATTCTTAAAACCTTATACACACAGAAGAACCAGCTTCAACACAACCTGCCCTCACCAGCACAACAAAATTTAAGAGGTGGTGGAGAGAGTGACCCTCATTTAACCAGCTGGTGGGAAGGAACCACCAAAGAAAGACCCAACAACAATCAAAACCCAAAGGCAAACACAAAGCCAACTTAAATAACAGCCCAAGACCAGTGAGCTTGGGAGATCAAGGAAACTGCACCACTGAAACTCACTGCTATTCTACTACAGAAGTTCACACCACAAACCCAGGGAGCCAGAACTGATCAATTTAAGAAGCTGATGCTAACAAGAAGAGTCTCACAAACAATGGGAAGACAAAGAAACAATCCCCAAGTGAAAGGAAAGAAGGAAACCTCAGAAAGAATGCTAAATGAAATAGAGGCAATTCAACTATCAGATATTGAGTTCAAAGCAATGATCATCAGGAAGCTCAATGAGCTCACAATGAGCTACCAGAAACTACAGGGAAGCTACAATGAACTCACTGAAAACTACATCAACATGAAAAAGGAAATAGAGACTCTCAACAAGGGCCAAGAGGAAATGAAGAATACAATTTCTGAACTGAAGAACACAGTAGAAGGAATGAAAATCAGGATTGATGAAGCAAAAGATCGGGATCAGCGAGTTAGAGGACAAAGTAGAAGAAAACACCCAGAAAGAGCAAGAAAAGGAAAAGAGGCTCAGAAACAATGAAGAGAGATTAAGAGAAATGCAAGACAATATGAAATATGTATATGTAATAATATCCTTAAAATAGAGATACCAGAAGGAGAAGAAGAGCAAGGGATAGAACACCTATTTGAGAAAGTAATGATGGAAAACTTCCCTAATTTGAGAGAAAAAGTCACACAAATCCAGGAAACACAGAGAGTTCCAATCAAGAGGAACCCAAAGAGGGTCGTGTCAAGACATATCATAATTAAAATGGCAAAATACCAAGACAAAGAGAGAATCTTAAAAGCAGCAAGGGAGAAACAGGAAGTAACATACAAGGGAGCCCCAATAAGGTTAGCAGCTGACTTCTCAATGGAAATACTCCAAGCCAGAAGAGATTGGCAAGAAATATTCCAAGTAATGAGAACCAGAAGTCTGCAACCAAGGCTACTTTACCCAGCAAGGCTCTCAATCAAGATAGAAGGTCAAATAAGAAGCTTCTCAGACAAAAGAAGTCTAAAAGAATACACCTCCACTAAACCAGCTCTGCAAGAGATGCTAAAGGGAGTGCTTTAAGGAAAGAAAGGAAAAGAGAGAGTGAGAGAGGAACACATGTACATAAAAGGCTATGAATAAGTACCTATCAGTAATAACCTTAAATGTAAATGGATTAAATGCTCCAATCAAAAGACATAGAATAGCTGAATGGATAAGAAAGCATGACCCACACATATATTGCCTACAAGAGACCCACCTCAGGACAAAAGATCTACACAGACTAAAAGTGAAGAGCTGAAAACAAATTTTCCAAGCAAATGGACAGGAAAAAGAAGCTGGGGTAGCAATACTCATATCAGACAAAACAGACTTCCAAAAAAAGGGCCATAGAAAGAGACCCAGAAGGTCACTTCGTAATACTCAAGGGAAGAATCCACCAAAAAGACATAAACATTGTAAATATATATGCACCCAATATAGGAGCATCCAAATACATAAAGAAAATCTTAGAGGAATTTAAGAAGGATATTGACAGCAACACAATTATAGTAGGGGATTTTAACACCCCACTGTCAAAAGTGGACAGATCTTCCAAACAAAACATCAACAAAGATATTGTGACATTGAACAATGCCCTAAAGGAAATGGACTTAACTGATTTATATAAAGCCCTTCATCCCAAAGAAGCAAAATACACATTATTTTCAAACGCACATGAAACATTTTCAATGATAGACCACATGATAGGACACAAAGCAAGCCTCAACAAATTTAAGAAAATTGAAATTATACCAAGCATTTTCTCTGACAAGTGACTGAAACTAGAAAACAACCCCAAAGGAAGAAACCCGAAACACTCAAAATCATGGAGATTGAACAGTGTGCTATTAAACCATGAATGGGTCAGGAATGAAATAAGGAAAGAAATCAAAAAGTTTCTGGAAACAAACAAAAATGAACTCACAACAACCCAAAATTTATGGGACACAGCCAAGGCAGTCCTGAGAGGGAAGTTCATAGCGATACAGCCCTACCTAAAAAAGATAGAAATATTTCAATCAAACAACCTAACCCTACATCTACAAGAACTTGAAGAAAAGGAACAAAGACAGCCCAGAGCAAGCAGAAGGAAGGAAATAACAAAGATCAGAGCAGAATTAAATGACATAGAGACCAAAAGCACAATTCTAAGGTTCAATGAATCCAGGAGCTGGTTCTTTAAAAAGATAAACAAAATTCACAAGCCTTTAAGCAGACTCATCAAGAAAAAAAGAGAAAGGATCCAAATAAACACAATCAGAAATGAAAGAGGAAAGATTACAACTGACACCACAGAAATACAAAGGATTGTAAGAAATTACTATGAAGAACTGTATGCCAAGAAATTTGAAAACCTAGGTGAAATGGACAAATTTCTAGAAAAATATAATCTCCCAAAACTCAATAAAAAAGCAGAAAACCTGAACAGACCAATAACAGCAGATGAAATTGAAGCAGTAATCAAAAAACTCCCAACACACAAAAGCCCTGGACCAGATGGTTTCACAGGTGAATTCTACAAAGCATTTAAGGAAGAGCTAATTCCTATCCTTCACAGACTATTCCAAAAAATCCAGAATGATGGAAGACTCCCAAACTCTTTTTATGAAACCAGCATCATCCTAATCCCAAAGCCAGATAAAGACACAACAAAGAAAGAAAACTTCAGGCCAATATTGCTGATCAACATTGATGCTAAAATCCTCAACAAAATATTGGCAAACTGCATCCAACAATACATTAAAAAGATCATGCACGATGACCAAGTGGGATTCATCCCAGGGATGCAAGGACAGTTCAATATTCACAAATCAATAAATGTAATACATCACATAAACAAAAGCAAAGACAAAAATCACATGATCATATCAATAGATGCAGAAAAAGCATTTGATAAGCTACAGCACCCATTTTTGATAAAAACACTCAGCAAAGTGGGAATAGAGGGAGCATTCCTCAACTTAATAAAGGCCATATGTGAGAGACCTACAGCCAACATCATACTCAACAGGCAAAAACTAAAACCTTTTCCACTGAGATCAGGAACAGGACAAGGTTGTCCACTTTCACCACTTCTATTCAATATAGTATTGGAAGTTTTAGCCGCAGTGATCAGACAAGAAAAGGAAATAAAAGGCATCCAAATTGGAAAGGCGGAAACAAAACTGTCACTGTTTGCAGATGACATGATAGTGTACATAGAAAATCCTATAGACTCTGCTAAAAAACTGCTTCACCTAATAAACAAATTTGGAAAACTGCAGGATACAAAGTCAATATCCAGAAATCAAAGGCATTTTCGTATACCAACAATGAAACAGCAGAAACAGAAATCAGGAAAAAAAATCCCATTTGACATAGCAAAAAGAAAAATAAAATACCTAGGAATAAATCTAACCAAGGAAGTAAAAAACCTGTATAAAGAAAACTACACAACATTGAAGAAAGAAATTAAGGAAGACACAAACAAATGGAAACATATACCATGTTTATGGATTGGAAGAATTAACATCATCAAAATGTCCATACTACCCAAAGCAATTTACAGATTCAATGCAATACCTATTAAAGTACCAATGGCATATTTCACAGACATAGAACAAACACTTCAAAAATTTATATGGAACCATAAATGACCCTGAATAGCTGCTGCAATTTTGAGAAAGAAAAGCAAAGTAGGAGGGATCACAATAGCTGATACCAAACTGTATTACAAGGCCACTGTAATCAAAACAGCCTGGTACTGGCATAAAAACAGGCACATGGACCAATGGAACAGAACAGAGAGCCCAGAAATAAGCCCAAATCTCTACAGTTAATTGATCTTTGACAAAGGGGGCAGCAACATAAAATGGAGTAAAAACAGTCTCTTCAACAAATGGTGTTGGGAAAACTGGACAGCTACATGCAAAAAACAAATGAAACTCAAGCACCAACTTACACCATACACAAAAATAAATTCAAGGTGGATAAAAGACTTAAATATAAGCCATGCCACCATTAAAGTCCTAGAGGAAAACATAGGCAGGAAAATCTCAGATATTTCACGCAGCAACATTTTTACTGATACATCCCCCAGAGCAAGGAACAAAAAGGAAAGAATAAACAAATGGGATCTCATCAAAATAAAAAGCTTCTGCACAGCTAAAGAAAACAGTATTAAAATAAAAAAAGAACCAACTGTATGGGAAAACATATTTGCCAATGATACTTCAGACAAGGGTTTAACCTCCAAAATATATAAAGAACTTACATGACTCCACTCTAAGAAGACAAGCAACCCAATTAAAAAATGGGCAAAGGACTTGAACAGACACTTCTCCAAGGAGGACATACAGAGGATCCAGACACACATGAAAAGATGCTCAATATCACTAGCTATCAGAAAGATTCAAATTAAAACCATAATGAGATACCACTTTACACCAGTCAGAATGGCCATCATAAACAAAGCAACAAACAACAAGTGTTGGAGAGGTTGTGGTAAAAAGGGGACCCTTGTACACTGTTGGTGGGATTGCAGGCTGGTACAACCACTGTGGAAAACAGTATGGAATTTACTCAGAAAACTAAAAATGGATCTGCCTTTTGACCCAGCAATTCCACTTCTGGGACTATACCCCAATAATCCTGAGACACCAATTCAAAAGAACCTAGGCACCCCAATGTTCATAGCAGCACAATTTACAATAGCCAAGTGTTGGAAGCAACATAGATTCCCATCAGTAAATGAATGGATCAAAAAACTATGGTACATTTACACAATGGAATTCTATGCAGCAGAGAGAAAGAAGGAGCTCCTACCCTTTGCAACAGCATGGATGCAACTGGAAAGTATTATGCTAAGCGAAATAAGTCAGGCAGTGAAAGACAAATACCATATGATCTCACCTCTGACAGGAACCTAAACAACAAAAAAAAGAAACAAGCAAAATATAACCAAAGACACTGAAATAAAGAACAGACTGACAGTTCAGAGGGGAGAAAAGAGGGAATTTCGGGGGAATTTCAGGGGAAAAGGGGAAGGGTTTACAGGAACGAGTATAAGAACACATGGATAAAAACTAGGGGCGGGTGGAAATGGGAGGGAGGAGAGGTGGGTTGGGTGGATGGGTTGGGATGGGAGTAAAAGATAGAAAATTGTACTGCAACAATTTAAATGAAATTTTAAAAAATATATGATTTCATTTAATATACTGTTTTATAATATGAAATTTTTATTTACTATACCTTAAACACTTTCTATGGGAAAAAATACTCCATGACATAATTTTTAATGATTATATCATATGCACATACCACAATTTAGTCAAATAACTCCTTGTTATGGAACATTTTGGAAATTTTCAAATTATTACTGAATATTATGTTGCAGTGAACAGTTTTGTATATATTTTTTAAATATTTCCTTAGCAGAAATTCCTGAATATAAAACTGTCACATAAAAAGGTATAGATTTTGACTTCTGGCCAAGATGGAGGCATAGGTAGACACACTGTGCCTCCTCACAGAACCAAAAGTAAGGACAACAAAAATTTAGAAAAAAAAAACCTACCAGAACAGAGAGAAATGAACTGTACGGGAATCTGACAACCATTCATCCAGACTGGTAAGAGGGGCAGAGTTGGAGGCCTACGAAGAGAGGTCAAGGGGTCCCAGCAGGGAAAAAGTGGTGGCTGGCAGACGTGGGTGTACAGGGCGCAGGCGGCAGTTGGCAGACCCCAAACACGCAGGGGAAGCTGATGGACCAGTGGCAGACCCTGTGCACGGAAGGCAATGAGCAGACCAAGTGAGGGGGCTGGCTGTCCACAGTCACACATTTGCACTCAGATAAACTAGGCAAAACCAGGCAGCTACATGGACTGCACAACCCAGGGACCCAGCCCCAGGAAATAAAGCCTAAAAGCACCAATTGAAAACACCTGTGGGGGTTGAGGTGCCAGGACAATCTCCCAGCCTCACAGGAGAGCTCCTTGGGGAGATGGACAGGGCCCTAGAATGTCCACAAGCCCGCCCGCCCAGGAGCAAGCACCAGAAGGGCCCAATCTGCTTGTGGCAGAGGGGACTGAAGTCCTAGAGAGAGTGGAGCAGGAGCCATTGTTCCCTCTCCGAACCCTTCCCGACATACACCATCACAACCCAGTGACTGGGTTGCCCCGCCCTGGTGAACACCTAAGGCTCTGCCCCTCAATATGTAACAGGCATGACCAGACAAAAAAAATAACTTAAACAGTACAAATCAAAGCCCCACAGCCAATACTTTTAAGCAACCAAGAAATAGCCAACATATCAGATGCACAGTTCAAAGCACTGGTGATCAGGGTGCTCACAGAATTGGCTGAATTTGGTTGCAAATTAGATGAACGAATGAAGGCTACAATAAGTGAAATGAAGAAAATGCACAGGGAACCAATAGTGATGGAAAGAAAACTGGGTTCCAAATCAATGGAATGGACCAGAAGGAAGAAAGAAACATCCAATCAGAGAAGAATGAAGAAATAAGAATTTAAAAAAATGAGGAGAGGCTTAGGAACCTCCAGGACATCTTTAAACATCCCAACATCCGACTTATAGGGGTACCAGAAGGAGAAGAGGAAAAGCAACAAGTGGGAAACTTATTTGAACAAATAATAAAGGAGAACTTCCCCAATCTGGCAAAGGAAATAGACTTCCAGGAAGTCCAGGAAGCTCAGAGAATCCCAAAGAAGTTGGACCCAAGGAGGAACACTCCAAGCACATCATAATTACATTATCCAAGGTAAAAATGAAGGAGGGAATTCTAGAAGCAGCAAGAGATAAGGAGACAGTCACCTACAAAGGAATTCCCATCAGACTGTCAGCTGATTTCTCAACAGAGACCTTGCCAGCAAAAAGGGGCTGGAAAGAAGTATTCCAAGTCATGAAAGGCACGGACCTACATTTAAGATTGCTGTATCCAGCTAAGCTTTCATTTGGAATGGAAGGGCAGATCAAGTGCTTCTCAGATAAGGCCAAGTTAAAGGAGTTCATCATCACCAAGCCCTTATTTTATGAAATGTTAAAGGGACTTATCTAAGAAAAAGAAGATTAAAAATATGGACAGTAAAAAAAGACATCAAACTCACAGTTATTAACAACCACATCTAAAACAAAAGCAAACTAAGCAAACAACTAGAACAGGAACAGAACCACAGAAATGGAGATCACATGGAGGGTTAGCAACAGGGGAGTAGGAGGAGGAGAGAAGGGGAAAAGGTATGGAGAATAAGTAGCATAGACGGTAGGTAGAAAATAGACAGGGGGAGGGCAAGAATAATATGGGAAATGTAGAAGCTAAAGAACTTATGACACATGGACATAAACTAAAGGGGGGGAATGTGGGTGGAAGGGGGTGGGCAGAGCGGAGGGGAGTGAAGGGAGAAAATGGGACAACTGTAATAGCATAATCAATAAAATGTTTTTTAAAAAGGTGTATATTTTTAAGGCTTTTCCAAGTAGAACATGCCTGACTTCTAAATTTTTTTTACTGTTACTCATTTCTAGTAAAATGAAAACATTAAAGTCTAAAGTACAGTAATCAATTATTATCATGATCTCTGGCCCATAAACAATATTCTTTCACCAATATGTCAAGGTTTGAGAAGACTCAGGAATTGTTCAAACATCTTTTTCTTACAGAGAGACTGTCTCTTACTAATGAATCAAGCAGGAGAACTATACCTGATTCAATTCATTGAAATGGGATCATTGGTTAGGATGGTCACATTTGATAGTTTGGCTACAATCCAAAATAATCTTATAAAAATAGCTGATAAGAATGCTTACCAAAATATCACTGCAAATTTGCCTCAAGCAGCTGATGGTGGAACTTCAGTTTGCAAAGGACTCAACCAGGTAAAATTTTAAAAATGTTTTTCTAAATGTCATTTGTCATGTAACATTACTTTTAAGTTTGTCCAACCACCTTTGAACAAGGGTCACCAGCTTACAGGTCTTTCATTTAAATAACTTTTTAAAAATTTATCTTAATTGTTGTTCAAGTATAGTTTTCTACCTTTTACTCCCATCCCAGCCCACCCACCCATCCCTCCCCACCTCCCTCCCATTTCTACCCCCCCCCTTTTTTAGATTGTAAATAATATTTTTTAAAAAGACTCTCCTACATCTGTTGTTTAAAGCTGGAGCCTCTCTGTGTTGCATTGGGAAGTGGTTGAGTAAGGGAGGAAAAATCCAGTATCTGTATAATCATCATGATTTTATTGAGGAGCTCCCTATTTCTTTACCTCTCCCACAGTCTGAATTTCTATGAGTAGAAATAATGCTATTCAGGGGATTAGTAAAGAAAAATTAGTAATATTTATTTATTATGGGATAAAGAAAACCCAGTTCATCAAGTTGTATTGATATTTAACAATCTCAAAGACAGAGGTATTTCCTCAAGCAGTACAGTATCAAACCCAAAACACACAGGTGGAAGTTTAACAAAATAAAATTGTGAAATCAAAAACAGGGAGAGACTTTAGAGCCTCTGGTCTCATCTAATGACTCTTCCAATCTAAAATTAGCTTATATTTAAGCCTACTTATTGTTAATCTTTAAGTCATAAAAATAGTAAACTGCTTTCCTTTACTGATCACTTCATTGCCTCAGCTAAACTACAGAGATTGTTACTCTTATCCAGAACACTAATTAATACCATTTCTTAGCTTTCTCCATGATGTCTTTTTGTTGTAAAGCATATTAATTCAAGCAGGCACACAAGCTCTGGACTTGGGCAAACCTGGGATTCTGGCTCTGTTATTTATTAGCTACATAACCTTGTGTAAATTGCTCAACACAGAAACTCTCAGCTTCTTAACCAAGGAAATATGGAAAATAATAGTACTTATCTCATTTAATTGTGAGAATTACAGCTGAGGAAGTGGAGATGGTGGAGGGATTGAGCAAAAAAGGAAAAAATTTTTTAAAATGATGAGAATTGTGTAAGGTAAGTGCTCAAGAAAGAATTGCTATTATAATAACTATAATTCTTATTACATATATACTATGTTTATTCACTTCTAAAATATGATAATACTGTATATTGGAAATGTGTCATGATTTTTGCACATCTTGGTTCACACATGTTTTTCCTCATATATTTTGATATATATCTAATATTTTGACCACAGAGTCTATTGCTGAATAGATTTTGTCAAATCATATTCAAAGCTATAAATATCTCTCAATTACTTATATAATGAAATCATATAAATATATAAGCACTTTACTTATATAGTCATTATAATAATAACTAAAATTTATTGAGCATACACATTATTAACTATGTTAAATGACTTACATGCATGATCTTATCCTTCCCATTCCTTTTTTAGTTGGGTACCATTACTATGCTCACTTTGCACATATGGAAATTAAGGTTCAGGGTAGTTAAACATCATTCTCAAGATCATATAGTCAGTAATTGGCAAGCCTAGGATTCAAAACCTGGTCTTTCTCACTCCAAAGTCCAAAAAGTTAATCACTACACAGAGCTATTTCTAGAACTCAATTATGTATCAGACAGAGAAAGACTGACTAAATACTAGCTATATTCCATTCAGCAAATGGCCAAGCTGGAATTTACCCTCAATTTGTTTGACTAAAGATCTTAGTTAATACTGTTTGTAGAAGTCAGGAAAAGACAATAAAAAAGCAATACTTGAAAAATTTATGAACTTCCTTCTTTCTAGCAGGTCAATGTTTTTTCCAGCAAATAAAGAGATTCCTCAATGGTCAACTAAAATGCTTAAAAGGAACACTTCACATCACTTAACCTTGCACATCTTGCACATTTGCAAATGCCATCGAGTTGGCAGCCTTCTTATACTGCCTGGGGCATACACCTCTGCTCCAAGAATCTCCTGGGATGATAATAGCTAACATCCACTGAATACTTACTACATGCTAGCCATTTTTCTAAGCATTTTATTCTCCCTTGCTTCAGTAGTTTGAGTATACTTGAGAGGAATAGAACTGTTAATACCCTATCTTTGAAAGTCTACAAGACTGTTGTACATTACACTCATTTCCATGCCAACTCAACCTGGAATGACAATGCAAAAAAGTTTCTCATTGCCTACTCTGATGCATTGGTCTAAAGACTTCTCTAAGACTAAAGAACAAGCTTATTCTTAGTTTGAATTTATTTAGATGTGATAATCTATAATAAATAATTTGGTTTTTCAGTATCAGGCAATTATCCAAAGTAACCAGAGCACTTCTGGTTCTGAAAATCATATTACTAACAGATGGGGAAGATAATGAAATAAGCTCATGCTTTGAAGAGGTGAAGTAAAGTGGGACGATCATCCACACCATTGCTCTGGTACCTTCTGCTGCCAAAGAACTGGAGACCCTGTCAAGAATGACAGGTATGCCTTTGGAACATAGTTTGAATAGACAAGACAATACATTTCAGTCTCTTCCATTCCACAGGCTCTTTCTCCTTAAACAATACAACTATTCGAATTTTTCCTATCCCACAATTTAACCTTTATTACTTCCTTGTCCTTGTTTTTCAAATTAATATCTTTCCTTTTCAACCCCTCACTTCTCTCTGTTTCTACCTATACTGACTTCTAATATTAGTCAACGTTTGTTATCTTTATTCACTTCTCACCACTTTCTACCAATACTTCCAAACTGAAACTTCTTTCCAAATGGTTCCTGATGACTTACTCAACTGCAGTTCCCAAATTCTTCCTCAATATCTATCCTGCTCCATCCTACAGCAAAGATTCAGATAGCCCTATTTCATAGAGGAAGAAATGGAAACTTAGAGGATACAAGGTTATGGTTCGAGTCCTGATTACCAGTTCTTGCCCTCTGCAGCCCATTCTTTTCCATCTCCTCACACCTGAGTAATGTCCCTCTGCATTAACTCCTATATTATTTATGTTCTGTACTTAATTATTACTTGAGTTTAATTTGTCATTCTCTAATGGTTTTGGTATATCTTAGACACAACTGAAAAATAAGCTACTGGTTCAAAAAATTGTCATAAATTTCATCCTTACAATATTTTTCAGTGATTAGATCGGCTTTACCAATGTGGAAGGCACTTTTATCTAATGATTGATTAAAAACAATATTTTTCCAGCAAAAGAGAAAAAGAACTCACAGACATGGACAACAGTGTGGTGATTGCGGGAGGGAAGAGGGTGGTGGAGGTGGAAGAAGGTAAAGGGGGAGAAATGGAATAGAAAAAAGTATAATAAAAAATAAACTATTGAAATAAATAAATAAATAAATAAATAAATAAAATTTGGCCCATCCCTTAAATTTTCTTCATTCTAACTTATTTTAAGCAAGGTTTTATTTCTTATAGGATTATATCATGGTCACTGATATGCTAAAAGTTCCTAATGTTCTGGGAAATTAATTTTTTATGTTTAGAATGAAATTTTAAAATATATTTAAAGTATATTAATAAGAGCACAATAAGAATATGATTTGCCATTTTTGATTAGCATACAAAATTAAATACAATTTCATTTTAGGAGGACTTCAGTTGCTTGCCCATGAAAAAGACATAAATGGCCTTATTGATGTTTTTAGTAGAATTTCATCAAGAACTGGCAACATCACTCATCAGGCTATTTAGGGTGGTATGTCAGAAATATTTCTTGCCTTTTCACTTTGTAATAAATGCCTATTGTACTAAAAGGTAATTTCTTCCTCTGATAAGTAACTCTTTTGCCTGAAAACATTTTAGGTATGAAGAAGGAACACATCCTTAATGAATTTACTTTTCTGCAAATTCAGCCACTTTTTCTTTTGATTCTTCCACTCTTTATAATTATAAATGCCTTTTATTTGCAAACTTTTTAAAAATAATCCTTAGTTATTTTCATTGAAACCTTCAAAATTAATTTAGAATTCCTCTGAACTGACCAAACTTTGAAATTCTATTAACTATAATAACAAATCAGTTTTGTGTGTTGTTTCTATGTAACAGTTGGAAAGCAAAGCCTTGACTGTTATAGGAAAGGAATGGATAAATGGTACAGTGCCTGTGGATAGTACAATTGGAAATGACACTTTCTTTGTTGTCACTTGGACAATACAAAACCCAAACATTGTTCTCTGAGACCCAAAAGGAAAGAAATATAAAACCCCAGTTTTCAAAGAAGATAAACTAAATATTCGATCTGCCCATCTTTGAATACCAGGTATTGCAGAGGTAAGAATATTCTTTCATTTTTTTCATGATTTTTCAATCATTTTTGAGAAAAATACAGATAACATTTTATACATTGTCAATATTAAAACAGTGACAGATCATCTGTCATAAAAAGGAAGCCAATAAAATAATTAGGGATTCATATTCATACTATTTACTACCTTATAAAATCATGTATTAAAATGATTACTATTACTTTGCTAAATTTCTAAAGAATTTTGTATTTCAAATTGAGTAGGAAAATATTACAAAATCTCTCAAATAGAGGGTTTTTTTTGGACAGGTACTTGGATGTACAACCTTCTAAACAATCGTGTCACTCTCTGTGACTACTCAAGCAAGAAGCCCTACCACACTCCCAGTAATTGCAACTGCTTGTGTGAGTAGAACAACATCACAGCAGCCTCGTGCAATAATTGTTTATGCATGAGTCAGTCAAGGGTTTCTGCCTGTTCGGGGAGCCAATGTAACAGCCATTATAGAATCTGAAGGTGGGCATCAGGTAATTTTGGAACTCTGAGACAATGGTGCAGGTAATAAGAATCTGCATCAACTTCCACTGAGCTTAAAATTCTACTTGAGTCACATGCCTTAGAACTCAATGTTTCCTGTGTATGCTAATGAATTGTATGTTCAAGTGAATTAAATTTAATTTTAATGATTTTAAGATGTTTTACTCAGTTACTATGACTAGGCATAGATATAAGCACATTTATCTTCTTTAAATTTTATGTATCGTTTTACTTTTCCAGTGGAATTTAATAGTAGAATTTTTCTCTATTTTAATTAGTGTCATTGTTTTGCATATTCTTTCTCCAGTTTAGTTATATTTTCCTTATTTTGTTAAGATTTCTTTATGAAATAGTAATAGCTAATATTAATTGAATACTTACTATGAATTGTTCTTTTACAAAGTCAAGGGTCAGCAAGTGGCCAAACCAGGCTTTAAACCCAAGCAGTGTGATTCCAAGGTTCAGGTACTTTGAACACTGCTCTGTACTTACTCCTAAACTGGTTGCTACCACTAATACTCGTGAACAGTTGGGATTGTCATTTTTACTCTTTTGAATGGCTAATTATTGCATTTCAATATCAAGGTACTGATACTATCAAAAATGATGGCATCTACTCAAGATATTTTACAGAATACCATGAAAATGGTAGATACAGCTTATAAGTATGTGTGCCGAGCAAGAAAAAACACAGCGAGGATAAGTTTAAGACAACAGAACCAAGCTCTGTATATACCAGGCTACACAGAAAATGGTAAGTGACCTTAAAATAGAAATGTATCCTTTGTTAAGGTAAATTATATGTGTCAAATATTGAAAATATAATGTACTATGGGAAACCTAAGTAATAGTTATAAAGTCATCTGTATGTTTTAAAACCATATTTGTATAGTAGACCTAGCATTGGGATATGCTTCCAACATGTTCTGTTTACATAACCCTCAGTTCCTTTCATTTACATTGAAAAAAATTTGCTGAGCACCTCCTATGTGGGAAGCATTATGCCAGATGCTAGGGCTACAAAAGTAGTACATAAGGCACTGTCCTTGTCCTCAAAGAATTTACTCCCAAGTAGTAAAGACAAGTTTAAAGATAGTCCTCATTGCTTAATGTCTCTCACCAACTTTAACATGACATCAGTAAAACAAGCTTTTTCTCACTGAAAGCTATTACTTTTTCAATGTCTGCTATCAATCAATATTAATCCTCTACAACTCCAAGGGAGATTACAAGATAAAAATATATATGGCAGTATGACAATTCTGTGACCATCTTATACATTGTCAATATTAAAACAGCAACAGATCATATGGCAGTATGACACAGAATATGGCAGTATGTCACAGAATTTCTTTTTTGTTAGGTCAAATCATACTGAACCCACCCAGACCTGAAGTCAAAGAGGACACAGCAGAAGCTGAAGTAGAAGACTTCAGCAGACAAACCTCTGGAGAGTCATTTACTATATCAGGAGTTCCTCCTGCTGATAATCACACTCAGGTGTTCCCACCCAGTAAAATTATAGACCTCGAGGCTAACCTGGAAGAAGATCATATTCAACTCTCATGGACTGCCCCTGGCAATGTCCTTGATAAAAGAAGGAAGTTTGATATTACATTTTAAAAATATTAAAAGAGATTCTCAAAGCGCAGTCCTCAGATTGGCAGCATTAGTACCTCCTGGGAAATTCTTACAAATGAAAATTCCTGGGCTCCATCTTAGATTTTCTTAGACACCCTGGGACAGGCCCCATAAATTGTGATCTGAAAAACCTCTGAGTGATACTGATGCACACTCAAGTTTAACTTGACCCCAGCTGTAGGACAATTTACCTACACAAAAAATAAAGCATATAATTATTAAAAAATAAAATAAAATAAAAATACTAAAAGAAATTCCTTTGGCTTTCATTAGCTAAGAATTTTCTAATGTCCTATTTATAAATAACATGTGTGGAGGGTCTACTAAGGACCATTATTCATCTATTTTTCAGGTAAAAACTGAAGCTCTAAGAGATTATTAATTGTTCCAAATTATTTCTATATTTAATAATTTATAAGTCTAACCCACTCTTGTCAGATTCTATTGGGTCCAACTGCTTCTCAGTATATGAAACATCCTAGAAATTACTTTGAGAAGATTGTCAATAGCTTTCTGTTGTATTCTTTTTTCCCTAACAAGGAAACTTTTTTCTAAGTATTTCTGTACTTGCACAATTTCATTCATTCATTGACTTTGAATTTTCAAACATAGTAGGTTACTAAGAAACAATCCCTACTTCCAGCATTAAGTTGAGTACAGAAGACAATTTATGCAAGTAAACAGATGATTTTACAGAATGTGATAAGAGATATGCTATTATAAGCACAGGATGAAATGGTAACACATTGGAAGGCCACAAATTCCTGTTTGTGAGTGAGAACCACAGGCTTCCCTGGCTAATAAAATGTAAGTTAAGCTATTAATATAGTAATGGAGTGATTTTTTTCTGAGAGAGACCAAGACAGAAGAACAGAGGATGACAGTCATATTAGAGGAAAATCCTTTGTTTATAAGCAGCAAGATTTCAGAAACTCTTTGAATGTCTGAAAGGAGGACCCTATATATCTGGAAAAATCAGAAACAAAATCATACAACATTAGCAAATTAAATCCAGAATATATAAAAATATACTATATTTTGTCAAGTTGTATTTATCCCAGAAATCCAAAGATGGTTTAATATTAGAAAATCAATGTAATTCACATTAATAGATTAAAAAGAAAAATTATATTACCACCTCAATACATGTGTGAAAGTATATAATAATTTAACCACCATTCTTCATTGAAAATGAAACCTTTGAAAACTACCTGATATTATTAACCTTAGTGACCTAACACTATCATTTAAAATGAAAAGAGGCATTAAATCTTCAGGTAGGGATGAGAAATTAGACACCAGAGAAGGAAAATCCTAAATTCCTAAGAAGATAAATCACTTAAGAGTCTATAAATGATTTTTAAACTATTGATTTTGAACATCTCAAAAGGTGAGAAGATAACTTATTCTCATCTATATCACCACTATACTGAGAAGTGAGTTATAGAACTTGAGCAGTCCTAAAGAAAGATTCTTATGCAATAAGAAAAAAAAGGAATAGAAGATACAATAATTAGAAAAAATGAAACGAAACTGCAACTATTTGCAGGTAACATAGAAAATGCCATAGAATTAACAAATAATTAAAACTTAAATAAAAAGGTTTATGACAAAGTTACCAGACAAAAGATCAATTTATAAAAATCAACAGTGCCAGTCTGATACGTAAAGAGCTTCAAAATCATCACTCCTTTCCTCACAACAAAGAAAAAAGCTGAATAATTGAAAATTGACAGTTCTTTTTAGATGCATCAGAGACTTAAGGTCACATCACAACCTGCTGCCCCAAATTAGAGGAACAGGCAAATACAAAGAATCACAACTTACCAGGAGCTGAACTCTGCCAGTGAAGCTCAAGCTGTAAATAATGATTTGCCAGAGGCTCAGTGTGGTTAAGCTTGAGAGTTTAAAACTCCAGGAATGAGAAGAATTTCAGCAAATCTCAGAAACCATACAAGCAAGAAGAGGGTGGAGTAACATATTTAAAGTGTTGAGAGAAGAACCACCAATTCCTCTGGACTTACATAGATCGAAATTAAGAACTTCTGTTCACATAGAAAATCACAGGCAAATTAACAGTAACAGATCAATGGAGATATTTGCAATGTTTAAAACATGCTAAGAAATTAATATATGGCATGTATAAAGAACGGCTGCAGATGAATGAGAAAAAGACAGGAAACCTCAATAGAAAAATAGGCAAAGGATATAAGCAGGCAGGTCATTTAAAGGGAAACCCACTGACATGTAAATGTAGAAATCAGAGAAGTGCACCAGAATCAGAGAAATGACCATTGCAACAACATTGAGATACATCTTAACATCAATCAGATTAATAAAAATTAAATATCAGATAACATCAATTATAGATAAGAAAATAGAGAAATAGCATTTCTACCCTCTAGTGACAGGAGTATAACTGAAGCAGTATTATGGAAAATAATTTGAGGGTACATAATTAATTCAATATACTCATTATCCCATACTCCAACAATTACCTGTGGATAAACATCAAGGAAACCAGCACACAACTCAAAAGCAACTTATAAGAAGATATTCATCACAGTGTTATTTTTTAGTTGCAGAAAGCTAAAATGTACTTTAAGTCTCCATAGCTACAGAAATAGATGAGTAAATGAAAGGCTGTACCATCTGAAATACTATACTACACTTAGAAACAATAAGGGCCATCAAGGAACATGTATAAAGGACACATGGACAAAGCCAAAGGGGGTAGGTTTGCGGGTGGGAGGCAGGGATGTGGGGCTGGGGGATGTGGTAGGGGGAAAATGGAGACAACTGTACTTGAACAAGAATTTTAAAAATTATAAAAAAATAAATGTTTTATACCAAAAAAGAGAAATAATACAATAGATACATATATAGCAATAAACTAGATCTTAAACATGTATGGTTGAGTGGAAAAGGTTGAAACAAAGTAAGATCTGTAAGACAACAACATTTATATAAATTAATACATAGTCACAAAAAGTAATACTTTATTTTACCAAGATACATAACAAACACATTAAAGTAAGAGCCTTTGAGGGCAGGAGAAGTGGAACAGGGTTCTGGGTAATGAAAATTAAAATGATACAATAGAGGAGCCATGGATCAATGACAATAGTGTACAATCAATTGAGGAAAATTATTAATAGAATTCTATACCTTAGTTTCAAAAGAAATGAACAAACTACTAATAATAAAAACCTAAAACTAACAAAAAAGAAACCCTATCAATACAACTCACTGTGTTAACAAATTAAAGGAGAAAAATAAGTATCCCAACAGATGCAGAAAAGGCACTTGATACATTCAAGTATGTATTCATGATTTTTTTAAAAAAAGAAACATGTAGGGAACTGGGATTTGAACAGAACTTTCAGGAGCACCTGGACAATTCTATACCAAGCATCATATTTTATAGGAAATATTAGAAACATTTCCATTAAAGTCAGGAATGCATCAAGATACCTGCTAGCATTGATAATAACCAATATCATGCTGGAGGCCCTAACCAGTGCAAAGAGACAAAATAATGAGTAAGTATGAGTGATATAAAGTGACAAAACTGTCATTATTTGAAAACCATAATTATCTTCATAGAAAATCCTGAGACATGTGAACAAAATAATGCAAATATGAAAATCAATGTATGAAATTCAATAATGTTTCTATTTATAAGCAAATGAATTAGAAATAGTAATTTTTAAAATATTCACTCACAACAAAAATAAAACTACAAAATACCTAAACAATGTGGTGATTACTGAGGAAAGGGGGTATAAGGGGACTAAATGGTAATGGAAAAAAATTAAGATTTTAAAAATAAAATGAAATACCTAACCAAAAATGCAGGAAACTATAAAATATTATGAAAGAACATTTTAAGAGATTGAACTAAATGAAGAAATTCATCACATTCATATATTTAAATACTCAATATCAAGACTTCAATTCTTTGAATTTTGATAGCATGTAAATCAAGATAGCTTAATGAAAAAACTATTTAAAGACACTAAAAGTTCATGACAAATAGAAAGCAGATATTTTCAGATTCAATAAAAACAAGGGAGGGAGAAATAAAAATACCAACAACTCAACCTCCAATGTACAGAGAAAAAAAAATTGAAAGGCCAATCACATTAAGAGACGATTCTTAATCTTGAAAGTAGCCAGAAAAAAATAATTTTATATAAATATATATAAAATTGTATGTATAGATACACATGCATACTGTTTTTACCCAATAATAATATCTATCAAGTTTGGGTGAAATGGAGGGAAATAGGGACTTTCTGTTGAAAGTAATTTGGTTGTATTTAGTAAAATAAAAAATATGCATGCAGTTTTAGGTAGATCCCTTAGAGAAATTCTTATATTTGTATTCTGGGATATATGAAGACATTCACCACAACATGGTTATTAAGAGTGAAAACAGGAAATAATGTAAGTGTCCAGACGTAGGGGACTTGATAAATAAAATGAGGCATACTCATGAGATGGGCCTCTACAATAGCTAAAAGAAACAGATTATATCCACCAATCTATAATCTATAATAAACAGATTTCTATAATATTAAGGAAAACTGCAGTTGCTAGGTACAGTATAATATCACATACATAAATTAAACCCACATAAAATACACAACATTTTTTGTAAACATAGTTAGGGAAAACTATTTTAAAAATTGTTTGGGCAGGACACACATTAAACTCTTCAGGCAGGAAAATTCAGAAGGGGTAGAAAGGTGACTAGGTCAAGGGGCATGCTGGTTTAGTTCCCTACAGCTTAAACATAAACCAGCAATGTTTCAGGCCTTTAAAAAAATTCAAGATATGATCAAAATTAACAATGTGTAATTCTATGTCAGAGGAATGAAAGTATTTTCATAATATTCTATTTTTCTGAATTTTAAAAATTTCTCAAAGTACAAAAAATTCACTCTGAATTTTAAAAATTACTATTTCTAATTTATTTGCTTATAAATAGGAACATTATTGAATTTCACACATTGAATTTCATATTTGCATTATTTTGCTTACATCTCTCGGCAAATAAATTTGTAAACATTTTTAAAATATACACTTCATTCAGGGACATTAGTTTGTGTGCTCACACATCTTAATCCAGCTCTAGATATATATAAGGGCATACAATGCTGAAAAGGGGATAGTCTACAACATGACTCTAACCAAGATTGGTTTATACTTAGGCCAGCAGGCAATGGAAACTACAGATACTTAAGCAAGTCATGAAATGGTCTGAGCTGTATGCTTAGGAGTATTCATCTCTCAAACTTGTGTAAAGGCGACTGAAATAGACAGATGGTCTTGGAGGCTATTAAAGGGATCTAAGCAAGAAGTGATTAGTATTAGTATTAGTATTAATAAATGGTTAGTAGTAATAAACACAGAAAGAAGAGTGAATCTCATCTCTCTCTATTTCCTTTATCATATCCAAGTACCAAAGATACTTGAAAAATGTTAAGTACAAAATATATGGTCTTAATTCTTAGCTCCTCAATGAAAATATTCTCCAAAATTTTGAAAGTTAAATAATTAACCTTTATGTGTAAACTGTCTATAGAGAAATTTTAAGTCATTGAGGTATGAACTTGACATTGCTATTTTGCATATTCATCTACCATGGTCAAAATATGAGGGGTTTTTTTTACCCATAGTATTCACAAAATTAGTATCTGTTTTCCTTAGATCAAGACATTTCTAACAAAAATAATAGAAACAATGGTTTACTGAACCATAACTTATTACATGCCAGTCACTGTAGTGGGCACTTTCCATATACTGCCTATTTCACCTTTACTTGAACACTGTAAGGCAGGAGTTTTATTACATCTCCATTTAACTAATAAGGGAGCCGAGGTGCACAGATATGAAATAACTTGCCCTTAATTAGACTGAAGTTAGAAAAGATGACACTGAGTTGCAAATCAAGGTCTGCCTAATTCCAAGTCTATGCTCCTTCCACCACCGTCCCAATCTCTTCCACTAAAAGTCATCATTTATTTAGCTGTCACATAAACAAAATCCAGAGTTCCCAGTAGCAGTGAATGTTGACAAGTTCCCCATTATTAAAATATCTTTAATTTAATTTTATAAATGAAGAATTATATGTTATATTTCTTTTAGGTTTTTTTAGTAATACCTACTTACCCTCATTAAACTCAGGATCATTTTATTAATTGAGATATTTTTAGTTACTGTCCTAACTTATTGAGATTAAATTAGATCAAACACTTAAGCACTTAAAGTGTCTAGCATGCAGTTAGTGCTAAATAAATATTAGCAGCTATTATTTTCTTATTATTATATTTCACAAGTAATTTATTACTGATAGAATTCCATTCTTTGACAGAGAACTCAAAATCTATTATCTTTTACAGTACAAGAGAATTATATCCTCGGTATTCAATATACAATCATGAAGCACCCACAGTCTTAATCTCAAAGTATCTAAAAACATTATTTCCATTAAATTAGAAATATGGAAATCATCTAACAGCTCAACTGAACACTGGAATCACAAAGTACTCTAATTTTATAGCATTTAATTTTTTAGGTTAGCCTGACATCTAGTGGAATGACTGTAGCCAACCCAAAGATTTAAAATACATACTTTTCCTAAAACCTAATAACTGAAATGAATGAAAGAGCAGTGTCTTAAGTAAATGTTTAAAATTAAAATGTAAACTCAACTTGAGTATTGTCTATGTCAGGCACTGTACTGAATGCTTCCATATACCTTATCTCATGCATTTATTTGTTTAAAATAAGTGTTTAGCACATAGCAGGCTAGACACTTATATAAAATTTTAATTTTAAAAAATATATTTTATTGATTATACTATTATAGTTGTCCCATTTTCTCCCCTTTTTATACCCCTTTGCCCTGCATCCTCCTCCCACCACCATTCCATCCCTGCCCCCACCCCTGCTTAGTTCATGTCCATGGGTCATACATACAAGTTCTTTGGCTTCTCCATTTCCTATACTATTCTTAACTCTCCTTTGTCTATTTTGTACCTACTATTTATACTTCTTATTCCCTGTACTTTTTTCCCCATTCTCCCCACTCTCCTGTCCTCTGCTGATAACCCTCCATGTGATCTCCATTCCTATGGTTCTGTTCCTGTTCTAGTTGTTTGCTTAGTTCATTTTTGTTTTTGCTTTTTAGGTTCAGTTGTTGATACTTGTGAATTTGTTGTCATTCTACAGTTCTTAGTTTTGATCTTCTTTTTCTTAGATAAGCACCTTTAACATTTCATATAATAAGGGCTTGGTGATGATGAACTCCTTTAACTTGACCTTACCTGGGAAGTACTTAATCTGCCCTTCCATCCTAAATGATAGTTTTGCTGGATAGAGTAATCTTGGATATAGGTCCTTGCATTTCATGAATTTAAATACTTCTTTCCAGTCCCTTCTTGTCTACAATGCTTCTTTTGAGAAATCAGTTGTCAGTCTTATGGGCACTCCTTTATAGGTAATTCTCCTTTCCTCTTGCTGCATTTAAGATTCTCTCCTTATCTTTAATCTTGGGTAACTTAATTATGATGTGCCTTCATGTGTGCTTCCTTGGGTCCAATTTCTTTGGGACTCTCTGAGCTTCTTGGACTTCCTGGAAGTCTATTTCCTTTGCCAGATTGAGGAAGTTCTCCATTATTTTTTCAAATAAGTTTTACACTTCTTACTCTTCCTCTTCTTTTCCTGGCACCCCTATGATTTGGATGTTGGGATGTTTAACGTTGTCCCAAAAGTTCCTAAGCTTGTTTGAATTCTTGTTTCTTCATTCTGTTCCAGTTGAATGTTTCTTCCTTCTGCTCTAATCATTGTTTTGAGTCTCAGTTTCCTTCCCTTCACTATTGGTTCCCTCTATATTTTTCTTTATTTCACTTTGCATAGCTTCACTTTTCCTCTATTATGTGACCATACACAACTGTTTCTGTGAGCACCCTGATTACCAGTGTTTTGAAATCTGCATCTGATAGCTTGGCTATCTCTTCATCACTTAATTCTATTTTTGGAGTATTGATTTGTTCTTGCATTTGGGTCATATTTTTTTTGGTCTGGGCACACCTGTTCCTGCTGCTATTGCAACATCCACAGGTTTTTATGGCAAGAGGTTTCAAGTCTCTAATTCCCCACACTGGAATCCTGGGTTGCATTGTCTGTCTCACTCCCCAGTTGTTTCTCCTGGTTTATCCACACACAAATGTGAAACCACCTAGCCCAGCTGCCCATCTCTGCCCCACCTACCAGTCTGAATGAATATTTCTTCTTTAATTCTTTGGTTGTTGGACATCCACACAGTATGATTTTCTGGGAGTTCTGATTATTTTTTGTTTTTAAATTTGTTGTTGTCCTTCTTTTTGTTGTACAAGGAGACAAAGTGTATCTACCTACACCTCCATCTTGTCTGGAAGTCTTTCCACAGAATTTTTTAAAAGCAGATATGTTCCTGTTCTTTTGGAGTTTATAGACTCTGGAGGAATAAGTTATTAAACTAAGCATTATATAAGTTAATAAAATTATAAACTGTGTTATGAAGGATTTTAGAAGAGAATCTTAAAGTTAGTAGGGAATTTAAGAGGGGCCTTTCTGAGGAAGTGATGTGTAAGCCAATGTCTAAAAAATTTAAAAAGAACAGGAATTTAAGGCAGAGGGAATAGCATGTCTGGAAGTCCTGAGATGGAAAAAGGCTTTTTGCCCAAATAATTGAAAGGACAGTGGGGCAATAGTTGTAAGGCAGACAGTAGTATCAGATAAGCTTAGGGAGATATAAGTAGGGCCTTTAAAAAGTAAGTTGATATCAAGAATTCAAGATTTATCACTTTATCATAGGTATAATGGAAGCCATTCAAAGTATTTAAACAGGAGAAATATACAATGAAATACATGGTTTTAAAAGAACACTCTGGCCCCCATGGTGAAATTCATTGAAAGGAGACAAATGTGAATGGAGGAAGAACAACTGGGGCACGTGGGAAAATATTTCAGTAGTCGAAACTACAGATGGTTTGGGCTCAGACTGTAGTGGTAGCTGTCAAGATTTATATATATACAGAGTGGAGCAAAAGTAGGGTTACACTTGCGAGTATGTGAAACACATCATTTATTCTTTTATTATTATTTATTAATTATTGTAGTATTTTCCATATGAACAACTGTAAATGAACTTTTGCCCCAGCCTGTATTTATGGATAGTAATAATCAGCACTTTTGAGTGTGTGCTAGGCATTTACATGCACTATCTCATTTCAATCTCACAGCAACCACTTAAAGTAAGCATTGTTAATATCTTGGCTTTACAGATTAAAAAATGAAGCTCAGAAAAATAAAGTTATAAGTCCATGGCCACGCAACTAGCAAGTAACAAAGCTGGGTCTCTTTCTGGTCTTAAGGGAACCCATTTCCTCAAAACAGTTGTAATTATCAGTGATCCAGTCTGTTTCGCTACAATGCAATTTTTTTCTTGTTGCAAAATAGAATAATATCAATATACAGAGAAAATCATTTTTGTTTATAATCAGTATGTTTATACTTTGTGCAGTTAGGGGAAGGCTTTTTCATAATTAAAGAGAAAGCATTAATTACATGTGACTTAAGAAAAAAATTGTTTAAGATAGTTTAATTTAGTAAAAAGTGAAGTTGTTATAAAATCCACTAAGTCTGTTGCATGGAAGGCACCTCTGCAGGTTTGTGAAGATACTGAAAGTAGATTCGAAAACAGGTGATGAATTGGATCTTGGAAGGAATCTAGGGATGAGAGACAAATAAGTACTGAAAATATTCCCAGATTTCTATCTTGAACAACTGAGCAGGCAAGAGTATTAATATGAGAAAGAGTAGAAAGAACTGATGTGAGAGTAACACCCAGCCTTTGTTATCAAAGAATAACTAAGAAGAGTTTAGTTATTTATCTGCAAACAAACTTTTTCACAGATAGAGACATGGTCATTAGACTACTCTTAAGGGACAAGGGCAAAAACTGTACTTACGAGGACAATCTAGGGAGACTGTGTCTTCCTTTGGGCATCTACAGAGGTAAACTGATTAGCCGACAGCACAGATGTCAGTTTAGGCAGTCTATCCTCCTGAAGGTCATCCAGGGTAACAAAGAAAACCATGTTCATTGCATTGAATTTTTTCCAAACCCCAAGAGTTTGCTATGGAGCATGGGTAGCAGGCTGGCCAACAATAACAGTGCTGATCGAGGCTCTTCCACTAGTGTCTACACCTTAATTGAGCCAGGCCTGCATCATTTCCCTCATTAGTATTATCTCAACTCCCTCCTTTTGGCTAAAACAAACCTCAAGAGATTCAAATTTTACCATAATGGTTCAGTTCCCTGCTTGACTTAATGTTATATCAGTTGAATATCAACTTGAGATAATAAATGTGAAACAATTTATATCTCTAGATTTGATTCTAGCCTATGTACGCTAGCTTAATTAATACAAATGAAGCTCCAAAACCATTCTCTTCCCTTCTCCCAAAGATAATCACTGTTTTGAATTATGTGTTTCTCCTTTTCATTCCTGTTTTTGTCATTTTTCCAATTATGTGTATTGTATAGGTATCACAGGAATACACACATAATATGTATGAACACATCTTTAAACAACATATACTATGATGTGAATATTTTAGGCTTTCAATAACAGTCTATGAGAGGTAAATTTTTTCAGTCTGTCCAAAAATTACCATTTTTGAAACTTTTAATGGATAGTTTAGTTGCATATTAAACTCTAAATTTATTGGAGTTTTTTCCTCAGCCCCCTTTGAAAATACTGTTTAATTAACTTCTGGCTTCTACTATTCTTGAGAGCTCTGATACTGTTCCATTTAATAGTAATTTATTTGCAGGTAGTCTGTCTTATATTTTATTCCTTTCTAGATTTTATCTGTCTTTGTAGCACTACAGTTTCACTCTGCAATGTTCCTAGTATGTGTTCCTTTTTATTTACTCTGCCTCAGACTCCTAATTTCATCAATTCTGGAAAATTATCAACCATTACTTTTTCCCTCTTCTTCTTTCATATCTTGCTTTCTGAAAATCTTATTGGATAATTTATTGAACTTTCTCTATCTTCATTTTTTTAATTTGTGCTTTCATTTCCTACTTCTCCATATGGCCTTCTGTATAATTTCTTCAGAATGATCTCCCATTTACTAGTACCTTTTCATCTGTATCTAATACACTAGTAATCAATCCATAAGATTTTTATTTAATGATTATATTTTAATTTTTTAAGTGTCTGCTGTTATTTTCACAGTGTCTAACTATTTTCCTTAGGCTTTAAACTTCCTTTCCATCTCCCTCTTTATATCTTCTAATGGAAATCTTATCTATTACACCTATGCAAATGACTCCAAAGTCTGTACTTTCAAACCAGTATCCTCTCCCAAGCTTTAATTTCATATTTCCAGTTGCCTTCTAGACATTATCAAACATCTCAGGTCTCATGCTGTAAGGTTTACCTGACTACTGCGTGAGTAGTGGAGTCAATAATGTGTCCTTTCTGTGGCTTTCTATAGCACTTATCTGTTCTACTCACTTAATACTTAACAATACAGAGTGTTTTCTTTACAGGTGAATAAAACTAGATTACATCTCTCACAAAACAAGGACCATTTTTTGTGCTTCTCAGCAAGACTTCAAATATCCTTAACTCTACCACAACCACTTCAGTGCCTTCAAAGGTAGGCTTTCTTAGATTTGACTTTCTATAATATCTTATGTGTGCCAGTGCTTTAACAGAGGAGACAGTCTTTTTTTAATTATATTTTATTTATTATGCTATTAGTTGTCCTGATTTATCCCTTCTGCCCCCTTCCACCCAGCACTCCCCACTCCCCCAGGCAATCCTCACACCATTGTTCGTGTCCATGGGACATGCATATAAGTTCTTTGGCTACTCCACTTCCTATACTGTACTTTACATCCCCATGGCTCTTCTGTAACTACTTATTTATATTCTTAATCCTCTCACTCCTTCACTCAGTCCCCCACATTCCCCTCCAATCTGGCAACCATCAAAATGATCTCCATATCCATAATTATCTCTGTTCTTTTTGTTTGCTTAGCTTGTTTTTTAGATTCAAATGTTGATAGATATGTGTTTTTTGCCATTTTATTATTCATAGTTTTGATCTTCTTTTTCTTAAGTAAGTCCCTTTAACATTGGATATAATAATGGCTTGGTGATGATGAACTCCTTTAGTTTTTTCATGTCTGAGAAACTCTTTATCAGCCCTGCAATTCTAAATGATACCTTTCTGGGTACAGCAATCTTGCCTGGAGATCCCTGCTTTTCATGACTATGAATATTTCTTGTCAATCCCATCTAGCCTGCAAAGTTTCTTTTGAGAAATCAGCTGACAGTCTTTTGGGAACTCCCCTGTAGGTAACTGACTGCTTTTCTCTTGCTGCTTTTAAGATTCTCTCTTACAGATTTTATTTATTTGTTTTTAGAGAGAAAGGAAGGGAAGGACAAAGAGAATGATAGAAACATCAATGTGTGCTTGCCTCTCATGCACCCCCTACTGGGGACCTGGCCCACAACCCAGGTATGTGCCTTGACTGGGAATCTAACTGGCAACCCTTTGGTTTATAGGCAAGTACTCAATCCACTGAGCCACACTAGCCAGGCTTAAGATTCTCTCTTTATCTTTAACCTTTGACATTTTAATTATGATGTGTCTTGGAGTTGGTCTCTTTGCATCCATCATAATTGGGCCTCTCTGTGCTTCCTGGACTTACATATCTATTCCCTTCACCAAATGATTTTTTCAAATAGATTTCCAATTTCTTGCTCTTTCTCTTCTCCTTCTGGCACCCCCTATGGCATGAACATTGGAACACTTGAATTGTCCCAAAAGCTGCTTACACTATCCTTTTTTTGGATTCTTTTTTCTCCTTGCTGTTCCAATTGGTTGTTTTTTGCTTCCTTATGTTCCAAATCATTGATTTCATTCTCAGCTTCATCTACTGTTGTTTTCCTGTAGATTGTTCTTTATTTCAGTTAGTGTATCCTTCATTTCTGACTGAATCTTTTCTATGCTGGTGAGGTCCTCACTAAATTACTTGAGCATCTTTATACCAGTGTTTTGTACTCTACTTCTGATAGATTGCTTATCTCCACTTCATATAGCTCTTTTTCAGGAGTTTTGATCTATTCTTTCATTTGGGCCATGTTTCTTTGTCTCCTCATTTTGGCAGCCTCCCTATATTTGTTTCTGTGTATTAGGTATAGCTGTTTTGACTATGTGTCTTGGTAGTGTGGTCTAGGTGAAGTAAGTGTCATCTGCAAGCATTAGCTGTGACAACCAACCTCCACCCTCCATGGAGCAGCACCTATGCAGGTACAGAGTGGTGGTATTCTGATGTGGTCTATAGCTGTCCACTAGGTGCATAGGCCCTGGGGTTTCCTGGGTGGTGCAGGCCAAGGTCAGCCTTCATCTGTGTTTGTCCAGGGCCACCCTGCCTGAGCTATAATGCAATCTGAGATGGCTGCTAGCCATGCTGGGCTTGGAGATTTCCAAGAGAAGCTAAGCTATAAATCTAGGCTAGCAGCAGCTAGTGCTGGGCCGGGCACTCACTGAGACCAGCTACTGTTTGTTTGATAGGATTCAGGAAGTTGTACAGCATGAGCCAAGACCAGCCATTCATATGGAAAAACAGCTTGGGCAGTCTCTGGGGATATTTAGAGCAGGTCAAACAATGTTAGCCAGGTTGATGGAGTCTCAGATATGGCACCAGCCTACCAACTCTGGTACGTGGGTGGTGAGTTTAGCAAAGGGACAATGGCCTCTGCTCTCCTTGATGCCAGAGGCTTCAGTTCCTCCCTGTATACCACTGGTCCTTTCAAGCTCCTACCCCAGTGCTAGAGCTCCAACAGAGTGAGTCTGAGTAGGTGAGACTGTGTGTGGGTTCTTTAAGAGGAACTGCTTGAGGCTCCAAAATTTTCTTCCACCAACCCAATCCCCTCTGGTTTTTGCAGCCAGAAGTTATGGAGACTTATCTTCCTGGCACTGGCACCCTGGGCTGGGGAGATTGGTATGGGGCTGGGACTCCTTGCTCCTGGGGTATCCCTCTTGCATTTTTATCCACCACATGTGGGTGAGGGACCAGCCTGTTCCACATCTGCACCCCTTCTACCAGTCTGGATGGATGTGGTTTCTTTAATTCCATAGATATCGGACTTCCATTCAACTTAATTTCTCATGTTTCTGAGTGGTGATTGTTCTATATTTTAATTGTAATTTTGATGTGGTTGTGTGAAGAGGTGAGTCATGTCTGCCTGTACCACCATCTTGACCAGAAGTCTCCAACAGTCTTATAAAGGTTGATGTCCCCATCAATTTTACTACAGGGCTTGTTCATAACAGGTATTTGATTGTTGATCTAATTGGTAGGTAACACATAAGTAGATCCTTAAGGGTTTAAACTTACACTGCTTCATTTGGTGATTTGTTTCCTTACCCCCATACCTCAAAGCATCAGTGAATAGCTGATATATATGTATCTTTCCTTACAGAAAGTTTATTGCTAGTATAAGTTACATTAACCTAAAGTACATCAATGTAGGCTAACCTATATGGCTAAAATATAAAGTAAAATTAAAATCAAGCTTTATTTTATAGTGGATTCAGTACTTCCAGTGAAAATGTGGGTATAAAGGGCAAGATATTTTTAGAAATACTTTGAAAGAGAATAATATTGCCAGAAACCTTGCACTTTTACTCAGGATCAAAGGGTATGGTGAACTAAATTATTTCAAAATTCTAAGCATAATAAGAAAGAAATTATGTCATTTTGAGGTAAGGGAAATTTTCAGCTTGTTGGTTGATATCTACATACAGCAAGCAATGTAGATTGTGCCAAAAGCTGATTTGTCTGTTTTTTTTAATTTGAAATGCAATGCAGATTTAATCATTATATTAATCTTTAAACATGAAATACTAGACAAAATTAATTAAATTCCTCACTCTAGCATAATAAATATTTGAGAAGACAGTGAAGTTATTTTTTTCTTTTTTCCCTCCTCTCTTTATACTGTATAATGTATGCAGTCCTTTTGTAAAACACAAGAGCATTTTTTAAGTATACTGTGTAAGTTCCTTTTCATCCCCCCAGTCCTTTTCCTCCCTCTGTCTCCTCTGTGTGTACCATTCTGTACCAATGTGGGTGTAGGAATATGTATACATATATATTCTTTTAAAGTAAGGAAGTGATATCATAATGTGCATATGTTACATGACTTGCTTTATTTCTCTTAATATAATTTAGAGATTTTTTTCCATTTTAGCTCATATTTGTCTCCATAATTCTTTTAACAATTATATAGTATTCTACATTATAAATGTACTATATGTCATAAAACCACTTTCTTACTGATTAACACTCATTTCCAGCTTTTTAGTATTAAAATTAATGTTGCAAAAATATCTTTGTATAATTATCTTGCACCCACAGAACTGCAGGACTGAAAAACATATATTTAGAATGTTTATAAATATTCAGATTCCCACTCCATATGTGTTTATTATTGTATATTTTCCCCAAAAGTATATGAGAGTGTTTGTTTTCCTACATTATCCATTAATACTGGGCATTAATGCTGACACTTTGTTTAACTCCCTACTGAAAATATTTTCATTTTAAAAAGTAAAAATAAGAAAAGCAATATAAGTTCATAGGAAGAAAAAGAAAAGGGAAAATGTGTCACTATCTCATCTTTAATATAAGAAGTTAATAGACAATGTCTAAGATTGAAACAGGCAGTTTAAAAAAGGAGGGGGGGAACCTCGTCTAATAACTCCAAGAGGGATCTTTTACGCTCAGTACCTCTTGTGGAGAAGAAATAATATGAGGTTTAGCTATTCATCTTTCACTCCAGTATTTTGTTTTTGTTAAATTCAAGTAAATTTAATTTAGTACCTTTTATAACTTTCTCTTTCTTTGATTTTTCTCTTTATGTCTGTATCTCTTTCTTACTCATTCTTCATCTGCATTTACACAGAAGAGATCCCCACCAAATGTTAACACTGGCTATTTCTGGGTGGTGGTATGTGGGTTGCTGGTTGCTTTCTGCTTTGTTCATGTCCATGATGTTTGAATACAGATTGAAAATCCAAGCAATAAAAAAAGATACAAAATGAAAACCTCCAACCCTTCCCTTGCCTCACTACACTGAACTTTTTCGTCAAAGAATGCTATAGTTTCTAAAAATTCTTTTTCTGTGCAAAGTTATGCATATTCAATGTACTTATATATACATAACAAACACATTCCTTTTCTATTTATACAAAAGGACTCACACGTTATTCTGCATGGTACATTTTTATTAATATATCTTGGAGATCTTTCCATATCAGCACTTTCAGATATGTGTGCTGACTGCTACTCCTTGGCGACCCACTCACATAGTGTTCGCAATACCCCATGCATAGGAATTCCAGCGCACCAATAAGATCACGAGGTAAGTGGTATGGAAGCTGCCAAACACTTTACTAAAAGTGATGACAGAAGGAAAGGACAAACCATAGTTCCTCTTCCTTTCAGTCTTCATTACTCATTAGGAAGCCAAAGGTAGAGAAAATTGGTGGAATGTACATATATCAAAAAATGAAATTTTAAAACTCGAGTTAGACTTGTGCAGTATTTTCACTATTTTAGTAAGAACAAAATACAGTACACACTATGAATGTAAATTATGTAATTTCAATGATTATGCATACATGTTCAGTGTTCTTATATTTGCATTTTAAAACCAGTATTGCAAAATATGAAGATATATGGTAAAATTCAGTCTGATAACTTAAATTTTTAATTTTTTTGCTTAAAATGATATTAAGTAGCAAATAAAAAATACTAGAGAAGCTGGAAGAACACAAAAGTAAGGAAAAAGCTTTTTTTTTAATTTCAGTACTTTCCCATGGCACTTTTCTCCTGCTTCTTCAACAAGGCACTCCATACACTCATTTTGTACTGAGCCCTGCAAGTTATGTTTTCAGCCCCGTTTATCAGCCTAGAAACCCCGTTTATCAGCCTGAAAGGAAGTTGTAGCGTAGTAGAAAGAAGACAGAAACTTTCAGTTCCTGCATGGCAAATACTAATAATTACTTGTTTTCTAACTATTCTCCCCTTCTTCCTTGTTAACAGTACACTTGTTTTGTTCAGGATGACAAAGTGCCTTGTTGAAAAATATGAGTGTTTTTTAGCAGGGCAAAGTACATTTACCAAACTCTGTTGTGTCTACAAGGAACAAAATGATCCAGGTCTGGCCAATGAGATATAAATAAAAGTTGCTCAGTGGGGCTTATAAAAAGGAAGGAAGGAAGGAAAAAAGGAAGGAAGGAAGGAAGGAGGGAAGGGGGACTCAGGTGGAAAATAATCTTTTGCCTTTACCTTTCAGCTTTTTCTGCTGTAAAAATATATGTGATGCCTAGAAGTACAGGAAACAGCTTAAGATATGAAAATGAAAGCTATATGCTAAGAATAGAAAAGTAGGGACACATAAATCTGCTTACCTCTGAACTTGTTAGTAAGTGAGAAAATAAGTTCCAACTTGGGTAGGTCATCGTACTCAGGTCTCTGTTACTTGAGGTGGACACAATCAATCCCTAACTATTACAATCAGACTAGATATCATGAAAACTCTTCCACTACAAACACCTAGTTATGCTGGGTGCAAAATATGTATTTTAATGCATCTTAAGCTTACAAAAAACACAAGGAAATACATAGGTGGCCAGAATAAAGAAAGAACTGCACCTCAGAGCTGAAAGAAAATAATATGACCCTGTCTTGGGTGAGGAGGGGCGGGGATGAAGAAGGTGCCTGAATGTTTAAATCCATATGGTAGCTAGAAATAAGACTTTGGGTCCTCCGTACAAGCAGAAATTAAAAATGATGAGTCCCTCCCCATGCCCTCACCTCACATAAAAATTGATTAATATAATATAATATAATATAATATAATATAATATATAACATAATACCAGCCCCCTGTGATAAAAACCGAGTTCTGCAGCCTCAGTGAAAGGGTGAACTAGATAAAGTCCATCCGCTAGCACAGCAGGGTGATCAGGAGGCTTTTCTGTCCTAGCATGGGATTGAAAAGAGGAAAGAAAAGGTCTCCAAGAGAATATGTAATCATGATTTGTGCTCCTGCTGATTGTGGTTTCAACTTTACAATATCTGAATGACTTTGGAACTTTCAAGCCCAGAAATTGGTCACTGATCAGTAGTAACTTTAGGTTTCCTGACAGAAACATTTTTTAAAAATCACTAAAAATGATCTTGGCTTGGATGCTTTTGCTATAAAGACAGTAGAATAGTCTGCAAAGCTTGAATGAGGTTTCTAGGCAAAAAAAAATACAGAAATTTTGTACCATCCTTGCAGAATTTGTTAGTTTGAAATTGTATCAACATAAAAAACTGTTTTTAAAAGGAAAAGGGTGGGTTCCAGCTCAAGACGGCAACTTAGGAAAATCCTTAACTCACATCCCCCTATGGACATAGCAAGTCTACAGCTACAGAAGGAGCAATTTCCTCTTGAAAAAAAAAAAAAACATTGCTGGCTGAACAACAGCTACCCATCATTTAAGAAGAAAACCACATTGAATGGGGCGGGAGAAGCTGGACCACTATCTTACCATAAACCCCTAGTGCAACAACCCACAATCCAGAGGGAAAGCAAACACTGAGAAGCAGAGTTGAACTCCACATCAGGCACCTCAGCTTTTAAAAACCGTACTTGAGAGGTGAGCCCTCAAAACATCTAGCTTTGAAAACCGACAGAGCTCGTATCCACAATACCCACAAGACTATAGTGATCTGAGAAATGGCTCTTAAAGTGCTCACTGCCTTGGACTCACCCACCCCAGGGCCCAGATCAGAGGCAGCAAATAGTGCTCTGACTTTAAGTGAAAGAGGCTCACCTGCTTATATTAAAGCACTGGGCTGAAGGGTAGGCATCCAACTTAACACACACATCTAAGAGACTGCTGGAACACTCTCCAGGGGCAGAGACTGGTAAGCACCATCTTCATGTTCTCTTTCTGCCTGGCTTTAGCCTGAAGATACCATCTTTTCTTTTTTTTCCTGTGGATCCCATCTAATGCACCCCCTCTGCCTCATTCTAGCCAGCAGATGCCATCCAAGGGCTCTCCCTTGGCCTCACTGTAGCCAATATGCACATTTTTTTTTTCTTTTTCCAGCTAGTGCCATCTTTACACTCTCCTTTTGCCTTGCTACAGCCAGCAAGCACCATCTTTGTGCTGTCCCTCTGCTGAACTGCAGAGCACAGTATTATCCAGAATGGAGTTTTTAAATGTCTCTCGTGCCCTGATTTGTGTAGCTCTCACCCAGGAAATGCTGCCTTGATTGCCTGTGATAACCACAGAGGGCTCGCATTCCTGGGTCCCATGGGACTAGAACAATCACAGAAACAGTTCCTGGCAAGCCACCACCCTGCGCATTGCACAGACAACAGACTAAAACACACTCCTGTTCTTTCTGTGAATAGACTTCTTTGCTGGTCCAGGAGCTTGGACTAAAGGGTCATCTGGCTTCTGGTTTGACGTATATGTAGAGGCCCAAGGAAGTGCTCTCAGGGAACAGAGGTCTTTGTGCTCTCCTCTGCCTCACTCCAGCTTCTCAGAGTAAACAGCTCATACCTTTATCTGATGCCCCAATTTTTGCTATTAGTGCCAAAAGACACCTCTACATGGCCTGGCTCTGGTGGCCAGTGGGGCTTATGCTCATGGGTTCCACAGGACTATATAACCAATAAAAAAAAGAATTCTTAAACAGCTGTCATCTGCAGAGCATAACAAGAAAAAAGAGGCTCAGAAGCTCAATTTCTCTGTGAAAGAGCCCTCTTAACTAATCATCACAGGTGCAGTCTCAAAGGCAGGCTTATAATGAAACACAAATCTGAGGGCTGACTGTAACCCTTTCCATAGACCTCAGAGAGCAAACATTGTCTTCGTGCTCTCCCTCTGCCATCTCTAGAGCCCCTGTATTTCCTGGAGGGGAATGCTTATGCACATCTGGTGCTCTGATTTTTGTGTCTGGTGCCCTGACAATCTGAAAGAAGGTTCTTAACAGGCTTCTACCCCTAGGGCACTGCAAAGACAACAGATTGAAATATATCCCCAATATTTTTATGAAAAAGGACTCTTTGCTTGTCCTGAAGCTTCAGTCTGAGGGGAAGGCTTCAGGATTGGCACACATGGGGATCATGGGAGCTATTCGCAGGGAACAGGCCAATGGACAATATCTTTGCATTTTCCCTCTGCCTCACTACAGCTCACCAGTAACTCGGAGAAAAAAGCTTATATACTTGTCTGGAGCCCCTATTTCTGTGACTACCACCCAGGGGACACCTCCAGATTACCCAGCTCTGGTGGCCAGCAGGACTTATGTTTGCAGTCCCACAGGACTGCGTATGTGTGTGTGTATATATATAAAATTATATATATAATTTTTTAAATGCTACTTGAGTGTCTGGTTTCCAATCAGCTTCAATCTAGATGCTTATTGAGGTCATTCCCTTTGTGACACTAACAGATCTTGGCATAACCTCAACTACTAGGAGCTATTAAAAGTAAAATACGTTGCTAGGACAATCACAAAAGTTTGAGAGACAACAAAGAGTTAGGGAGGGCTGAACAGCAAGATGCTTCTGCTACACCAGGACAACTCTTCAACAGTGGGAGAGGTGATTGTTTCATCAAAAGCATACCAACCAACACAGGGTCATTGAAAATGAAGGAACAAAGGACTATGTGCCAAACAAAAGAACAAGGTAAAATCTCAGAAAAATTATTTGAAAAATGATGGCTAAAAACTTCCCTAACTTGGAGAAGGAAACCGACATCCAGGTCCAGGTAGCCCAAAGAGTTTCAAAATAAAGAACCCAGTGAGAGTTCCAAAATAAAGTCATACACCAAGACACATTATAATCAAAATATCTAAAATTAAAGACAAGGAGAAAATCTTAAAAACAGCAAGAGAAATAGAACGTTTTATAAGAAAACCCCAATGAGCTACTCAACAAATTTTTAAGCAGAAACTTTGCAGGCCAGAGGGGATTGGCATGATATATTCAAAATGCTGGGAAATATAAGCTTCCAACCAAGCATACTATACCTGTCAAAACTGCCATTCAGAATTGAAAAAGAGAAAAATTGCTTTCTACACAAACAATTAAAGGAGTTCATCAACACCAAACCAGCCTTACACAAAATGTTAAAAAGACTTCTTTAAGGTAGAAAGCATACTATTAGTAATAGGAAAACATATGAAAGAATAAATCTGATTGAAAAAGTAAATGTATAATAAAGGTAGTGAACTAATCTCTTATAGAGCTAATATAAAGTTTAAAAAAACAAAGGTAGTAAAAATAACTATGACTACAACAATTAACAGCTAAAGGATACACAAGATAAATAGTTGTAAAATGTGACATCAAAAACATAAAACGGGGTGAGGGTTGATGTAAAGCTTTAGAATGCAATCAAACTTAAGTTGCTATAAACTTTAAATAGACTATTATAAACATTCATTATTGGATATAAACCTCATAATAACCATAAAGCAAAATCCTACAGCACATACACAAAAAAGAAAGTGAAAGGAATCCAAGTATTCAACTAAAGGAAAACATCAAACGACAGCAAGAGAAGAAACATAGAGAAACTACAAAACAGTCAGACAACAATTACTAAAATGTCAATAAACACATATCTAATAATAATAACTTTAAATGTAAATGCACTAAATTCTCCAATAAAAAGAGTGGTCGAATGGATTTTAAAAAACAAGACCCTTCTATTTGCTGCCTGCAAGAGACTCAGGTCATATGTAGAGACACACAAAGACTAAAAATCAAGGGATGAAAAGTGATGTTCCAAGTATACAAATGGAAACAAAAAAAAAAGTTGGGATAGCTATACTTATATCAGACTAAATAGACTTTAAAACAAACACTATAATGAGAGGCAAAGAAGTGCATTACATAATGATAAAGGGATCGTTTCAACAAGATATAATATCTGTAAATATTTATGCACCCAATATAGTGGTACCTGAATATATAAAGCAAATATTAATATGCATAAATTGATAACTAGACAGAAATAAAGTAATAGTAGGGGACTTCAATACCTTACTTAAATAAATGGATAGATCATCCAGACAGACAATCAGTAAGGAAGCATCAGCTCCAAATGACACATTAAACAAGATGAGCTTAATGTATATATACAGAACATTCTTTCTTCTTATTATTTTTTAAATCCTTACCCAATGATATATTTACCCATTTAAGAGAAAGAAACATCAATGTGAGAGTGAAACAGATTGGTTGCCTCCTATACACAGCCTGACCAGGGATCAAACCCACAACCTAGGTGTGTGCCCTGA
Organism: Phyllostomus discolor; assembly: GCF_004126475.2. Taxonomy (NCBI): domain Eukaryota; kingdom Metazoa; phylum Chordata; class Mammalia; order Chiroptera; family Phyllostomidae; genus Phyllostomus; species Phyllostomus discolor. Next base: position 65,607,929 of record NC_040907.2, read on the forward strand.
CCAGGAATTAAACCTACCACTTTTTGGTGTGTGGGACAATGCTGCAATCAACTGAGCCACTCAGCCAGGGCTACATATACAGAACATTCTATATAAAAGGAACTGAATGTACTTTCTTCTTAAATGTAACTGGAATATTCTTAAGTACAGATAGTATATTAGGCTGCAAAATAACTCTTTATAAATTTAAGAGGGCTGAAATTATATGAAACATTTTTCCAACCACAATGGTATAACACTAGATATCAAGTACAAGAAGAAAACTGGAAAATTCACAAATATTTGGAGATTAAACATGCTACTGAACAACCAATGGATCAAAGAAGAAATCAAAGGAGAAATTTTTTAAACACCTTGAAACAAATAAAATGGAACTATTAACACACCAAATTTATGAGATGAAGCAAAAGTTGTTTTAAGAAGAAAGTTCATAGCAATAAATGCCTACCTCAAGAAACAAAAAAGTTTGAAATAAACATTTAAGTTTACTCCTCTATGAACTAGGAAAAAACACACAAACAAAGCCCAACTTAGTAGCAGAAAAGAAATAACAAAGATCAAAGCAAAAATAAGTAAAAAGAGATCAAAAAGAAAAGAGTAATGAAACTAAGTTCTGGGTCTTGAAAAGATAAACAAAAATGGCAAACCAGTAGCTAGACTCGCCAAGAAAAAGGAAAGGATGCAAAAAATAAAATCAGAAATGTAAAAAGAATATTAAACCTGATACCACAGAGATACAAAGGATCAAAACAGACTTCTATGGAATAATTATATGACAACAAATTGGACAACCTGGAAGAAATGATAAATTCCTAGAATCATACAAACTACCAAGGCTGAATCATAAAGAAGTAGAAAATCTGAACACATAGGTCACTAGTGAGGAGTCTGAATCAGTAATCAAAAATTTCCCAACAAGGCAAACTAAGGAAAAAAATAAACAAATGGGACTGTATCAAACTACAAAGCTTTTGCACAGCAAAACAAACCATCATTCAAATGAAAAGGGAACCCACTGAAAGGGTAAACATATTTGCCAACAATACATCTGATAAGGGGTTAGTTTCCAAAATATATAAAGAATTTATACAACTCAACACCAAGAAGACAAACAACCCAATTAAAAATGGGCAAAGGCTGGCTGGTATGGCTCAGTGGATTGAGTGCCAGCCCGTGAAACAAAGGGTTGCCAGTTCAATTCCCAGTCAGGGCACATGCCTGGGTTGCAGGCCAGGTCCCCAGTAGGGGGCACATGAGAGTCAACCACACATTGATGTTTCTTTCCCTCTCTTTCTCCCTCCCTTCCCCTCTCTATAAAAGTAAATAAATAAAATCTTTTTTTAATTTAAAAAGATTTTTTTAAATGGGCAAAGGACTTGAATTGACACTTCTCCATAGAGGACATACTGGTGGACAATAGACATATGAAAAAATGCTCAACATCACTAATCATCAGAGAGATGCAAATTAAATCCACAATGAGATATTATCGCCTCATGCCTATCAGAAATAAATCAAAAGCTATCATCAATAAATCAAAAACAAGTGCTGGTAAGGATGTGAGAAAAGGGAACCCTCATGTGCTGTTGGTGGGAATGTAGATCAGTGCAGCCACTGTGGAAAGCAGTATGGAGTTTCTTCAAAAAATTAAAAATGGATCTGCCTTTTTACCCAGCTCTCCCACATCTGGGGATATATCTGAAGAAACCCAAAATATTAATTCAAAAAAATATATGCACTCCTGTGTTCATTGCAACATTATTCACAATAGCCAAAATCTGGAAACAGCCCAAGTACCCATCAGTCGATGAGTGGATGAAAAGCTGTGGTACATTTACACAATGGAATGCTACTCAGCCATAAAAAGAAGGAAATCTTACCCTTTGTGATAGCATGGATGGACCTGGAGATTACTATTCTAAGGGGGGATAAATTAAGATGGAAGGAGACTTTGATTTGGGACATGGACATACAATGCAGTGTGAAAATGATGTTTTGTTGACTTGTACACTTGACACCTGTATGGTTTTATTAACCAATGTCACCCCAGTGAATTAAATTTTTTTAAAAAACCTCCCAAAAAACAAAAGTCCAGGACCAGATTGCTTCATTGGTGAATGCTACCAAACATTTGAAAAAGATTTAATACCAACCCTTCTCAAACTCCTCCACAAAAAAAAAAGGAGAAGAAGAGGAAGTACTTTCAAATTTATTTTATATGGCCAGCATTATCCTAATATCAAAATCAGGGAAGGATGCAATAGAAAAGAAAACTACAGACCTATATCCCAAATGAACATAGATACAAAGATCGTCAACAGAATATTAGCAAACTCAATTCAACAGCACATTAAAAGGATAATAGACTATGAGCAAGTGAAATTTATTGCAGAGATGAAAGAATGTTTCAACATCCACAAATCAATCCATAGGATATATCATGTTAATAAAATAAAATATAAAAATCATATGATCTTCTCAACATATGCAGGAAAAGCATTTGACAAAACTCAGTACCCATTTATGATAACTCTCACAAAGTGGGTATCGAGGAAATGTACCTCAATATAATAAAAGCCATATACAACAAGCCTGGAAAGGACATCATACTCAATGGTGAAAATCTGTAAGATTTTCCTCTAAGATCAGGAATAAAGCAAGGATGTTTGTGCTTGCCACTTTTATTTAATATGATATTGAAAATCCTAGCCACATAAATTAAGCAAGAAAAATACATTTTAAAAATCCCAATTAGAAAGGAAAAATAAAACTGTCACTTTTTAGATAATATAACATATATAAAATGCTTTAAAGAGACCACCAAAAAAGAAAGTTAGAGCTAATTTCAAAATTAAGTAAAGTTTCAGATATAAAATTAATATAGGAAATCCATTGCATTTCTATACTCATAACAAACTATTAGAAAGAGGAATCAAGAAAAACAATCCCATTTAAAATTACACGAAAATGAATACCTAGGAACAAATTTAACCAAGGAGGAGAAATACTGTATAATGAAAACTGTAAAACACTAATGAAAGAAACTAAACTAGGCACAAATAAATATAAAGACATTCTGTGCTCATGGATTAAAAAAATTAGTATTGTTAAAATGTCCATACTATCTAAAGCAATACACAGATAAGATGTAAATCCCTTTCAAAATTCCAATGGCCTTTTTCATAGAAATAGAACAAACAATTCTAAAATTTGTATGAAGCCACTCAAGACACCAAATAACCAAAACAAACTAAAAAAGGAAGAACAAAGCCAGAGGCATCACATGTTCTGATTTTAAACTATATTAAAAAGCTATAATAATGTAGTGTGGTTTAGGAATTTAAAAAAATACATAAACTGATGGAACAGAATTGAGAGTCCAGAAAAAAATCCGTGGATATATGGTCAACTGACTTATGACAAAGGAGCCAAGAATATACAATGGGAAAAGGACAGTTTCTCCAATAAATGGCGTTGGGATCATTGGACAGCCACATGCTAAGGAATGAATCTAGACCACTATTTTATACCATTAACAACATTAACTCAAAATGAATTAAGGGCTTGAATAAAAGACCTCAAACCATAAAACCCCTATAAAGTTTTCCCACATAGGTGGTAAAAGCTTTACATAAATCTTGGCAATGATTTTTTTTTAATCTGACACCAAAAACAAGATCAACAAAAGCAGAAATAAACAAGTGGAACTATATCAAACTAAAAAGTTTCTGCACTGCAGAGGAAACCATCAACAAAGTGAAAAGTTAGCCTAATTAATGTGAGAACATATTTGCAAGTTATAAATCTGATAAAAGATATATATATATAAGGGGGGACCCAAAAAGACTGAAATTTATTAAAAATTGTGTATTTATTCTTACATGTTTAAACTTCAGTCACCTTCAAGGTATTCTTCATTTGATGCAATACACCTATTGAGATGTTTTTTCCACATCTCAAAACAGTTTTTAAACTTGTCAGTTTTGATGTCTTATAGTGCTTCTGCTGTTTTTTGTTTCACCTCTGCCACCTCAGCAAAACATTTCCCTCTGAGGAATTTTTTCATCCAGGGAGGGAAACAAAAAAAAGGTCACTTGGGATGAGACTGGGTAAACAGGGAGGGTAAGGTACAGAGGTCCTACCATTTTTGGTCAAAAACTGCTGATCACTCAGTGCAGTGTAGGTAGTTGTGCTTATAAATCATCCATCATGAAATGGGCAAATGTATTGAGTCTTCAAAAAAAAAAAATTCATTGAACCCAAACTCAACCTGTCACACCACCACCAGCTGGTTGGTACACTGATACAGCTGGGTTCCTAGAACACTCACCTAGAAGGGGAAGCCTGTACTACAAGGGGCCCACCCTCCAGAAGATAATTTTGGTTTCCTTTTTGGGTCCCTCCTTGTATACATAATTCATACAACTCAACAGCAAAAATAAAAATCCAACTTCTAAAAGTGAGCAGAAATCTTAATAGACATTTCCCCCCAGAAGACAGATAAATAGCCAACATGGACCTTGAAAGCATTATCCTAAGCGAAATAAGTCAGCAGAGAAAGACAAACACTGTATGATCTCATTTATATGTGTAATCCAAAAACAAAACAAAAAGCAAAAAAACAAACCATATAGACACAAAGAACTGATTGGTGGTTGCGAGAGGTGCAAGTGGGATGTAGGGATCCAAGGAATGGGTGAAGGGAATCATATGAACAAATGTCCATTTATTTTAAAAAGTCACGAGACTATAATGTATAGCATTGTGACTACAGTAAATAATACTATATTGTGTATTTGAAAGTTTCTAAGAGAGTAAATCTTAAAAGTTCTCAACACAAGAAAAAATAATTTTTGTAACTATGTAAGGTGACAGATGTTAACTAGGCTTACTATCATAGTGTTAACTTGACAACGTATACAAATAGTGACTCATTATATTGTACACTTGAAACTAATATAATGGCATATGTCAATTATACCTCAGTTTAAAAGAAAAAAGAAGAAAGAGTTCAGAGAAAAAAAAAAACTCCCAGGACTTGATCAATCAGACTAGGGAAATAAGAGAAAATCATCAAAGGGGACTCAGATTTCTAGCTTAGGTGGCTTGGTATATATAATTCAATGTTCCATTATAGGAAACTAAAAGAGAAAAGCAACTTTCAGTAAAACAAACCACAATAGGCTCAGTGCTGCTAATATTGAATCTGTAATTGGACACTTAGGTTGGGGAGGAGGGGTTACAAATGAACAGCATACATCTTGATTTGAAAGATGTATCTTATTCATTTAAAAAATATATTTCGGAATTCTCTAAAGTTGCTAGGAATGTAGACCATTACATTTATAAAAATGAAAAATAAATGACCACTGCCCTTGAGGGACTACCGGTAATCCAGTAGAGAAATGGAATCTATCTATAAGCAAAGATTAGAGATTGGTGGAGCAAATTCTCAGAAGATGATGGGTTCATTCTCAACCTTGGCCACACATTTAGCATCACCTGGGGGAACTTCTAATGCTCAGTCCACACTCTGAGGGTGGAGTCTAAGCATCAGTGGTTGCTTAGACTCTCCAGGTGCTGACAATGTGCAACCAAAATTAAAAGAACAGTATCTTGACTCAGAAGAGAACACCTGGGATACCTCTTCCTTTGAAAGATTCGGCAACAATGTGGAGAACAGTGTCGAGAAAGACAAGAGGTGGAAATAAGGGAGTATGGTTGAAGGAGCTCCTACCTCATAGCTTGATGATTTATCATTCCTCTAAAAAGAAAAAGTGCTAATGGCTAAGAATAATGTAAGCATGTTAAGGAAAGTGACAAAGTTTTATAGAAGGCTCTGCAAAGAGTATGAAAAGGAGTTGATTAGAAGAAGTAAAAGCATTTCTAGGGAGTTATAAAGGTTCAGTGTAAGTAGGCAATCTTGCATTAGTAGGTAGTAGCATCCATCTACAAGGTTGTACAATTTTCCCTAACAACGGTGGGAGTCCGAGAGCAGAAACCGAAAATACTCATTTGGAAATGTAGATTGATGAGTCAGAAGGATGGAGGCCATTGAGAGTGCTGATTTGAGAGTTTTTTAAAAAGGAGAGAGTTAAAATGAGGCATGAAATTACAGGCCTTAATGATGATGAAAACAAACTAAATGAGCCAAGAGGAAAGAGAGATCCAATGAGAGGGAATTTGATCAAAATGAGAATTCCAATTTTAAATAGCAAAGTACAGAATGAGTTATGGCAACAGCCTCCTATCAGTTTTCCTACCTGTCTTTGACCCTCTCCAGTCCACCACCCTGACCAAAGAGTGATCTTTCTAAATTAACATCTGATCATGTCTTCCCACCCTCAAACTTCATTTTGACAGGGATTCAATCAGAAGCCAGCTCAAAGTCTTAACTATCACCTCCTCTATCTGGATAGTTAATACCCTACTCCTCCACATTCTTACTCTCATCCAATTTTATAGAAGCTTTCATGGTTACAGTTCTCATGCTGAGTTTTACTTTACAAACTCTTTCCCACATTACAATCTAAGTTCCTTTAAATCTGGAACCAAGTTTTAATCATCTTTAAATCCAAATTTCAAGTCTACCTGATAAATCTAACAAGTAGCAGTATCAGCTCTGGCATTTCTTGTCTTCTTATACTTGTATTATTGCCTTTAATGATGGTTTATTTGGTGAAAACTCCCTAGGCTGACTTCCTGTCAGGATGGCAGCACAGACAGGCATGGCTCACTTCTTCGCACAACCTCATCAAAATTACAACTAAAACAGAGAATAACCATCACTCAGAATCATCAGAAATCGAGTTGAATGGAAGTCTGATAACTAAGGAATTAAAGAAACCACATCCATCCAGACTGGTAGAAGGGGTGCAGATGTGGAATGGGCTAGTCCTACACCCATGTATGGAGGATAAAAATTCAGAAGAGAGATCTCAGGAGCAAAGAATCCAAGACCCGCACCAGTCTCCCCAGCCCAGGGTTTCAATGCTGAGAAGATAAATCCCCACAACTTCTGGCTGCAAAAACCAGAGGGGATTGGGTTGGTGGAAGAAAATTCTGGAGCCTCAAACAGTTCCTCTTAAAGAACCCACACACAGTCTCACCTACTCAGATTCACTCTGTTGGAGCTCTAGCACTGGGGTGGGAGCTTGAAAGGACCAGTGGTACACAGGGAGCAACTGAAGCATCTGGCATCAAGGAGAGCAGAGGCCATTGTCCCTTTGCTAAACTCACCACCCACGCACCACAGAGTTTGTAGGCTGGTGCCATATCTGAGACTCCATCAACCTGGCTAACACTGCATGACCTAATTTGGAGATCTACAAAGGTTCTGCTTCACCCAACTTACAGGACCAACCAAGCCTCTTTTCCATAAGAATGGCTGGTCTTGGCTCCTAAATCGGATCAAACAAGAAACAGCTGGCTTCGCTGAGCCCTAGTTGTGGCCAGATTGGAGTCACAGCTTGACTTCACCTGGGGATCTCTAAGCCCGGCATAAGTAGCAACCATCTCAGATTGCTTTGCAGCTCAGGCAGGGTGCCCCAGGCAACACAGAGGTGGGGGCTAACCATGGCCTGCACTATCCAGGAAACCCCAAGGCCAGCACACCCAATGGACAGCTACAGACCATGTCTGGGCACCACCTTGCTGCCCCTGCACAGCTGATCCTCCATGGAGGATGGAGCTTGGTGGTCAGTGGTCACAGCCAATAGTTGCAGCTGACTGGCCTGGGTAAATTCCTCCCATTGATTTTCTAACAGAAACCAATGCTCAGCTATAAGAGGAGGCTATACTCAGCCCATGTAAAGGGTGTACCTAAAGTACTCAGCTTGGGTAATAGGGGAGTCTGTGTGATTGGACCCTACAGGACACCTACTGCATTAGTCCAGTCCACACTACAAAGACATGGAGGCAAAGCAGCCTTACCTAATATGTAGAAACAAACATGGGGAGGCTGCCAAAATGAAAAGACAAAGAAACATAGCCCAAATGAAAGAAAAGATCAAAACTCCAGGAAAAAAGCTAAATGAGATGGAGATAAGCAATCTAATAGATGCAGAATTCAAACCACTGGTTGTAAGGATGCTCAAGTATAGCGGAAATAGAGTCAGTCAGTCTCCCTCACCAGGCCAATAAACAGTATCTGCATAACCTGGAGAATGGGCCTGATAAGTAGCAGTCCCATAGGTTCATGAATGGGCCCACATACACAGAATCATGCTTTGTTATATAATGCCTTGGCACTCTGTCTGCTTTGTGTGCATTTGGTATATAAGGGAGTTGGGACATCCCACAGCGTGACAAACAGCTTGCAGCATTCGTGCATCGCCCCACCCATGAATAAAGGCATGCCAAGTATTCCCACAGCTTTGCGAGTTTTCTTCCATCTGCCTGAATCCCAAGTGAACCTGTCAAGCCTTGAAAGGCTGCAACCAATTGGTGCTGTCAGCAGGATTCATCACAGTACGATATGGAGGAGCCATTGCCCCCCTGGGAGGGGGTCCTGGAAGGGTGGCTGGTCACGGAAATGTGGTATCTAGTGACAAGTCTCTTGGCAGCATGGGCCCCACCCTGGAATTGGCCTGATGTTAATGGTGCACCTGACACAGTAGAGGAGGCCCTGCAGGTGGTAGAGGAGACCCTATGAAAGCCAAGTGCCCAGGCAGCCACCGGGACTGTGGAATGGGTGTTTCTTTCAGCTCTGCAAGCTGAGATAGAGACTATTCTTTGTGATGCAGCAAAGTTACGTGAACTTCAAAGAAGAGAGGAAGCCTTGGAGGCCCAGGTCTGTGCGTGGAGGAAGACCTCTAAACAGCAGAGCAGCAACAGTCCCCCTCCCCCATCATATCAGACCAGTCAGAGGAGGACAGCACTGAGGAACAGGGTTACCTCATGACCCACCCAGTGGTGTTACAGGAAATGAAGTCACAGCAGACTCTGGTGCCTGGGGGAGACACAACTGGCCCCGCCCAGATGGTTGAACACATGACCTATCCGCCCTATACACAGGCTGAACTGGCTGATCTCACAAATCAGTTTTGCTAGCCACCCAGGGAGCCCTTAGCTGTGTGGCTCTTATGCCTTTGGAACTTAGGGGTGGACAGCATCATGTGCACTGACAATGAGATGGAAAAGTTAGTTTCCATCAATACTCACCCCTCTCTGCACCAATGGCTCTACAATAGCCAGTGGCACGGATGGGGGCAGGGATCACATTCTCTGTTGGAGTGGGTCAGGGCAGTTATCCGTACAGTCTGGGCTAGATGTGGGAGATGTGCCAGACACTGCGAGCAAATGGCAGTCCTTTGCGGACTTAGTGCAAATCCTGCAGAAAGTGGGCATGTGCAGGCTATGTTTAATCCCAATACCCAGGGCCCTGATGATGAATGCTTTATGGCAGGGATGCAGGATCTGCGTTGCAACACAGCCCTTCTGCCTCTTTTGGATCCCTCATGGAGATCTTGGCTTTGTATTTCGGCGGTTGTGTTAATGACATCACCACAATGGTGGTGAGTCTGGGGGAGGCGGCCACTTGCTAGCAGCATAAAGGAGTGTGAATGGTGTCCCCTGCTTCCTCTTTCTTGCAGTCAAACAGCACCCCCATGCAGGTGACCAGGACATAGATGTGGTCAGACCTTTTAGGGGTTGGAGTGGATCAAACTAAAACTGATAGGAAGCCAAATGCTTATTTATTGGAGCTCTGGAAATAGCCACAAGCTGACCAACTCCTCCTGAGACCCCAGAAGAAGGTGGTGGGGAGGAAGCCCAGGGGTGCAACCCGAGAGGCCCGTCCAGTCTGGCTGACCACCTGGCTATGTCAACCTCCTGAGAAGAGGTAGGAGATATCCTTTTGGACATTCAAATAGGGGAAAGGCTGGGGGACCCATCTACAGGGGATGGGCAGGCACTGCAGGCTGCATGTAGAATTGGCTACCCATTGTGTTACAGAACACACCAGGGCTAAGGGGGGCATGATATACAATTACCAACAGGACCCCCACTAGGTTCGCATTGTCCGCCGCCAGGGGAAAGATGTCTCTCAATGCCAGAGATTTGTGAAAAGGAAAGGAAATGTTTATTTAAAGCTATGCAGACTTAAAGTAGTGACCTAATGTCTTTGTTAAGATATCAAAGTCCTTTAGGATACTCACAGACATACACAGTGTTTCCTTCTCCCTCTGCCCTAATTTGGGGTACCGTATCTCAGGAAAAGAAGTAGATTCAGACTCCCAGCACCATCAGCTGTGTCACCATCCAGGCAGGATCTCTAATTAATCCAAACCCATGTGGCACCTTCTCATGGCCTACTGACAAGAGTTCTTTCACCCTTCTTCCAGGAAAAGTCTCTCTTGCTTCCCAGGCCATGTGGCCAAAGGGAGCACCCCAAAGTCAAGTGGTCTTCTTCTACCAAAGCTGTGGGGGTCCCCACACTGGCAAAACCACATGGTTCTCCCCAGCAAAGCTGTGGGGAGTGGGGGTTCGCCACTCTGGCGAAACCATATGGATCTCTCCACAATGGCTGTGAGGAGGGGATGTCACCATTCTTCCAAAGCTGAGTGGTGGTTCTCTCCTAAAGCCACATGGTGATTCTCCCCAGCAAAGCTTCGAGGGTTTAAATCCTCGCGCCAATCTTCCTCTGTACTCCCATTTCCAACTCCTCCCACAATTGGCTACACTTGCCAGCTCTCCCCTATCCTTCCAGCTTTACTGGGCTGCCATAGTGGGTCTGGGGAGGTGTGGCCCCATGATGTGGAGCCAATCATCTCCAAGCTCTCATGCAGGGCTGTAATCAGGGGGAACTGCCCCCAGTTACATCTTGAGTGGAAGTCCCTCCCTTCTCCCTGGCTCAAAGCATGGCCACAGCTGTTTAGCATATCTATGAAACCAGTTAAAGGTTATAGATATGTTAAATGACCATGCCAGAGGTTAGCTGAAAAGCTGTTGCTGTACCAAACAGCTTTGCATGTTCCTGTTCCATATGTCCCTTCCCCCAACTCAACCCTGTGGGGGAAGGGGTGAGGACATCCTAATATTTCCTGGACACATTGAGTTCTGGACCCTATTCCAAATCCCTATTTGGGGCCCCCTTTTGGCTGCACCCTGTTACAATTGGTCCCCTACAAATGTCCAGCAGGTCCTGGCTCTAGTGGACACAGGAGCAGAGTGTACCCTCCTATATAGTAACCCTAAGAAGTTTCCAGAGCCTGAGGCCTCCATTGATAATTATGGGGGACATAGTGTAAAGGTGAAGGCTGTGCAGCTCTCTCTGGGTATCATGTGTTTGCCACCCCCGTGAGTATACTGTTTGTGTATTCCCTATTCCTGAGTATATCCCGGGTATTGATGTGCCCCAAGGACTGGCTACACACAACTGCAGGAGAGTTTCCCCTAAGGATGTGAGTGTTAAAAGCCCTCCTGCAGGCACATGCTGACATACTCCCATACAGTTGTCACCCCCACAACAGGCAAAGGCAGTGAAACAATATCGGTTGCCTGGGGGATATGAAGAAATCACGGCAACTATAAGAGAGTTGGAAAGGTGGGGATATTTAGGGCCACTCACAGTCCCTTTAACTCCCCTGTGTGGCCAGTGAGAAAGCCTGATGGCACATGGAGAATGATGGTATATTACTGGAAGTTCAATAAAGTCATTTCTCCAATACATGCTGTGGTCCCTTCTGTGGTAGACCTGATGGACTGGTTAACTAATGAGCTGGAACTTATTGCTTTATAGCTGACCTAGAAAATGCCTTTTTCTGTATTGATATTGCTCTGGAGAGCCAAGATCAGTTTGCCTTCACATGGGACGGTCAACAATGGACATTTACAGTGTCCCCTCAGGGGTACTTGCACAGCCTGGCCATCTGTCATGGGCTTGTGGCTGAGGACTTGGCTAAGTGGCCACAGCTCACAGAAGTGCACCTCTTCCATTACATGGATGACATTTTGTGAGCCAGTGATTCTCTTACAGAGTTAGAGAAGTTGGTGTACAAGTGCTGCCACACCTGAAGTCGGGTGGCAGGGCAGTCAGCAAAGCCAAGCTGCAAGGGCCTGGATCGCCTGTCAGATTCTTGGGGGTTGTCTGGTCAGGTAAGACAAGAGACATCCCTGATGAAGCAATATATAAAGTTCAGGTATATCCTACCCCCAACACTGTGAAACAGCTCCAGATATTTTTGGACCTGCTGGGATACTAGAGTATTCATGCCCTACCTCACACAAGTAGTTCGCCCCTTATATACTTTGGCAAAAGAGGGAGCAAAATGGGACTGGACTCCAATCTCAGAACAAGCATTCCAAGGAGCAAAGCACACCATTAAATGTGCTCAGGCCTCACGTGCTCTGGATCCAGTAAGCTAGCTCTGTGAGCTGGATGTACAAGTGACATTAGAAGGCTTTGGGTGGGGTTGTGGCAGTGACCAGAACAGTTACACTAACACTTGGGTTTCTGGTCCCAACTATGGAAGGCAGCAGAGGTATTGTACTCCCTGATTGAAAAGGATTGAAAAGCAACTGCCTGCGGTATATGCTGCCCTGTTGGCCATGGAGGCTATAACAGGAACTGCCCCCATGACAGTAAGGACCCCTTACCCCATTGCAGGGTGGGTCCGAGACTGGATGGCCAAGGCTCAAAGTGGGACAGCTCAAATGTCCACATTGGCTAAGTGGGGGGCTTATCTGCAACAAAGGAGTACTCTGTCAACTAGCCCCCTATGGGACTGAGTTGCAGGAAGTGTTGGGCCCTGTCACCTATGTAGATGAAAAATCTGCTCCTGCCCCTATAGAAGAATTGGAAGCTAGCCCCTTCCATGAAGGGTGGGCAACTATTCCCTCAGATGCCTGGTACACTGATAGGTCCAGCAGGGGTCAGCCTGCTGTGTGGGCTGCTGTGGCAATTCGACTAGAAACAGACATGATCTGGTTTGACCCTGGAGTAGGTCAGAGCAGCTAGTGGGCAAAACTGCAAGCTGTGTGGCTCATGCCTGCCAATGAAACACCACCCCTAACTATCTGCACAGATAGGGGATGACATTATACAATAATATGGCATGTAAATAAATGGATGGTTATGCATAGGGCATTATGGGAGCAGGCTTTTTGCAAGACATCTGGAAATTAGGCCACTGGAAACAAATCACTGCATATCATATGACTGGGCATGCACCCCTTGCTTCTCCTGGGAATGATGAGGCTGACACTCTAACCAAGGTGTGATAGCTGGAACAGTACCTGCCGGCCTGTCAGAAACAGAAATTGCCCAGTGGCTACACCATCCTCTCTTTCATGCTGGACAGAAGACCATGTGGTCTACTATAAGAACTTGGGGATTAACTGTCACCTTAGCAGAGGTACAGGAAGCTCGTGAGGCCTGTGTTTTCTGCTTGCAAGAGCATCCCCAGAGGCCTGCTGGAACTACTGGGCAGGTGGTGAGGGGACAGGCACCACTGACCTGGTGTGAGGTTGCAATTGGACCCCTGGCTAGTTCAGAGGGGTATAAGTATACCATCACATGTGTGGACACGGCTTCTGGACTTTTAGCTGCTCACCCCGTATGGCACCCGGATCAGAAAGCGGTAGGCGTTGCGCTGGAGCCTTTATGTGCTGCCTGTGGGCAACTCTTGATCATTGGAAGTGATCAAGGGATGCATTTTACTGGGGCCTTGGTGCAGCAGTGGGCCCGAGACCTGTGGATTGACTGGAAGTTCCATGCAGCCTATTACCCACAAGCTGCCAGAATCATTGAACGGTACAATGGTCTCTTAAAGCAGAGCCTGTGAGCCACAGCTGCCACCACTATGCTGGGGGTGCTGGACAAAACACTTGTAGACTGTCCTCCAGACGCTAAATGAGAGGGGTCGGAGGGGAAGGCCCAGCTCCAGTGGAAGTGTTGCTCCACCAGACTGCTGCTCCAATTCAGCTGCAGGTACAGACTAAGGATGCTTTGCTGAAACCACACATGGGAAAACAAAGAAATGTTCTCTTGCCTGTACCTGAGGACCTGGAATGAGAGCAAACAGCCACTTAGATGTGGCCTTGGGAAATAAAAGCTCCCCACATGCGTTGGGTGGCTCTTGTTGCCCCTTGGGGACAAGGGGTGGAGAGAAACTTGCAAATAGTGCCCTGGGTGATTGGAACACGTCCCCAATCTTAAAGATAACATACCCAGGGCTAGCAGACCACAAAGTATTTCTCCGTGGCATCTTTGTGATATCCTTTTGGCACATTATGAGTTCTCCATTGTACCTGCAAGTAGATGCTAAACCCCCAGTTGAGGCGTGAAAGGCATGGTATTTGCACCCCACTGTCTTATCTGCTGACCAGAAAATTGCTTGTATATCGTCTGAGAGTTATGGTTTTCCATTGTTAGTGCCAATAACTGCTCTGTCTTTTCACCACTAGAGTGAGAAATAACACCTTAGTGGACTGGGTTCATACCTGTGCCTCGGTGGCTAACCAATCAACATGCTGGGTCTGTACTAAAATCCCTCTGAGCACATCTGCTGGCCTCCCATGGTGCATTTCTCCAACTTCTGTCTCAAATTGGACTTGGTTACAGTACCAGTGGAACAGTGCACATCCTTTATGGAATGCGACCCGGACTGACATCTACACTGAGACAATACAGCGGTACGACTGGCCCAAGCTGTTAGTCAGCTACTCCATATGTGGTAGCTCAGGGTGGCTCACAGCTGAGGCTGTGGAGCTGGCTGAACCAGCATCCTTTCACATTGAGAACTTCAAAGGACAAGCTCAAGTGGGCTGGACTCCAACAGGTCTGTGTCACACTCAGACTCTGAAGGATTCCTGGGAAGCACATAATGAGGCATGGGCTGCAGTTCCCACTGGGGCCCTCTGGGTGTATGGCTCACATGGGTGGGTGTACCTGCCCAGAAATTGGACTGGCCATTGTACCTGGGGATGGCCCTATTTGCCTGCTTGAGTTCAGAAAACTCTGGCAACCAAGCCAGTCAATTTGGAAGTGTTTAAAGTGAGCCACCGGGTAAAGCACATTCCCTGGTGGTATTACCCACTAGCTATTTTTTCTCCTCAAGCTGCTTCTATAGTCACTGAGACTGAGATAACTGTTTTGGCTTTGCACACTGCTTGTGCATTAAATGCAACATATGATTCCTCAAGCCTCTTAAATGAGGAAGTGTATCACTTAAGAAAAGTAGCCTTACAAGATCATATGGTCTTAAATATGCTTACTGCATCCCAAGGTGGGATTTGTGCCCTAGTAGGGGCTGAATGCTCTGTGTACATTTCTAATGTCCATCCAACATTAGTCAAGCTCTATGGGCATTTGCTTCTGAGACCCATGCTATTGAACACCTGACAGGTGATTCCCTGCATGAATGGTGGGCATCCCTAACCACTGAATGGCAGTGGGTCCTTGCTGTCTTGGGTGGCAGGACTTGTGTTTTGGTTGTTTGTTGCTGTAGTCTATACAGCTGTTGCAGTACATGAGTGCAGGGCTTTGCCCTCCTCGCCAAGTGACCCTTGCAGAAGATACCCTCACTTAGACTGTATGGTGAGGAACCCTGAAGGGGTGGATTGTAGCAGAAATTGAGTCAGGTAGGCTCCCTCACTAGGCCCAATAAGCAGTATTCCCATAGCCTTGAGAATGGGCCTGCATGTGCAGAATCATGCTTTGTTATATATCTTGGTACCCTGATGGCTTTGTGTGCATTTAGTATATAAAGGATTTGGGACTTTCCACAACATGATACGTGGTTTGCAGTGTGCATGCATTGCCCACCCATGAATAAAGGCATGCCAGTCAATAAAGGCAGTAAAGGTGTTCCCATGGCTCTGCCAGTTTTCTTCTACCTGCCCAAATCTCGAGTGAACCTGCCCAGCCTGGAAAGGCTGCAAGACATCAAGGAATACTGGTTATAAGGGTGCTCAGCAGATGGAAAGTGTCCATTCAGAAATAAAGGATACACTAACTGAAATGAAGAACAATTTACAAGACAACAGGGGGAACATTGAATGTGGGAGGTAAGGGAAAGGTAGGGCAGGGAAGAGTAATGGGGGGGGTATGGGGACAACTGTAATTAAACAACAATAAAAAATTATTTAAAAGAAAAAGAACAATTTACAGGGAAACAATAGTAGAGTGGATGGAGCTGAGAACTGAATCAATTATTTGACACATAGGGAAGCAAAAAACAACCAAGCAGAATGAAAAGAAAAAAGAATTTAAAAAATGAGGATAATACAGGCAGCCTCTGGGACAACTTCAAGAGGTCCAAATTTACATCATAGGGGTGCCAGAAGGAGAAGAGAAAGAAAAAAAATTGGAAATCTATTTGGAAAATTAATGAAAGAAAATTTCTCTAATTTGGTGAAGGAAATAGGTATGCAAGTCCAGGAAGCAAAGGGAGTCCCAATTATGATGGGTGCAAAGAGGCCCACTCCAAGACACATCATAATCAAAATACCAAAGGTTAAAGATAAGGAGAGAATCTTAAAAGCAACAAGAGAAAACAGTTAGTTACCTACAGGGGAGTTCCCATAAGACTGTCAGCTGATTTCTCAAAAGAAATTTTGCAAGTTAGAGGGGATTGGCAAGAAATACTCAAAGTCATAAAAAGCAGGGACCTATAACCAAGATTGCTCTTCCCAGCAAAGCAATCATTTACAATCAAAGGGCAGATAAAGAGAAAAAAACTAAAAAAGCTTCCCAGACAAGAAAAAACTAAAGGAGTTTATCATCACCAAGCCATTATTATTTGAAATAATAAAGGGACTTATTCAAGAAAAAGATCAAAACTATAAACAATAAAATAGCAAAAATACATATCTATTAACAATTTAATCTAAAAAACAAACTAAGCAAACAAAAACAACAGATAGAATCATGAGCATGGAGAGCGTTTTGATGGTTGCCAGATTAGAGGGGGCAGTGGAAGAATGAGTGAAGAGGTGAAGGGATTGAGAACTACAAGCAGGTAGTTACAGAATCTCCCTGGGTGTGTAAAGTACAGCACAGGAAATGGAGTAGCCAAAGAACTCATACACATGATTCATGGATGTGAATAATGGTGGGGGTAGTTGCCTAAGGGAATAGGGGTGCTGGGTGGAGAGCAGCAAAGGGAAAAAATCAGGACAACTGTAATAGCATAATCAATAAAATATAATTTTTAAAAAATCAAAAAATCCTTTCTAAACTATTTTTCCATTTTTGTTAATATTTATTTAGTTAAAACTAGACAGATAATATAATCTTCAAACTTAATCAGCCATACTGCATTATATGATCATATGCTGAAGCAAATAAGGGGAAGTACTTTCAACTCTTCCAGGCTGTGGAATTCCCACTCTTCCCTTAGCATACCTCACTTACTGTCTTTGACATGTCTATCTAAATGCAATGTGAAGGTACCAGTGTTGATCTGTAACTGGGCAGCAAGGGGTCCAGCTGCTTACTGTCATTTGTATGCATAACACAAAGATTTGTGGGGAAGGAAAGAGGTTTTTATTAACAGGGTACCAAATTTGAGGGGCCTGGAAGCATTCCTGTTCCAAGCCAACCTCTTGCACAAAACACAAAAATTCCCATGTTCCCAGAAAAACTGAAATCTAAAATCATGCCCAGAAGTTCCTCATCATTCCTTATCTGTCCTTTTGGAGCTGGAGATTTCTACACAAACAGGTCTCCATACTTAAACTCACTCTTTCTAGAGTGCACTTGTGGGTTTCAGCATCACCATGGTCTCATGCAGCTCCCTCCAGCTGGGTCATGAGCTGTTCATCTGCCAGGGCCACTCATGCTATTTACTGCAGCCTCCTCCTGTAGCTCCCTCTCCTGCTGGGCTGCACTGTGCTGCTTGGTTGCCTTGCTAGGCAATTCATGCTGGCATGGCTTGGTGTTGTCTGTGTTGGCCTCCTCCTGTGGCTGTTTCAATCTACCACCTCAGGGTTTCTCCCTGCCCTTCTGTAGGGGATGTGTTAGCTCTGGTGGATCAGGGTCTCTTCTGGATTGAGACCCTTTTGAGACCCAGCAATTTGGCCTGTCGCACCCTGTTACAAATCCATATATTCTTTTGATTGATGAAAGAAATTTACACTTAGTAGATTAAAATAATTACAAACCAAACTTCTAATATTTCTTTCTGAATGTCAGTGTATCATTTTGCATAGCCCATGAAGAATACAACACCCTCACTTTAGATGTCATTGGTCTAAATATGAGGTAATGAACTCCTTATTGGCCACTATTAAAAAATTAAAATACATATCATGCTACCTAAAATGCCATTTTAGTAAAAATTTATTTATTTTTTTAACTTCTAAAGGTCAGATTTATTGAAGTATAATTTACATACAATAAAATTCACATTTTTCAGTATTGACAAACACATGCAGTTGTCTAACCACTACCAAAATTGAGATATAGATCAATTCCACTGCCTCCCAAAGCTTCCTGCTTTCTATTTATTGTTGACTCCTCACCATACCCTGAATCCTAGAAAACTATGTGATTATTTTTAAGTATATTTTATTAATTATGCTATTACACTTATCCCATCTTTTCCCTCCCCTTTATCACCCTCCGCCCTGCACTCCCCTCCTACCAGAATCTCCCTCCCCCTTAGTTCATGTCCATGGTTTATACATATAAATTCTTTGGCTTCTCCATTTCCTATAGTATTCTTAACCTACCCCTGTCTGTTTTGTACCTACCAATTATGCTTCTTTTTTAAAATATATTTTATTGATTATGCTATTACAGTTGTCCCATTTCCCCTTCACTCCCCTCCACCCTGTACACCCTCTCCCACCCACATTCCCACCTTTAGTTCATGTCCATGTGTCACCAGTTCTTTAGCTTCTACATTTCCCATATTATTCTTGCCCTCCCCCTGTCTATTTTCTACCTACCGTCTATGCTACTTATTCTCCATACCTTTTCCCCTTCCCTCCTCCTCCCACTCCCTGTTGCTAACCCTCCATGTGATCTCCATTTCTGTGGTTCTGTTCCTATTCTAGCTGTTTGCTTAGTTTCTTTTAGTTTTGTTTTAGATGTTGTTGATAATAACTGTGAGTTTGATGTCTTTTTTTACTGTCCATATTTTTTATCTTCTTTTTCTTAGATAAGTCCCTTTAACATTTCATATAATAAGGGCTTAATGACGATGAACTCCTTTAACTTGACCTTATCTGAGAAGCACTTGATCTGCCCTTCCATTCCAAATGAAAGCTTTGCTGGATAGAGTAATCTTGGATGTAGGTCCTTGCCTTTCATGACTTGGAATATTTCTTTCCACCCCCTTCTTGCCTGCAAGATCTCTTTTGAGAAATCAGCTGACAGTCTGATGGGAACTCCTTTGCAGGTGACTGTCTCCTTATCTCTTGCTGCTTCTAGAATTCCCTCCTTCATTTTTACCTTGGCTAATGTAATTATGATGTGCCTTGGTGTGTTCCTCCTTGGGCCCAACTTCTTTGGGATTCTCTGAGCTTCCTGGACTTCCTGGAAGTCGATTTCCTTTGCCAGAATGGGGAAGTTCTCCTTTATTATTTGTTCAAATAACTTTTCCACTTGTTGCTCTTCCTCTTCTCCTTCTGGTACCCCTATAATTCGGATATTGGAATGTTTCAAGATGTCCTGGAGGTTTGTAAGCCTCTCCTCATTTTTTTTAATTCTTATTTGTTCATTCTTTTCTGTGTGGTTGTTTCTTTTTTCCTTCTGGTCCACTCCATTGATGTGAGACCCAGCTTTCTTTCCATCACTATTGGTTCCCTGTGTATTTTTCTTCATTTCACTTATTGTAGCCTTCATTTTTTCATCTAATTTGCAACCAAAATCAACCAATTCTGTGAGCATCCTGATCACCAGTGTTTTGAACTGTGCATCTGATAGGTTGGCTATCTCTCGGTCCCTTAAAAGGATGTGTTCTGGGGCTTTGATTTGTTCTTCTGTTTGAGCCATCTCTCTCTCTCTCTCTCTCTCTCTCTCTCTCTCTCTCTCTCTCTCTCTCTCTCTCTCTCTCTTTTTGGTCTGGTCATGCCTGTTATGGTGAGGGGCAGAGCCTTAGGTGTTCACCAGGGCTGGGCACCCTAGTCACTGGGTTGTGACGTTGTATGTGGGGGCAGGGTCTAGAGGGAACAATGGTGCTTGCTCAATTCTCTGTGGGGCCTCAGTCCCTTCTGCCGCTTCCCTCAAGCAAACTGGGCCCCTCTGGTGCCAATTCCCATGTGGGTGGGCTGGTGCACGCCATGGGACCCTCCAAGGACCTCTCCTGTGAGGCTGGGTGTCACTCCGTGTGCCTCAGCTCCCACAGGTGTCCTCAATCAGTGTCCTGAGGCTCTATTTCCCAGCTCTGGGATCCTGGGTTGCGCACACTGCCTCACTTTACAATCGCCGCCTCACTGGGTCTGGGTCTGTTGCTTGCACACTCAGGGTCCACCCACTGTGGTCTTGTGCACCCTGCATGCTTCAGGCACCCCCAGATGCCTTACACACCCGGTCCCAACTCTCTCTGCTCTCAGTGCCACAACCCACACCTGGCTGCCTGACTCTGCCCCTCCTACCAGTCTGGATGAACGGGTCTGTTTCAACTTCTTGGTTGTCCGACTTCCATTCAGATCAATTTTCTGTCAGTTCTGGATGTTATTCTGTTTCTAAATTGTTTTTGTCCCTATCTTGGTTGTGTGAGGAGGCATGGTACGTCCACCTATGCCTCCATCTTGGCCGGAAGTCCTGTTTATTTTTTTTAAGCTACAAACTTTTAAGAGAATTTCAGATACTCAGCACTTTGTATGAGCTTAAAAAGATTGCTTTCCTAACAACTTGCACTATTGTAATAAGAAGGCAGTATAGGGGAGAGAAAAAGAAAACATTAAAAGGTGATTTGGAACCCTTACAGAAAGATCAAGCCTACAAATTAGAATTCAGGTTACTAGGTACAGGCTGGAAGTGAACTTTTAAGTATACACTGGATCTCTTCTTGGCATTTTGTTGAACTTGTAAGTACTTATTCAATTTCTGTCTTACCATATTAGTTATAATTTCTCATGACAGCAAGAATTGCCTTTTTGCCTACAATATTCCTAGCCACAAGAATAATGCCATGTGGTACAGAATAGATGTTCAAAAAATATTTACTAAATAAGTGAATGAAAGAAGTAGTATAAATGAAGCCACAAGTAAGAAACTAATCACAGGGAATAGAACCAAAAAGAGTGCTAAACACTGAGCTTTGTGAAATCCCTACAGTAGAGCCACCAGAAGTGACATAAGTATAGAATGAGAAAGCCCAAGGGGTAGCAGGAAAACCAGGGGTGTGTTGATAGGAAGGGGTAAGTAGATTCAATACAGAAGTCTGAGAAAAGTTCATTTGGTTTATCAAGAAGATAACTGACAACCTCAAAACAGGTATAGTTACAGAAGTACAAATCAACTGCATGAAATTAGGCAGGAAATGGATAAAAATATAAAATCATATAAACAAATCAACAAACAACAAGTGCTAGCAAGGTTATGGAGAAAAGTGAACCCTAGTACACTGTTAGTGGGAATACAGACTGTTACAGCTGCTGTGGAAAACAGTATGGAATTTCCTCAAAAAACTGAAAATGAAACTGCCTTTTGACCCAGCAATTCACTGCTGGGATTATACCCCAAGAATCCTGAGACACCAATTCAAAACAACCTAGGCACCCCAATGTTCATAGTAGCACAACTGACAATAGCCAAGTGTTGGAAGCAACCTAAGTGCCCATCAGTAAATGAGTGGATCAAAAAACTATGGTACATTTACACAATGGAAAACTGTGCAGCAGAAAGACAGCAGGAACTCCTACCCTTTCAAAATAGTGTGGATGGATGTAGAGAGCATTATGCTAAGTGAAATAAGCCAGTCAGTGAAAGACAAATACTATATGGTCTCACCTATAAGTGGAATGTAATCAACAAAACAAATAAGCAAGCAAAATATAAATAGAGACATTGAAATAAAGAACAAACTGACAGTAACTAGAGGGGAGGGAGGAGGAGGGAGGGCCCTCGAAGTTAAGGAACGTGTATAAAGGAAACATGGACTAAGCCAAAGGGTGTTAGGATCGAGGGTGGGAGGTGGGAATGGGTGGGGAAGGGCATGGGAGGAGGGACGGGAATGGAGACAACTGTACTTGAACAACAATAAAAAAATAAATATAAAAAAAGAAAAGAAAATTAGTACACTAATCTTATGAATTTGTCCGTGAAGCAAGAGAAACAGTATTATCACTGTATAGGGTTCAATAGGAATAAGATTTTTTTCAAATCAGGTAGATCTCCACCTTTGAAGAAGAGAATCCAGAGGGTTTTTTTCTCTAATAGAGGATGTGGTGCTGTGATCCTTTTGCAGAAATGGACAGACTATGGCAAACATATTTATGGTAAAGATAGACATCTGCAAAGACAGTAAGTGCTTAAAATCTAAGTATGGACAATAAATGAAAAAGAACATTCCTAGTATATATTTCTTTTTACATATTTCTGAAAAAAGAGGCTGAGATGAAAAATGCATGTGTATTTTTGGTCTAGGAGATTATTTTATTGGAGTTGTCTTAGAAAGAAGTGGTTGTTTCTGTCACTACCACAAAGAATGAATGCACACAAACATATCTTTATGTTATCTGCTGTTCCATACGATGCCTTTAGGACCTCATCTTTAAGCCTTTAACGACAGGCACTGCTTCTGTTACTGCTGGTTCAGTAAAACACTGAAGCATGAATGTGAGCTCATTTCATTGCCTGTGGGTCCCACATTTTCTCAGCCCTAATGTAACAAAAGGGCATAGCCCACACACACAAAAAGTAAACAAACAAGTGTTTTCTTGAAATACAACTCTCCTCGCTTGCACGTATTTTAATTTAGTTCAAACACAAGCTGTAATTATGAAGACTGCTTCCTCGGAAGCAGTTACTCGGAATTACGGCTTTTTAAAAAACATTTCACATCATAACCTCATTTATTGAAATTCGCCATGCCTAAACCTTAAGGGTTAATTCTCTCGCGCTCACCATTTTAGAGTGTGTGTGTGTGTGTCCTCTACTATAGCACTTTGTGTCCCGGGCATCATATTTTGCACACAATAGGTACCTACGGCAGCCTGTAATCCGGAGTGTGCGTGCTACCTTAAATGAGTCACAAAGTCCTTGCAGCCGCAAATAGTTACAGAGCTTCCACTGCAGGTGAAGTCTCTTAAGGTTTTCAAGTAAAGAATCAAGAGCTTCTTGAAGGCAAGGACAGTATTTTTCAGCATGATATCCGCAGCACCTGATTCAGTTCTGGTACACAGTAGATACTCAGTAATACTAAATGAATGAAAACCGGCTAGGTAGGGACTTGAAATGAAATCCTGCTCAACAACATTCGCCGCGGAGTACCTTCCAGGCGTCAGAGATCAGCGGGCGTGGTTTCTACAAGATGACAGGGAGCTGTTCATTATAATTTCACAAATATTGCAGTTCTATGCTCCAATATCTCTATTTTTTAATCCAAACAAAAAGGGGGGTTTGAGTTGTCTCTGCTCTTAATTCTCAGGGACTTAACTACAAATGTGCAGGGTCGCTGCGCGCTCCTCGCAGCAAACGCGACCTTCCTTCGGGCGGATCCGACCGAGCTCGCACAGCGCCCCACGGCTTTGCCTCGACGATCCTGAAGGGGTCGCTGTTCCCGCGATAACCTCCTTCAAGGCTCCGCCCCGCGGCGGCGCTCGCTTCCTCCCGGCAGGACACCGACCCAGGCCAGAACGTCATTCCCTGTGTTTTCTGCTCGCCCTCGGTGGCCAACGCCCACGTTAGCGGGCGCACACCAGCCGAGATAGGCCCCGCGTTTCGACGGTGGCCGCTCGGTCGCGTGGCCCGCTGAGAGGCGCTGGTTCTCTTCCCTCGCCCCACCCTCTCTCCCCATTGACGGAAACAACAGCTGCGGCAGCGGGGCTGGCGCCGCCTCCCTCCACCTACCACGTCTGCCCCCGCCTGTCCCGCCCGGCGCCACAACCCGGCCCTGGCGCCTCCGCCTCCCCGCTAGGTCAGCCGGCAGCTCCGCCCGGCTGCCGCCCAGGATGAACATTATGGACTTCAACGTGAAGAAGTTGGCGGCCGACGCGGGCACTTTCCTCAGTCGTGCCGTGCAGGTACTGCGGTGGAGGACGGGGTGACGGCGCCCCAAAGGGCCAAGGAGGGAATGCAGGAGCGCGCAGCCCGAGGCGGCGGCGTCCTCCGTTCCCGGCCTCGCCGACGGCACGGCAGGCCTGCAGTGGCCGAAGGCCCGGGTGATGGGCGCGACCTGGGGACCCTCTGGGCCCGGCGGCCGTTTTTTGTACTCCTCCTACCCGACCACTGTCACCCGGGAAGTGTGGCGGGGAGGAGACGGGGTCCGGAGCTTCCTCCCGACCCTGGAGGACACCTGATTCGGGTCTGGAGCGAGGCACAGAGCCCCGCCCGCCTTTCTGACCCCAGGACGCCGGTGCTCGGGTGACCTCCCTCCCGGGGCGGGCGGAGGCCTTGAGAGTTCCGCTGGGTAACTGAGCGACACACAATTCTGGCACCACCCCCACCCTTTCCTCTCTCACCCTCCCGCAGTCTTCGAAGGAAGTTTTCTTTTCCTGCCCCTCAACCCAAAGAGCTGCCTGCCCAGTTCCTTCCAGCCTCTCTGTCTCCCGGAAAGGACGGTCCTTGGGCTTGGCCGTCCGCGGGAGAAATGGAGATCGCCAGTTGGCATCCAGAGTTTGCTAAGGCCACGGGCAACCTGGAGGTCGGGGGTTCCCACACATTCTCAAAATGGGAAGTACAGGCTGTAGGGCAAGGAGAGAGAGGGGGGAGATTCACGTAATGCCTATAGTCACTGTGGGATGTTTCAGATACACTTTTAAGGGAAAAAGTTAACTATCTCGTGGGGCTTCTCAATCAAGGAAGTGTCAGAACTAGAGAACTTGGACGGTTTTCTACAATCATCACCCACATTATTGCCAACTCGGTTAAATCTATGAACAGATGTAAATTTCACCACATGAATTATAAACAATCTGGTGTTTAAGTTAATGACATAGGCACAGTAACAACAACATGATTCTTTTGTAAAGAAAACAAAACTTTTTCTAATATGCATACGAAATTGATACTGAAATGTAAAGCAGTTGTATTGCTTTACTACTTTATTCTGGTTTTATTGGCAGAGTCTATCTTACATTACAGTATTCTTGGCAAAAAAGTGGTGGAACTAGAACAAGGTAATAGCTACCTATATTAATGAAGAAAATATGTCAAAACATTTTGCTAGAAATTTGACAGATTTATCTCCAGTCCTTTCTGTAATACTGCCAGATAGATGTTATTAACCTCCTTTATATATGAGGAAGCAGCTTCAGAGAGGTGAGTAACTTGCTTAACTTGCATGGCTAGTAAACAGCAAGTGCTGTCTGACCTGCTACTTATTACAAGCTGCTTCTCTCTTCGTGGATAAGCATTGCAGGTTTAGGATATATAGAATAAAAGACTGTTACAGTCTAGAGAGGGCTTAAAGATCATGTAGTACAACCTGAGCATTTCAGTAACACTTAGGTAAATAATGCTTAGGAGATGGGAAATTCTTTCTAGGTCTTTATTTCCAAGTTCCAAAATCTGCATGGTGAATAATAAGCTAGCTGCCTTAATCCTCTTCTCCCTCTCCTCCACTAAAATACAAGGTATATTATAAAGTCATTGAGCCTTGTAGTTAAAATAATTTTAAATTTAAATTAGCCAATTTCTAATAGTTCAAAGACAAGGTGCAAGAAGAATGAGTGAGTGAGGATCTGAAGTGAATTTTGATTTGTGACACTTAATGTTGACTGAAGAGAGACAGAGACTTTGGTTATTGTTTCAGTGCTGATTCCCTGTGATTCTAGATGCTAAATGCAGACTTGACACTATATAATGCCAGTCACTTAAATACAATTAGATATATTTTTAGGTACATAATCCACACTGCTTAAATATGACACATACTAGAATTTGATTTAAATTGTCAGTAGACTCAATTTAAAAAATTTATCAAAACTCTCAAAAGATATACTACTTTCCAGATGAATTTTAATTACTATTTCAAATTCTTTATGAGTTTTAAAATTCTGATCTAATCTGTTAGCTATCAAATAATTTTCTGTCTTAAATACTTAAAAGTGTGTACTCCATGACTGCCTGTTACTTATTTTGAACACTGATGATAAAGCAATGAATAAAATCCAGAAAACATCTCCTGGAGCTTACAATCTAGTAGAAGAGGACAGACTAGTAAATCCATCAGGTAGTGATGGAGAAAAAGGCCAGCACAGGTAGGTTAATGGCAGAAGCAGTGGTTGTTGCCATGTTGTATAGGAGTGATGGGCAGAGCAAGCCTCTCTAATAGGATCAGATTCGAAGGGGGCTCAAGGAAGTGACAGTTTACAGTTTTTTTGAAGGAAAAATGTTTTAGTCATAGGAAGCAAGTGCAAAAACTGAGGTTGCATAAGATACTAGGGAGACCAGTTAAGGAGCTGTGTACATAGGACAGGCAAAAGTACAAGGTAATATGACTTAAGAGCAATAACAGGCGAAGTGCAGAATTGATTCAGCATTGCTTGTTAGATTGGCTTTGAGTTATGAGAGAAAAATGAATAAGTCAAGGATGATTCCAGTGTTTTGTCTTGAGCCATTTATTTCAGGAGGAGCAGGCTCATTTAATGTGTCTTTAAGTTTCTACCTGTTAGAGATACATTCTGAAGTATATGTGTATAAACTATATCATGTCTGAAAATTGCCTTAAAATAATTTCAGAAGAAAAAAGGGAGGTAGTTAAAACGACATTGACAGAATGTTGATAGTTTGAAGCTGGGTTATGGGTTCATGAGATTTCAGTAAACTATTATTATTTTGTATATGTTTGACATTTTCTACAATAATTTTTAAAAATAAAATATATAAGAAAAAAGATGGTTCCAAATTTGTAACATGTGAAATTTGAAATACTGTGTAGTAATTTTCAACAAAACACTTTTCTCCCCCCTCCCCCCAGTATTTAGTCAGTAACTGAATTCCTACTCTAAATTGAGTTGACATCAGTATGGTGCCAAAGTGCCAAGTTTCATGCTAAGAATAGAGTAAAAGGTATCTCTGCCAATTACCCATTATAAGTAATAAGAACAGTAGGAATGGAATTCAGCATTCACATTTATACCTTAAGGAATAAGCCATTTCTGGTTGACCAGCTGCCATACTTGGTTTTTGTTTTTTGTTTTTTCATTTTACTTTAAAACTTTTTAAATCAAAACTTGAACATGTTTTTTTAAAAGTAAAATCAAACTATTAAAGCATATATATGGATTTCATCAGTCTATCCAAATCCCTGTAAAATTTATGTGGCTTGATACTTTAAAAAAGTATGTTATGGTAAAATGTATAAATGAATATACATGTTCATTCCTTAACAGTACATTTGGGTGGTTTTGTTGTTCTTAACTCTCTCAAAACAGTAGAATACAAAAACATCAGGTTATTTATCTTTGATCAATTGTTTATTAGTGTCTTGAAAGCCACTTATTAGTTCATGGAATCTGTCTTTTCAGTCCTTAGCTGAGCATTAAATACTCCCTTCTTGCCTTGTCTTTTCTCTCACTCATATATAATCCTATCAGGCTATTACTTAATTTCAAAAATATCTTGTACTTTTCTAACTCTAGTCTTTTGTTCATAAGGTAAACTCGTCTTGAATGCCCTTTGCTGCCATTCTGTATTGTCATTCTTGCTCTTAAAATATAACTTCAAGTCCACCTCAGACCACACGCGCTTGGTGTGAAATCCTGACTCATTTATCCATTCCATATGTGGCATTTTTCTCCTAATGAACTATTATGTGAGGTTCCTTGGAGATCTAGAAGTCTGTTACTCTGTCCAAAGATGGCTTTCACATCTTTGATAAGATTGTATGTCTAAAGAACTGACTATGCATCTTTCTTATTCCCTTCTTACAACATCCAACATGGTTCTTTTTAATTTTTATATCATTTTTGCCAAGCAAGGTAGTAACCATAAATTATATCTGCTAACCTTGAAGTTGATTAATGCCAGTGTAAAATATGCAACTGTTAAATTCGACTTATTAAGTACATCCTTAGGTGCTTGGCACTGACGAATTCAAAGATAAATGAGACCTAGTTGTTGCCCTCAAAAACGTAATAATCTAGTCCCAATTTGTAATAATTAAGTACTTTACTCTTTATAGTAAATATCCATTTTGTAAATTACTCTTCTCTTGCTTGGTTTAATATTTCAAGTGGGAACATTGTAAATTCAGAATTGATATTGAAGCAAAACTTTGCTCACTGTCTTTAAAATAAGAGTGTATACTTAAAAAAAACCTCTCAAACTAAATTGCTTAGGGAGGAGGTTTAATTTAATTTTCTAACCTTTCCCTTGAACTGACTACTAAAGTTACACTATGAACTTAATGACTGCCAGCTATTTTCTGAGGCAGGGATAGTCTATAAAATTTAGTCTTTGATCTCCCACTTAATTTAGCAAGTATTAATTGTGCATCTAAGCTGTAGATGTAAAGATGAATATGATGCCACCCTTAACTAGCTCCTGTCAGGTGCTATTTGGATGGAATTTCAACTTGCCCAAATACTTTCTCTCAAGCCCTTCTGAAATTCCATTTTCTTTATAGAATTTAAACTGCAAATAACTTCATCATGTCTCTCAAAGTCTAATAAATAATAAATGCCACATTCAAGGTCCATACATTTACTCATTATGTATAGCTAAAGGATTAAACTTTCTGTTCTCATGTCATTTTATTGTATTAATGAAATATTACAAAAAAGTTTCTAATTAAATGGTACATTTAAAACTAAAAGTTTCTTTACAATTAAAAATTTCTAATTGAATGACACATTCATTAAAATACATGCTTAAAATCAACTATAGTTTCTAATTAACAACTACTAACATCAAAAGACTACAAAGTCAGTAATAATTTTGGACTGAAAGATGTTGGAAACTAAAATTTTTAAGGATAAAATTCAAAGTGTTTGGATTTTATCCAAAAAGGAAGAACAGGGTTTTTGTTTTTGTTTGTTTTTTTTTTTTAAGGAAGAAATAGATTTTTCATCTTCTGAAAAGGGTGCCAGTATTATAATTTTGTTTGTCTTTAGAACCATGTTGTATGTTAATTATACCTCTCATGTACAGTAGAAGAAAATACATACTATATTCTCCATAAGTATTTATATTAACAATCTAAACCTCTTTGATACATTTGATATAGCTCATCATTTTATGCATTAGATGCATTCTTAGAAATGTTTTAGAGAAAGATGTATCTATTAAATATTGTACTATTTTGTTATCTTAATATGTCCTACCTTCTGATTAACAGTGGGAAAAATTCTTAAGCCCCACAGTGATAAAATCATGGGAATTATTAAGCCTTTACAAAACACATTTAAGTAATAAAAATTTATAATTTCAATTTAAATATATAACATTAGCAATGTGCGTATGTCTCCCTCCACCCCTTTTTTCTTTGTTTATTCTACATAGGATTAAGGTTACCCATAATTTGATGATTATTGATAATCATGTAGAAAGCAGACATAGACTGCTTCCTACACAGGGGCAAGGAAGCATAGAATATGCTTGGATAATGGTGAGAGAAAGTAATAATTTTTGGACAGCAAGTATTTACTGTACAGGTAGTATCATATAAGACTGTGATTCAAACAGATGTGAGATCAAATCTCAAAATTGACAACTTGGGCAAAATGTTAAACAGTTTCAATCCTCAGCTTCTTTATCACTGAATTATGATTCCTACCTAAGTAATGATTTTTTGAGTGTTTGATATAAATGCACTGCCTAGAGTATGGCATATTCTAATACCATAATAAGCTCTGACATTGGTAATAATACAGATGTATAAAAAAGGTCTTGTAAATGATCTTACTGAGAAAAAGAACTGTAAAACAAATTAGAGGATAAAATGACCATATATAATGTACTGAAATATGAAACAGATGTAGTTAGTTAAAAAATGCAAATAAACATCAGATAGAATTTTTTACTGGTAGTTAAATACATTGCTCATGTGGACTTCTCTACAGAACGGCTATTTTACAGTTTTTGTAATCAAGTTCTGTTTTACTCATTGCTTAAGCATTCCTTATGTTGTTTTTGTTTTTGTTTTTCTCCTTTGTGAATTAAAATAGTAAAAAACCTACTCACTATGTTTATAAAATCTTACTTTGTAAATCAATTTACATATTTTCTTTGTTTCTTGCTCAGGCTCATACACATAAATGACTTGTTGCGAATACTCACCTTTGCTCTATTACACTTTCACACCAAAAAAAATGTGTGTTTAATGAAACAAACCTGTAAGGTAGTGTCATGATAATCACAAAGAAATATTAAATAATTAAGCAAACAGGTCTTTGACCTGAAGATTGAAATGTTTTGTTTTCCAGCCCTAGCCCGATATGGCTCAGTTGGTTGGAGTGTTGTCCCCTAGACTTAGAGGTTGAGGGTTCAATTCCCTGTCCGGGACATACGCAGTTTGCAGGTTCCATCCCTGGTCCTTGGTCAGGGAGCACACAAGAAGACAACCAATCAGTATTTCTCTCCACATCAATGTATGTGTGTTTCTCTCTCTCTCTCTCTCTCTGTTTCCTTTCCTCTCTTTGTAAAAAGGCAATGAAAAAAATGTCCTCAGGTAAGGATAAAATTTTTCTTAAATGTTTTGCTTTCCACATAATCAACTTTCTAATGGTCAGTTCTTGGACTATTATTGGGAAGAAACTTAGAAACTTGCTCTGAAACCTAACCAATATCAGATACACTTAATGACTATTTCCTATGTCATTATTAATAAAAATTATTAATAATGTAATTTTAGTAATTTCAGCCCCTTTAGTAATTTTTAATTTTTTTTAGTAATTTCTAGCCCCTTTGTTTAATTCCACTGTGTTTCTAGAAACATCTATTAAAGTTTTAACATGATTTTATGAACTGAAAAAATAAGTCTGCAGATTTATACTGTTTGGATAATATTTCCCATTTAGCTCTTCTATAACAGAGACCATGTCTTCTAGTTTTTAGCAGAGTGCCTTGCACAAAGACTGACCTCATAAATACTGATTTTTAAATTATGGATCTACTTATTGTTGTATTAATCTGTTCTTGGTTATTTAGTATAAATTAAGAACTCTTACCAAGAAAATATTTTGTATGTATAAAGGTGGTGCTAATGATACTCTAGAAATGCAACTGGAAGACAAATCATCAGAGAGTACTCTTCCCTTGGATCTTTCAATAGCTCATATTGTATTCCATCTCAGGTTAGTTGTTACCTGCTCAGAGAGGCTGTTTTTCTTACCACTCACATCTGGTAATGCTCAAACTCTGGCACCCTCTTCCAGGCCCAGTGTGCATATCACTCTGCCTTTGAGGCCTTCTGATTCGCTTGCTCTTCCCTCTCCCTGCAGAAAGAATTCTTCCTTCCTGAACTACACTTGAATTCATTAATTCAAGCAATTAATCATTCAGTAACTCACTCAAGAAACACCTATGTTGGTCCTCTTTCTACCTTCTTTTTACCTCTGTATCCTTATTATCAAAGTATTTATTTACCTGTTTATTTTCTGTCTTCCCCATTAAAATGTAAGCTTCGTAAGAGCAGAAACCTTGTCTGTTTTTTTGGCTGCTGAAACCCATGTGCTTAGAATAGTGCTTAGTACATATGTGGGTGCTTAATAAAGATATTACTTGTTGAAGAAATGAACACAATGAACAAATAGATGTACTTGCTCATTGAGGTACTAAGTGAAGAATTTTGCTCTACTGGTAAGATCATCCTTTATAGACAATGTCCTGTGTATTTTGCCTTTTTTTTCTGCCTATTGGTTGCTTTATCAGGAAGATAATGTGTTTAACCATTGGAGGTAGACTTTGAACACAGAAAATTATAATTTATGCCTCTGTAAGCAGTGTATTGCTTAGAATCTCAGGGATCTACAGAGAAGATTAGAGTTCTTTTTTAAGAATGAGATTGCATAGTTATCCAGATGTCCTTGGGATTGGGGTTTGATCTTTTGCCCAGTTCCTCTCCTGTCCTCAGTTACAGTATACTGCAAGTTTGTGCACTTATGGAATAGCTTTGGAACTGCTTTTCTCAGTCCCACCCTTTGGATCAGGGCTGGCTACAGGCCAGTCTCAAAAAGACCTAAGACTACAAAACTAGTAAAGCTGTTATTTCTAGCCCCTGAGCAAGACCTTTGGTAGGGGTTATAAGCAGAAATCTATAAATAGCATTCTAGGGGACCTTTCAGCTAAAAGTGCTGTGATAATCAGTTGAAAGTCTTAGACCAAAAACAAGGATGCTGGGAGAAACATAAAACTCAGAAAAGTGGAGCAGCAGAAGATATCTTAAGAAATGAGAAGGGGAAGAAAAACAAAGTGAATGTTATGTTCTGTTAGCCAGAAGTGAGTCATGAGTAGTGAGCAAAGAATTAATGCTAGTCATGGTCTACCTATGTTATGCAGGGGAAAATCCACATATTCTAGAAAAAATATATAGGTAATAAGCAGCCTGAGCCATCACTTCTAGATGTGATTATCTAGAAGATGTGATTATCTTAAAATTATCTAGAAGTCTCCATAAAGTCTACATGGAAATCTTTTTGCTTCTTTTGTTACTTTATGGGCACTGCTGCCTTTCCTCAAAAAGTAGTGCAAGGTGATGTACACTGAGTACTTTTAACTACATTTTATGATCTTTAAAAGTTGTCTTTATAGTATGGTAAGGATATATTCTAAAAGTTAGTCTGTAAATCAAGTACTGGAACATGTCCTGAGAAATAACTTAAATGATAGTTGCCCAGAACATCTCATAAAAAGCCTATCTAACCAGGTGTGATTAAAGTGCCAATAATACAAAGCCACATTAAACATAAACAGCCCTTTTTAAATTCAACATAATAATTACCAGGCACTGAACAAAGTGATTTACATACATACTTTTAATTCATTCTCAAAGCACTATGAGATATATATATATATATATATATGTATAGTCTATACTCATATATATATATATATAGTCTCTCTTTAATGATAGAGGATACCTAAGAAAAAAGTATTTGAAAGCTTACTTGGGTCACAGCATTGCCACCAGGATATGAATTCAGATCCAAGTGACTCAAAGCTCTTACTGGTTACTACTATGCTACCCTAACTTTATAAGTCAGAAATATTTGTGTACTTTATATACCAGACAGTGTGCTAGATTTTCAATAGAATTCATACCATATATTTTAGCGGAACTAAGGATATGTGTTCACTGTAAGATAGGATCATAATAAGTGCTACAAAAAAGGTAGATATAAGGATAAAATTACTGTGGGGGCAAAAAAGTGGCATTCATATGCAGTGGTTTACAAACAGTTGTTTATATGGTTGGGATTGTTTGGATTTGAGTTTCTTTTTAATTATTGATACAAGTTCGTAAAATGTATTTGAGGTTAATTTTTTTTTTTAATAATCAATAACAGTTCACAGAAGAAAAGCTTGGCCAGGCAGAGAAGACAGAATTGGATGCTCACTTAGAGAACCTCCTTAGCAAAGCTGAATGTACCAAAATATGGACAGAAAAAATACTGAAACAAACTGAAGTGTTATTGCAGCCAAATCCAAGTAAGAAACATTTTATCTTTTACCTACTTTATTGACTAATCCTATTAAAAGATACTGTTAGTTTTTTTAATGTTGGAAAAAGTTTTCATTGCTATTAGAAAACACTTTTTTGGTTTGTGGCTTTGAGGTTTATGGTTATTTTTTACATGACTTGGTGAAGAAGAAGGTGATAAACCCTTCTTTGTGTATCCGCAAACAAATTGACAAATACCATTTTTCAGGAGTTTGTAGAATCTTCTGTCAAACCCAATTTCAAACAGTGACTTTAAATTTTAAGACTTATAAAACACTGTGAAAATAAATTAATTAATCTTTTTCATCTAAGGGAGAATTATCCCTAAATAATTAAGGGGAAAATTATAGAAAGTTAAATAGTTACCAATTATTTTCTTTTTTAAGATTGTATTTATTTTTAGAGAGAGAGGAAGGGAGGGAGAAAGAGGGAAAGAAACATCACTATGTGGTTGCCTCTCACACGACCTCTACTGGGGACACCTGGCCCGCACCCAGACATGTGTCCTGACTGGGAATCAAACTGGCAACCCTTTGCTTCACAGGCCAGCACTCAACCCACTGAGCCACACTAGCCAGGGCATATTTGTGTTAATTTTTATGTTTTTACATAAATTATTCCAATTGATTTTCTGACGACTCCAAGGTTTTCCAGAACACCCAACTAAATAATATTGCAAATCAGGTGCACAATAATTGTTTATTAATTGAAACTCACAAGTTAGCATTTTGTCCAATGTAGTATAGCTAATTAAACAGGAACTTGCTAGAACCAAGTGTATCTACACCCAGTCTTTTCACTATGGGCTTCACATATCAAAACTGAAGGACAAAATAAATATTGCATGCTTTCCTTCCCCTTTTCCTCAGTGTTATTGTGCCCATGGTGTAAGTGCCATAAACCATGGCACTTACTTTTAGATACTAACTTAAAATTACAGTTTTGTTGCTATTACATAAAACTCAAGCACTACACTGTTAGTAATTCTGTGCCGGTTTATTTAAACTGCAGTGACTTCTTAACTAAGCCTTTTACACTTTGAGTGAGGCCTAGTCTTTGGATACCATGTGGTATTTGTTATTCATTTAAGGCTATTTAAATTATATACCATAGAACCTAAAAAAATAATAATAGACAGTTTTCCTCTTATTCTTTGCTCTGTCCAGAGTTCCTCACATGTATAGTCTGTTCTAAAATATGCTTTCCAGATTGGCAAATAAATTCATACACCACTGGTAAAAGGAAATGATGTCATTATAAAGAAGTTACAATGGTTTATAAATACCATGTTATATTAGTGTTTTATGTTGGAAGTAGTAACAGAATTCTGTTTTTTGTTTGTGCTCTGGTTACAAAATTACTTAGATTTTGTGTTTTCAAACCCAACTCTTTTCCTGTAAGCCCTGTCATTTTTAGTATATGATTTTTCAGAATGTAGGGTTTTTCAGAAATATGTGTTGAATTGGAGCAGAATTGCCTACATATATTTAAGACTTACTGAAATGAAACATGTATTTAAAATATACCAAAGTCTT
The DNA here is from genome assembly GCF_004126475.2 of Phyllostomus discolor. NCBI lineage: Eukaryota > Metazoa > Chordata > Mammalia > Chiroptera > Phyllostomidae > Phyllostomus > Phyllostomus discolor. Next base: position 65,643,183 of record NC_040907.2, read on the forward strand.
ACTAACTGAATGAAATCAACATGAGATTTATACTTTTGACCAAATAGATAGAAAGCAGCAAAGCTAAGCATTACTCTCAGTCAGAAAAGGAAATTCTGAAATTTAGGCAACACCTTTTAAATGATTAGTTTTGAACTGACACTTTGGTTTTAACTAAGTTAATGGTTTTTAAATTCCTGCTTAAAAACTCTTCTGATGCTGCACCATTGCCACAAAAGCAGGCATTGTTCCAACAGCCTGTTATGTTTTTATAATTAAAACTTTTGCCAGCTCCTCAAGTGTTTCTCTATTGGTTCAGTTCATCTTTGAAATTTCAGTGCACTGTGTAAAAACTTATACTTAATACTTATGGAGGAATTATATAAGATGCTTAAAGGGACATATTTAACTTCTTTTTGGATTATAATTTTAATTTACGAGGTCTATCCAGAAGGTATCCAGCCATGTAATATGAAAAATAGAGATATTTATTGAAGAAGGCACAATATACAAGAAATGTACATAGGACAAGGACATCTCAGTCCCCTTCAAAGTAGGCACCTTGGAACCTCACACAGTTCTCCCAGTTGCGTCAGCTGCCCTATCATATTTCCTGAATCTCATCCAATGTCTGAAATCTCTTCCTTTTCAAAGGTGATTTTAGTTTTAGGAAAAGCCAGAAATCACAGGGTACCAAATCTGGGCTGTAGTGGAACTGAGTCATCTGGGTGGTACGATGTTTCACCAAAAAACAGCACAAGACATGATACATGTGCAGGCATATGGTCATGATGAAGCTGCCAATCACTGAGTGCCCATAGCTGTGGCCTTGTGAATCATACGAGTAGTTTCATTAGAGGAATGTTGAAGCTTAATGCAAAATTTGATGGGGATTCATTGCTCCACTTGCTCAGTCATTTTGAATGCAACAGCCACACAGTACACATGCGCACTCAGTGGCATCTGTGGCCCCCAATGACTAGTACAGTGAAGTTGTTCATACATGCATATTCCAGTCCACTCTCCTTGGCTGCCAGGTTACATTGATGTAGTGCAAACCATTCTTGTTATGTTAATAATGGCTGGACTTTTTCTAGACAGACCTTGTATATTTTAATCATTGTTTCTGGAAATATGGACTTCTTATTTGTCTCTGAAATACCTCGTTGTTACACAGCAATATAAATGTGAATTTCTTGAATAGTACACTAAAACGTTTATTCATATTTTTTGTTTCCATTTATACTAATGTTCAATAATTGCTTTAACCTTTGTCTTATATTTTAATCTTATTTTTAATGGTGAAATATTTTGAGTGAATACATGCTCAGAGGTATTTATATATCTATATACTTTACATATAATAAAATAAAGTTAAGCCAAGACATCATATTGCTGATCTCTGTAGATTATTCCAAGCCTGGATTACTTTATTCTTAAACCCCCATGCCTATATTTAGACTGTAGGAGGGAGAGAGAGCTTTTGAAAAGCAAAAGCCCAAAAAAGGTGTCAGAAATATGTGACTCTTGGTTCTTCTAGGTATCTTATATTCATATTTTCATAGTTGGGAATCCCTGCTTTTGAAATTATAAACATATCTTCATAATTATTAGACATATGAATGAGGCAAAGGCAACTTCACTAGATATTAAGTGAATACTAACCCTTTTTTGGAACTTAAAAATCTCATAAATTACTCATATAATAGTTTTATTTTAAAATATTTTTGTTCTAAAATATTTTTATCTTTTTTTAAATTTTTTAAAGCTTTTATTTATTTATTTTAGAGAGAAGCAAAGGAAGGGAGAAAGAAAGGGAGAGAAACATCCATGTGTAAGAGATACATAGATCAGTTGCTTCTCACACACCCCCAACTGAGGCCCTGGCCTGCAACCCAGGCATGTGCCCTGACTGGGAATTGAACCAGTGACCTCTTGATTCACAGGGTGGCACTCAATCCACTGAGCCACACCAGCCAGAGCTATATTTCTAAAATACTAAGTTTCTTAGAGCTCTATAATACTCTAACATATAAATAAAAAATTATATATTAAGATAAGTACTTGAAAGCATGCTAATTTCATGTTAATTTTACAGGGTGATAAATGGGTAGCAGTGGAACAAAGCACTCTGTTAAATAGTTTTGCTTTTTTGAAATTATTGGTGATTTTAAACCTTTCTTGTAGATGCCAGGATAGAAGAATTTGTTTATGAGAAACTGGATAGAAAAGCTCCAAGTCGTATAAACAATCCAGAACTTTTGGGACAATATATGATTGATGCTGGGACTGAGTTTGGCCCAGGAACAGCTTATGGTAAGCACGAGGCAAAAGATCTGTTAACAAATATCTTCACTTTTAGATTTTTATGATTTAAAGACATCATTAACATTTACCTAATATTAGTGGGATCACTTTTAACTTCAATTTTTTTATGTCAAAGTTTTGGGTGAAGTGAGAATTATGAGTTATAAGTAAGTATGTACAGTTCAGTTTAATATGTAATATACAGGGCCCAGCAGAAGTAACGCCTGCTTGAGTGTGGTTGGTAGGATAATAATATGGGTATAATGATTTATAGTTTTAATTTGAACATTTCACCTAAAATGTCATAGGGTGTGTTTGAGTGTGATATTGTTATATTAAAGAATTACATGCTTATGATTTTGTAATAAAAGATTTTGTAATAAAAAAAGGGCATTATTTGTGCTGGACACTGTATTTAAGGATATATTGTTCTGAGATTTCATACAGTCTTTCTAGGCCTGAAAAGTTAAATGAATCCTTAGTTGCACTCCCACTGAATCTTGCAACACCTCTGCTGTGGTACTTACAGCATATTGCCATTTTTGTTTACATGTCTCCACTATTTTTTTTTTTAAGTTTTCTTGAGGGCTTATTTAGTTCTATAGAAAAGTACCTGGCACATAGAACTGAGTTTGAATGGATCAGTAGTTCTATTAGTTTGAGGTTCAGAATATACCCAAACCAGGACCAGCATCTTGGTAAGGGCTAGGTTGGGAACCTGAACAGAGTATGAGTATGTGCAGGTCGCATCCCTGAGGATCCAGAGCTTCAGTGGACCGTAAGTGTTCCACCAGCATAACTCACTAAACTGTCTTATACAATATTGGCATTAATACAAAAATGTTAACAGTGGTTATCTCTGGATGTTTGTACTACATTTCATTTCTATTTTCTTCATACAGTTTATTTTTTATAATTATGTTTTACAGTTTCTCCAGCTTTGTTGTTATACCGACGTTTTTAATGTATAACTAAAGCTCAAAGTTTTATACAACTATCCTGCAAATTGAATTCTCAACATAAGACTATTTTAGATTTCTGTAGCTTTTTCCCTATTGTTCATGTCTAATAATTCTCTTTATTAAGACTTCTGCAAGAAATTGGTCCTTAAATGAATATGAAATGATAAATAAATGATTTTCTACATAAAGTCCTGATTTATGAAATAACTCATACATTCTAGAACTAAATGAACTTAAACTTTAGTAGTTTCCTTTTGTCAAATAGAAGTAACCTCAGTACTGTGTATTGAATGCCACTTAATCTAGTGACTTTAATCTAGATGTACAACTTTAAAATTTTTATGTTGTGTTCTTCAAAATACAATTTTTTCAGAAGTTGAAAAATAATTACAATTTCTATAGTTTTGTTTCTAAAGTATAGCTATGAAATTTAGAAAAACTTTATACATTAAAGAGAATTTTTATTGCCTGCTTGTGCCACAGATAGATGCTGGAATCATAAAGGTATAAGAAGGAAACCCAGCCCTTTTCCTTCACCAAATTGAAGGCTTAGTGGAACATGATCATTTGAAACGCTTCTAAATTTTTTTCCTTTTTCAGTTCACTTAATCTGTGTGCATTTCTAATAATTCTGTTGAATGTATCCTGATTATTGGAATTGGGCTTTGTGAATCTGTATTATTAATTGATAATTGGCTGACAATTGAGTATTCTAAGCATTGAGCTAAGCACTATACAATATAAATATTCAGTAAATCATCACTTTGTATTCTACTTATAAGGTAAATTCTGTTATCTGCATTTTAACAATAAGGAAACTGAGTTTTAGAGAGGTTACATAATCCACCCATGATCATACAACTACTAATTCAAATGTAGATCTGTATCCAGAAATTGAGCTCTTAACTACTACTTTATATTATTACCTTTTTGATATTACTACCTTTCTTACCAGTCAGATCTAATCTCATCCTAACATGAATTAAGGTCCATAAAATTAAAGTGTATTAGAGAGAGAAACTGGAAGTAGAATCTTGGTTTTGTGGTTCCCTTTTCTTTCACTCTGTTTTCCACAGTAGTCATCTTTCAAAACATGATTTTTCTTTAACCGAAAATACAAACATATACTGTTATTTATAGATACTTGAGATTAGTGCATAAATATTGAAACAGGTCAAATTTTGACTTGATCTACTTATAAAATTTTAAGCATTATACTTCTATAAACGTATCTATACTATCTGAGTTGTGACCGTACATACTTTTTAGTATATCCATCCTCTTTTGTCCCACAAATAGAATTAGTACAGTTAACTATGATAAGGAGTTTAGATTTGTCATTTTTAGGTCAATATTTGTCATTTTAAATTCACTTTTAAAATAAAACTGCCATAAGTACAGTTAATTGTATTTGATTTTTACTTAAGTAAACAAGTGACAACTATAAAGCAGATCAAATTGCTGATTTATCTTAACATGATTCTGTTTTCTGACATTACCAGACAATAGTAAAAAAACTTTTTTTCCTTTGTAGGTAATGCTCTTATTAAATGTGGAGAAACACAAAAACGAATTGGAACTGCAGACAGAGAGCTGATTCAAACATCGGCTTTAAATTTTCTCACTCCTTTAAGAAACTTTATAGAAGGAGATTACAAAACAATCGCTGTGAGTTGAAAAGTGTTTCCATTTTTAGTAAAAAAAATTTAGATAAATACTTACAGTTTTTAATGAATAATTTGCCATCCTCATGACTGTATAGATACCATAGATTACAAAATTTAAATAAGCTAGCTAGTTGTATATTAAACAGAACACAAACCTAAAAGAACAAAGGACTGTTGATGATATGGACTCCTTTTTTGTGTCCCTCTAGTGTTATTGAAATACCCTTATATCCATTCTTGTTTATTGCCAGCACTAAAATCTGCAGAGTGAGGTTTCTGCAATGATTATAAAAATATGGCACAAAATATCTTTGTAGTATAACCATGTAACTATACATTTAAATTGGGAGCCAGAAATCTAATTATTAGAAGCTATATTTCTGGCTTTTAGACTTTCTATTATTTTTCAGTTTAATTTGTTTTTTAAGTGATGGAGAATGGAGATTTAGGTGGGGCTTGTTTTGGTTTGTTTGTTTTTTTAGATTATTGCAAGACTTTTAAATATTAGGTCAAACTTTGCAGATTTCTTATTATAAAATATTGCAGAAACATGTTTATGATGAATTTGTCTCGAGGTAAAAGTATTTGGCCTGAGACAAAGGAAAAATCACCAAATTGAAATATGATTTAAAAGATAGTAGATTGTCAGTAGGATGACATTTGATGTATGAAATCTAAGAATTAATAAACAGTGCATTCTTATAATTTTATCTTTTTTATAGAAGCTTGACATTCCCATGAGGAATTCTAAGATACCATACAAATATTTGTTCATTATTTATCTATACATTTAAAATTCCACTTAGGAGTAATAGAGCTGCTTTTGTGATCATATAAGCACATGTGATCATACAGGGTATCAAGCATCTTTACCCTAGTCCCACACTTCCTTCAGCATAGGCACTTTCTAGATAAACTGTAGCAGTTTGAAGTTTTTCAGCCTGGGCACTTACGATATTTGGGGCCAAATAATTCTTTGTTACGGTAACTGTACTGTACTGTGGGATGTTCAGCAGCATACCTGGCTTCCCCCAGTGGATGCTAGTAATATCCTTCTGCCAGTTGTGATAACCAATAAGATGTTGCTAGATATTCCCTGTGGGGCAAAATTCCAAAATATTAAAATTAATACTCCTTTGTTTCTACTGTCACCTGCCACCTTTTCAAGATATCTATATGTTTCTATCAGTTTAAAATTGAAAACAGTAGGAAAAGGGAGTCAGATATTCAAAATGGTCAATTTAGGCCAGTTTTGTAATTATAAATCTTAGTTTATCAGATGATTCATATCTTTAATGGAATATAATACTTTAAAGGTGTATGCTTTTAGTGGATTTCAACATCATTAGCCTTTATCTTTTTCTTTCCTAAACTTACAGAAAGAAAGGAAACTATTACAAAATAAGAGACTGGATTTGGATGCTGCAAAAACCAGACTGAAAAAGGCAAAAGCTGCAGAAACTAGAGCTTCAGTAAGTAGTGTTTTTTAATTAAAAATGAAAAATTTAGGTTAATAACTTTCAAACTTGAAGAATATCTTACTAACATACCACACAAGCTACAGTATGTCATTAAGACTAGAATATGACTTCAGAGTGTTGTTTTTGTATTTTTAAACAGACTACCTGAACTCAATACATCCAAATCAGTGCAAAGTAATCATCAAAAGGCAATATTCTTATTTCAGTGATACCCGTGTTGCTAAAAAAAACAAAAAGTATGAACTCCTCAAGATGTGTCATGTTATTTAAATATCCTGACTCACCACGGATGGCAAATAGTTTTTTTGGAGATAGATTTATTATATTTAAAATAGAAAAACAAATAGTAATTAAGATGAGAATGAATCAGATTTGAGAAGGCTGGTGTGTGGCTTAAAAAGTATATGTGACTTCCATTCCACATGTGACTCAAACCGACTAAAGGAGTTGACACCAAGAGTAGTTCAAACAACATTCAAACAGTGACATCATAAACTTACAAGTGGCTATTTTGGAGAGGAGGAAACTTATTTGGGTAAATAAGTTCTGGTATATTTTTCATAAAAATAACCTCTGATAAAATTGAGTGGGTATATATTAAATATAGTAATTCAGTGATTATGTATATATGATTGTTTCAAGGTTTTATTTATAAGCTTCTTATTTAATCTAACATTTGTACTGTTTAAATCTTTATTCCAAAGTTTGAAGAGGTTAATCAGATATAAATTGAAACACCTTTAAGATAGTACAGTATAAACAACTCTGAATTTATTAGCTAGTAAATTCATTCTTAATTTGAGCTAAGGGATATGTTAAGAGCCTGATATCCCCAATGCCCTCTGTTCCCAACTCGTTACCATTTCCACCATTAAGAATCACTCATTGCCTTAAGGAGCATATTAGCACAATGCTGGTAAGTCTGTCATGGCTCTCTTGTTTTGGGAAAGAAAAGGTTGAGACTTGGTTTTGAATAAAATTTAAAATGGATACCTTGGTTTTAGACAGTGATGTCTTAGGAGATTACCCCAGTCAATACCTTATATATGAGCAAAATATTTTCTTCTATGTGGTTCCCCTTTTGGAGATCCTGAATTAATTATTGCAGGAGAAGAGCTATCTTTGACAGGACATAAATTTATAATTCACTATCTTCTCACAGTTATCCTGACATCATCATCAAGAACAGTCTTAACTTCCTTAAACAGGTTTTTTGTAGAATCAGAACTTTAAAAATGAACACTGTAGTTAGCAAGAGACTCAGGATATTTATTTCTAACTGCTAATAATAAATTTGTATAGTAAAATATAAATTGGTTTTTAAGATACTAATTTTCTAATCAGGAAAAATGTTAAGATAAATAAGGGTCGTACTTGAACAATGATTAAAATTTTAAAAATTTTTTAAATATGTCATGAAAAAAAAACATAAATAAGGATCATTTGGAAATAAACGTTTGACCTAGAACTGAATCTCTTTATTCAAATGGCCTACATGTTCCCGGTGATGATTGTGGAATAAGAATACCAGTACAAAACTTCCTTGAACAAGTGCTATTGCAGGATAACGATAGTCTACTTTTTTACCTGTAAATATGACAGGAAGCTCATAGATTTAACAATATGCAAGGTCCTTTGATTATTCTAAGTTATTTTACCACTGCTATTAAAATATATAAGAACTAAAAATAATAATAGACAAATTTGAGGGATGTTACCTTTTGGTATATCCAAAGAAGATCTTCTGTCAGTTTTTCTGTCCTGTGTATTGTTGAGGACAAAATTTTTTCTATGAGAATTTACATTTAAACTAAAACTGAAAGATTATACAGATGATTTTATTCAACAATTGCATATATACACAGCTTTTCTAGAATGTATGTATTGCATAAAACAAAATTTAACTGTAACCAACTATTTAAAATATTAGCCTAGACAAAATTTATACTTCCTGATTTTAGTTGTGTTCTCTCCCCCTAGATAACCAACTTATTTTCTTCAGAGACTTTATAGTAGCAAGTCTGAAATACTTTGAAAAGGAAAATTCCTTTTAGTTCTTTACTGCATAAAGACTTGAAGCATGTCTTTATTTTGTGGAGTGTTTTTCTGTATTTCTCTTTTGGTTTTTTTGTTTTGGATTTTTTTTTTGAGAGAGAGTACAGAAAAATAGAAACTGCTAGAAGTTTGGGGATTTGGGGTTTTTTTTTCCTTCTTTGACACATTTCCTGGTTTCTAGTTGGCAGCTGAAGTGGTTACTCTAACCTCAAACTTTCTTTGATTTCACTTATTTATAAATTTCCATGGGTTATTTTGTGACTAGTTATTCCTTTACAATTAAAGTTTGGGATGTGTGCATATCAGTACTTTTCTTTTTTAAGATTTTATTTATTTTTACACAGAGGGGAATGGAGGGAGAGATGGATAGAAACATCAATGTGTGGTTGCCTCTCACACGCCCCCCTACTGGGGACCTGGCCCCGCAACCCAGGCATGTGCCCTGACTGGGACTCAAACTGGCGACCCTTTGGTTTGCAGGCCTGTGCTCAATCCACTGAGCCACACCAGCCAGGGCTCAGTACTTTTTAAAAAGTATCATTTACTAGTTTTTGTGACCTTTTTAAAAATCTTATATTTACTGCATGTTAATTTTGTACAGGGTGCTTTGTTGAGGAGTGTTCATAAATAAATAATGCAAAATCTTTGCTGCCATTTGTCCACAATCTCATAATAGATTGAACTTTTTAATAATTTAGCCATAGCTATAAAATATTTATGCCTGTATCCAATATTGCTGCTTTACTAACATGTTTTATTAGCGTTAGTAACTAATGGTTACTAACTACTAATGAAAAATGGTAAAACAACATCAAAGGCATTTCTGAAATATACCAATTGAGAAGAAACAGAAAACCTATTTGAATGTTTCTCAGTGAACAAAAATAGTTTTGAAAAGAGTATAAAATTTATGTCAGAGAAACAAAGACACATATAACTTCTGTAATTAAATTTTGAGGCACTGATATTTATTAATCTAATCCTTGTCTTTTTTAAAAATTATTTTAGCCCTGACTGGTATGGCTGAGTGGATTGAGTGCTGGCCTGTGAACCAAATCATTGCTCGTTCAATTCTCAGTCAGGGCACATGTCTGAGTTGCGGGCAAGGTCCCTAGTTGGGAGTGCATGAGAGGCAACCACACATTGATGTTTCTCTCCCTCTCTTTCTCCCTCCCTTCACCTCTCTAAAAATAAATAAATAAAATTATTAAAAAATTATTTTAGAGTTTTGTTAATGGTAGAGAAAAATCTGGTTTCAAAACTCAACATTTTAGAGGTTTAGACCTCTGTTACTTTTGTGTAGGCAAATGGAAAATATGTCTTCAGGTAACATAATGCAGCTAATTCGTCTCTCTGCTCACTTAAGTATTTCCATAGCAGTCTAAATCTTTAATCTGTAAAATAAATGAATTTATAGTACCATCATATAACCTTAATTTTAAGGCACATATATTAGGATCTGAAGTTTACTAAAAATACAAGGGTTGACATGCCTTTCATATTTCTTCAGGGTGTGCCAAGATCTGGCTGAGGCAGATTAAAAGAGAATGTGGTTGATGGTATTATACATTCATAAAATAGAAATGATCTTTAAATAGGAAAACTGTGGGTAGGCATAAGGGCTTTCATAGGTGAAAATTTAATAAAAATAATAGATAGTGGTGGCAATTTTTGAAGTGATTCATTATCCCTAAATGATTCTAATTTAAAATCAAGCTAGCAAAACCATGTTTTTAATCTTTGTAATTTGAATCTTATGGCACATCGAATAGGCACCCCTATAAGCAATTCCATAGAACAATATAGTTTTTTTTAAGTAGAAAATAATTTTATCAGCTGTTTTAATACCTGTTTGTGTGTTCTTTATTGTGCAGAAATAACTTGTTTCACTGTGTTCATTGGTATAATGTGTTCTTTGTCTCTTACCTATGTATTTAAGCAACTAAACTCAGCTCGTCTTGAAGGAGATAACATTATGGTAAATTTCTCTTACATGCTCAACTTCCTGCATGTAAAATGGCTAAAGGTTTGTTGGCCTACTGTGTTTTCTATGTCTTAAATAAAGTGCCTTCTCTTGCTATCATCTGCATGTAAAGGTCTAAAATATTCATAGCCATGCATTTATTAGTTTAACAAAACATAGGGAATACCAGCTGAAGTATACTGGAACTAAAAGAAAAGAAAGCATGTGTTTTTCTGAAATTTGTGTAACTGACAGATTCAGCTATGCCAAATTCAGATTTTAGAATCTGAGTTTTCACATAAATTTATCATACCTTTTATACACAATAAAAGATGTTAATTTAGCTGGCACTTTATATGTTCACTTTGGCAAAGAAAATTAACAAAATTTACTTCCCTCTAAGAAAGGTATAAAATATACAGATTTATTTTGTTTTTCATCGCCTTTCATGTTCCTTTAACCTTCCCCCAAAGTCAACATAGAATTAATTTCTCTTTCAATTTCAGGCCAAGACAAACCCCAGTAGGTTAGGTATTTCTGTGGTGGCCATTCCCATTCCCCATAGAGTGCCAGTTCACTTAAGGAAGTTGCAGAATAGTGATAACCTTGGGCAAGAACTGAGAGTGAGAAGTGTTATATAGTATCCAGTGTATATATTAGGCTTGATTTGAGGAAATTTTAGAGTATTACATCTTATTATTTTTTTAACAAAATAGAAATATGAAAAATCTGAACATTGCCCAAATCTTATAAATGTTAGTTAGCCAAAAAAGATTTATGAGTATTTGGTATTATACTCCTAAATACAGTACATCCATAGAAGTGGCTTGGAAACTGCAGTGTACTTAATAATAAATTGGCAGATAACTGACTGCTTTTAGGCCTAATATTAGCATTGAACTAAAAGCAGCGGGGGTTGCAGGGGAGAATATATGAAGCCCTGGCTAAATGAGGGCTTTCCTTAGATAGCAAGAGAATGCATTCATTTATTTCCATTCTCCTATCTGTAGGTTAAATTGAAAGTGTAGGACTATTTCTTCTAGTCATTGGTAATTTAGTATATAAATCATAGATTTTCTTTTGTAAAAATATCCTAAACAGTTAGCAAGACTGTTTCATTTATTAGGCATTCGTTTTATTACTGATATCATCAATTTATAGTAAGATGTATTTAACTGTGATAATTTTAAATTTATTATATCTCTAGTTTATTGCCCCCATCCCCTGCCCCAATGGCTATGCCAGTGTTCAGTGTCCATTTATCCTTGCTTTATTTTAATTTCTTAAAGTTCTAGAATTTTAAGCCTAAGTGAAGAGTTACAAATCATATGGTTTAAACTTTTCATTTTATAGACAAGAAAACTACAACTAATACAGGTTAAATATTCCCCATTTTAGAAAACTGTTATTCTTTCCAACTCAAAGAATTAGTATAAGATTCAAAAATTCATAATATTTATATGTTTGAAGGCATACTTTCACAATATATTAAGTTCTAAATTAGTTACTACTGTATTTAATCTGCCAATGTTCTGGAAAAGGAGTATACCATTTGAATTAAAAATTCACATTTCTCTATACTAGTTGTAGAAAATGTTAAATTCCAACTTTCTTTCATACTGTATATTTCTCTCTAATTTTTAATGCTGGCTAGATTTGGGCAGAGGAAGTGACAAAAGTAAGTAAATTATTAAACTACAGAATTATAAAACAAAAACTTAATTGTCATTTATTCAGAAAATATTGGTCAGTAACCATGGGGCCAGTCACAGTCTTTGTTACTGTCTTACAAAATCTGAAAATGATTATGGAACACTCAGGTCCACAGAGCAATAGAACAATGCTGCAGAGATATTGTTCGCACATACTATTGATAACTGTTATATTAAGTGGTAATCTTTACAGTGCCTTGCCAGAAGACAGTTTAAATACTTGGTTTACTTGTATGACTATTAGTATAATATAGTTAACACCATGTTGTCTGTCTTCAGAGGACTGAATGTCATATGTCACAGAAATGAGTTTTCTGGGTAACTAAAGCTTGTTCTCCTAGCACCAAAGCTAATTTTTCTGGCATTTTAGTTGAAAAAATTTGTAAAAAAAGTATTTTACTGTTTCATTAAATACAGGATAACATATACTTAATTTTACTTAAAGTTAGGGTCTTTATTGTGAATATCCATTATGTGTAAAAATTGGATCTGTTGTTTGGTTTTGAAGTATGTTATCTTCTCCCTCAGTGTCATATTGTGACTTTAATTTTTTTCTTTAATTATATTTTATAGATTATGCTAATACAGAAGTCTTGATTTTTCCTCCTTTGTCCCCCTCCACACAGCACACCCTACTCCCTCAGGCAGTCCTCACACCATTGCTCATGTCCATGGGTCATGCATATAAGTTCTTTAGCTACTCCATTTCCTATACTGTACTAAATATCTCCAAGGCTATTCTGTAACTGCCTATTTGTACTTCTTAATCCTCTCACCTCCTCCCTCCCATCTTGCAACCATCAAAATGCTCTCCGTATCTATGATTCTGTCTCTATTCCTCTTGCTTGCCTAGTTTGTTTTTTCGATTCACCTGTTGACAGATTGCCATTTTATTGTTCATAGTTTTGTTCTTTTTCTTGAATGAGTCTTTTTAACACATCATATAGTAATGGTTTGGTGATGATGAACTCTGTTAGTTTTTTCTTGTCTAGGAAGCTCTTTATCAGCCCTTTGATTCTAAATGATAGCTTTGCTGGGTAGAACAATCTTGTCTGTAGGTCCCTGCTTTTCATGACTTTGAATATTTCTTGTTAGTACCTTGTAACCTGCAAAGTTTCTTTTGAGAAATCAGCTGACAGTTTTATGGCAACTCCCCTGTAGGTAACTAACTGCTTGATGCTTTCAAGATTCTCTTTTATCTTTAGCCTTTGGCATTTTGATTACGATGTGTCTTAGAGTGGGTGTCTTTGCATCCATCTTGTTTGGGACTCTCTGTGCTTCCTAGACTTACATGTCTATTTTCTTCATCAAATTGGGGGAGTTTTCTTTCATTATTTTTTCAAATAGAGTTTCAATGTCTTGCTGTTTCTCTTTTCCTTCTGACTCCCCTATGATGCAAATGTCTGAATGCTTGAAGTTGTCCCATCCCAGAGGCTACTTACACTATCTTCATTTTTTTGGATTCTTTTTCCTTCTTGCTGTTCTGATTGGTGTTTTTTGCTTCCTTATGTTCCAAGTCATTGATTTGATTCTCAGCTCCATCCACTCTGCTGTTGTTTCCCTGTAAATTGTTCTTTATTTCAATTAGTGTATCCTTCATCTGACTGGATTTTTTTTTTACATTGTTGAGGTCCTCACTAAGTTCCTCAAATATCCTTATAACCAGTGTTTTGAACTCTGCATCTGATAGATTGCTTATCTCTACTTTGTGTAGTTCTTTCTTGAGTTTTGACCTGTTCTTTCATTTGGGCCATGTTTCTTTGTTTCCTCATTTTGGCAGCAGCCTCCCTGTGTTTGTTTCTGTGTATTAGGTAGAGCTGCTTTTACTCCATATTTTGGTAGTGTGACCTAATGTAGTAGGTGTTCTACAGTACTAGTGTTACAGCTTCCTCTATCACCCAAGCTGAGTACTTGAGGTGTGCCCTTCTTGTGGGCTGAGTACACCTTGCTCTTACAGTTGAGCCTTATAGCTGAGCCCAATCAAGGCTCAGCTGTGCGAGGGCATGGTAGTGCTTTTTTTACTCAGGCCAGTCAGCTACAAAGACTGGCTGTGACTGCTGACCACCAACCTCGTCCTCTGTAGTGGATCAGCTGTGCGAGGGCAGGGTGATGCTCCAATGTGGTCCATAGCTACTAGGTTCTCCAATGCGTGTGCAGGCTCTGGGATTTCCCAGCTGGTGCAGGCCAGGGTCAGCCCCTTACCTGTGTTTTGCCCAGGGCCACCTTGCCTGAGCTATAAAGCAGTCTGAGATGGCTGCTATTTGTGCTGTGCTTGGAGATTCCTAGGCAAAGTCAAGCTGTGAATCTAGGCTGGCTGCTACTAGTGCTAAGCCTGGAGCCACTTAGCAAGAGGTACAGGGGCTGGGGGTTTACTGAGGCTGTCTGTTGCTTGTTTGATAGGTTTAGGAAGTTGTAAAGAATGAACAAAGACCAGCTATTCATATGGAAAAGTCACAGTTAACAGTTTGGGTGGGCCCATAAGTTGGGTGGGACAGAGTGTCAGGGGATCAACAGAGTTGGGCAGTGTTAGCCAGGTAGGTGGATAGAACCTGCCTTCTGGCTCTGTGGCTCTCAGGGGATAGGGCCGAGGAACGGGACAATGGCCTCTGCCCACCTTTCCATCTGGGAGAAAGCTGTCCACCTGGCTCACACCTTGATGCCACACATGTAGGTTCCTCCCTGTATGCCACTGGTGCCTTTCAAGCTGCTACCCCAGTGCTGACCTCAGGGGGAGTGAGTCTAAGTCCATGTTCTTTAAAGGGAACTGCTTGGAACTCCAGAAATTCTTTCCACTGACTCAATCTCCACTGGTTTTTGCAGCCAGAAGTTATGAGAGCCTCCCTTTCTGGCACCAGAATCCTGGGCTGGGGGGCCTAATGTGGGGCTGGGATTCCTCACTCCCGAGATATTCCCCCCAAATTTTTATCCACCACATGTGGATGTGGGACCAGCCTGTTCCACATCTCCAACCCTCTTACCTGCCTGGATGAATGTGGTTTCTTTAATTCTGTACTTGTCAGACTTTCATTAACTCAATTTCTGATGGTTCTGAGTGATGGTGGTTCTATATTTTAGTTGTAATATTGATGTGGTTATGTAAGGAGGCAAGCCGTGTTCCTGTGCTGCCACCTTGACTGGAAGTACACTGCTCTCAAACTGTCGCTTTTAGAAGCTGTCCATATGACTGCTACCAGCCTGTGTTACCATTTCTAATCTTTTTGGGCTGGGTAGCCCAGGTAACTAAGAAATAGTATAATAAATAATGACTTTAGTGCACATTTTTTTCAAATGTCATTGGAAGTCTTCTGAAGCATTTTTCATTTCTTTTTATGCTCAGGCCTACCAAAATCTGACCTCAGATGAAGATGTACTGGGGATTGAGGGCAAGTGGTAATTGTGGCTCCTGATTTTTAATAGTTTTATACACTTTAAATTTTCTATTTTCTTCACTCTGTAGGATCACTGACTATACAGTCTGTTCCATGCATAGCTTATGAAGCTCTTGATTCTGTGACTTGGAGATCCAGTGTGAAATTCTTGGCATACGCTCTCATCCCCCTTCATAGAATCCATTCATCAATTAGTTATAGTTTCACCCAGGCCTCTGATTTCTTCCTGAACACCTAGCATGAAAAGATGGCAGAGTAGTAACATGGATGAGAAAACAAGTTAACAAGAAAACCAGGGTCTCTTCACTTTGGTTAGCATGCAGGTGTACCAAAAAAATTCTGATTTGATTCTGCAGTCTCCACAAGTTTGGGAAATATTTGATGTAATGGGAAGAAATTCATGAAACAAATATTTATATTACTTGCGTATATAAGTATGAAGGAACTTAAAAAATATATCAAAATTGATTTGGGCAGTTTTCTCCTATAAATCTCACTTTTGTTATAATTTTAAAACGTTTAATTTTAAAAATTTATATTTCTGGAATATTTCAAGTGTTAAGCCCATAGAAAAAAGTAAGTAACACTGACCAAGTTTGTCACTGCAAATGTATGACCTAAATTTCTAGCTGATATCACAGACCAACAAATTCTTGCCCTTTTTCCAATTTGCTTTGGAAAAGAACTCTTCTTGCTTTTTTAACCCAAGTTACAGTATCATATGCTCTAGATCAGTTAGCCCTGTAGCAGTAATTCAAAGCATTAGGTCTTTTTCCTAAAACTCTACATCTAAATTGTAGAATTTAAGATAGGGAATGAGATCTTCTGCAGGACAGAATAAAAACCCTTTAAAGTTACTGTCTTTCTTTTAACCCTTTTTACCTGTCTAATATGGATCATTTTCTTTCTAGGTAAATTGATTACACCAAACCTAATTTCAGTTAACCTCAGCCTCTCAGATTATTTATGACGAATTATGTGTTGAAGTAGGAATGATTTGGGACTTTCATCTGTTTGCATACACTGAAACTTGTTTAAAAAAGAATTGAGATTCTTTTCCTTGCTGTCATTTTCATTTTCTAAATATAAAGTCTAGATGCTACTGAAGAATGACTTCCTAGGTTTTGTAACATAGTGCCTTTCTTCACAATTAAATAATTAAATTTTATTCAAACATGGAAGACTGATCTCTTGTCCTTAAGATCATTTTATATTTAGTGTTTTGGCTTTAAAACATTATTTCCACCTCAGACTCAAGCTTCTGGGTCACTTTTAATCTGCTACCCAGCATCCTTGCTTATACCTTGTACAGAAATATTGTCATTTAGTAAGCTTTTCTGCCCTTACTATTAAAGGCTATTAAAATCAAGTTGTACTTGCACAAAGATCTACACAGAACTCACCTCATTTACTTCCTGTGGATTTGTTATGGTTACTTCTATTAATCAAAACTTTTTTTGTATTCAAGCAAGCAGAACAGTAAATACTACAAATGTAACACCGAAGTGATTGGTTATCCTTAACATTCCCTTAGGAAAAACATTGATTTTTTTCATCTTCTGGGGTTTTTTTCCACTTCGGACTAGCTTCCAGATGAAGCTTACTTCAGCCCACTTATCAAAGCATCATGTATTCTGGCTTCAGTCTAGTAACACTTAATTTAACACTTAATAATTTAAGTTTATAAATCCAATCTAGTAGTCAATTCTTAGTCCCCTCTGCCAGCTCTGTTGCCAATGAAATGAGTAATTATAGCAACTGGTTATCTAATTTGCTGCTACTTCTGGTTGACTGGTTCACTAAGTTAATTATTGTCACCAAGGGTGAAGGAAAGGGAGATGGGGTGTGAAGGAAAAAGTTCAGTCCTTGTTTTTATACTTAAGTATTGTAATTACTTGGTTGGGAGTGGGAAGCTATTTTTTCTGGAGAGGTAGAAAATATCATTATAATGACATTAGCAATGATGATTCCCAAGGAAAGAAAGCTAACTATTTTGAGTGACCTCCTCACTTATACCAACCAACTCTTGCTAAAGGTCTAAGAAGATGGTTTTTGCGAGTATTTATTGTCTTTATGTCATGCTGATTTTTTAGTGAACTGTTTTGTCCCAGCACTAAACCTTCCTTAATGGTTGAAGCTAGTAGTGTTGTACTATTACACACACACCTTTTTCCAGCTCCGAGTTTAGGGACTTTATCTAGGTAGGAATATTTTACCATGAAAACCAACACATTAGTGCCTTTCTTTCCTAGAAAGCCAGTTTACTTCGGCACACCACTTATTAAAGGTCACCTAAAACTTGGCACCTAGGGTATCTTACAGATGATATTTCTGCTTAAAACATATTTCATGCAGAGTTTGGCAAAAAACTAAAAAGAAAGACATTTATGGAGAAAAAAGAATGCTTTGAAGGAACCTAAAAACTATATTTCTAGAAACAAATGTATGTTTGGTAACTAAACTCAAAAAGTTAAAATCCTGTAATTTCAGTCTGAAGTAGTTCTTTGAGATTAAAGGCTATCATTGACTTCAAAGTAAAGTAACTGTAGTAATAATTGAGAACTTTTAGAAATACATTGATTGTCCCACAGTAGTTTTTCTAGGCTTTAATGTGTATGTCTTTAAGCTTTGACATTAATAGAGTCTTTTGAGTCAAGTACTAGTAAGGAATCAGTTCTCTCTAGGTTGAGTAATACAGAAAAACTAAGGTCTAGAAACCAGGAACCAGTTTAGATACAAAGCACAGTCAGGGAATTGCCAGAGTATCATTTGGGGTTTCTTTGGGGGATTTTTATTTTTTAAACAGTCTTCACAAATGTATGTAAAATGGACTAAATCCTCTAATTGGGGTTCTAAAACTATGTTCTGATTTAAGTCTGAACAGGAATTAAGAATAACTCAAAGTGAATTTGATCGTCAGGCAGAGATTACCAGGCTTCTGCTCGAGGGAATCAGTAGTACGCACGTGAGTGTTTATTTATTGGAAATTCATTTGGAACAAAAGACTTTGATAATTCTAAGGCATTTTGGGGGAGAAAACCTGAATTTCCTTTTTAGTCATTTATCAGAAATTTAAACTGTGATACTTTTATGATATATAAAGAAATGTTTTAAAATTTTGCTTATACCTCATCACCTAGTTCTCTCACCATAATCAACCAGTTGTTGGTTTTTGTTTTCTAAAGAGTTTGTTATTTCACTGTTAACCAAGGTTCATCTTAATAAGTCTAGTGGTAAATTGCTAAATAGTAGTGATTCTCCTTGACTGCAGTGTTGTATTCTGTTTCCTCTTATGATTTACCACTTTAAATAGATTATAAAGCTGAAAAGTGACTGTCTTTCCTCTACAGGCCCATCACCTCCGCTGTCTGAATGACTTTGTAGAAGCCCAGATGACTTACTATGCACAGTGTTACCAATACATGCTAGACCTCCAGAAACAACTGGGAAGGTGGTAATTTCCTTTCACACATGAAATTTCTGGTAGAAGAAATTCGGATTTTTGCATATAAACTAATAATAGAAGTGAAGATTAGAAAACTTAAAGGCTTTTATTAGCTTGCTTAAAATCAGATTTTTAAAAAGAAAGTATGTATCAGACTTCTGAGGTTACAAAAACATTTTGAGCTCTTTTGGCACAGAAGAATGTTAAGAGGTATGAAAAGATAATTTAAGTGAATACCTTTTCAGTGTTACAGAAAGAAAGCTTTAAAAGTATTTGAAGTTCACTTTTCTCTTGAATATCTTTGCATTGGTTGAGGAAGATAAAGTAAATTGACACATAGCTGCCCCTAGAGATAAATTTGTACTTACTCACTACTCACTTGTTCACTGTTTTTTAAAAAGGGGGATTGGAATACAATGTAAGACTTCAAGTCCATTGATGTTACTACTTTGAGCATCATAATACACATTAGCACAAGATGACAAAATGTAAAGCATACAGCTCATTCATTCATTCAAATATTTATTAAATACTTGCCAAATATTTACTCCATATTTAAAGTTCAAATATCATTGAACTATTCTATATCATCAAAACTTGGCAAAAAGAAATGTTAAAATTGCTTATTACCCTTATGCAGCTCCTTATATTATAAGCTGACACTGGAAATACAATGATGTATAAGACAAGTATAGTCTCTGCTCTCATAACACAGGACATAGGTGGGCAGACCATGTGATAACTGGCAAGGTAAAAGTACAGGTTACTGTGAGGGACATCTAACTGTGACTCAGGTGGTTCAAGCAAAGTTTTACAGATGAAATTATTTTAATAAGAATAACCTAGATGGCCCTGGCTGGCATGGCTCAGTGGATTGAGCAAGGGCTGCGAACCAAGGTATTGCAGGTTCGATTCCCAATCAGGGCACATGCCTGGGTTGCAGGCCACGGCCCCCAGCAACCGCACATTGAGGTTTCTCTCTCTCTTTTTCTCCCTCCCTTCCCTCTCTAAAAAATAAATAAATAAAATCTTTTTTAAAAAAAAGAACCTAGATGAACACAGGGACAGGGATGTACAAGGAGGGGACCCCAAAACCCTGGGATTTATGTATTAAAAATTGTACATTTACTCTTACATGTTTAAACTTTAGTCACCTTCAATGGACTCTCCATTTGATGCAATGTTCCTATGAAGACATTTTTTTCCACAACTCCAAACAGGTTTTGAACTCATCAATGTTGATGCCTTTTTAGTACTTCTGAGGTTTTTTTGTTTCACCTATTCCACATCAGCAAAACATTTCGAGGACTTTTTCATCCAGGGAAACAAAAAAAAGTCACTTAGGATGAGATTGGGTGAATATGGAGGATGGGGTATGGGCGTCACACCATTTGTGGTCAAAAACTGCTAAATATTGAGCATGGTATGAGCCAGTGCACTCATAAATCACCCATCATGAAATATGCAAACACATTGAGTCTTCAGACAGCTTCTCAGAACAACACCAGGTGGTACACTGATAACAGATGGGTTCCTACAACACTCACCCAGCAGGGGAAGCCTGTACCTCAAGGGACCAGCCCTCCAGAAGATAATTCCTGGGTTATTTGGGTCCCCCTTCATATGTTCCAGGCAAAGGAAGAATACAAGGTGGAGCAAAAGTAGGTTTACAATTGTTCATATGGAAAAATAACACAATAATTAATAATACAAGAATAAATTTCCATATACTCAAAACTGTACGTGTATAAAAGGGGCAGAGGAAAGTGTGGCAAGTTCAGGGAACAAACAGGAGTTTATTCTGGTTGAAGCATAATATCCCAGTTAAGAATGTGATGAGTGAAAGCAGGGCCATGTCATGAATGCCCTTTAAACTAGGTAATGTAATGAGTTTAAGATTTATATAGTGAGCAACTATGAAAGCAGGGGAATGATATGTAACATTTGAAGAAGGAATATCAAGAGAGCATATTTCAAGGAATTAGACGAAAAATGCCCTTATAACTTGGGTGTTCCTTTCTGCATATTTATCTTTCAAAACTAGACTTAGAACAAAATCAGGCACATTTACAAAATCCATTTTAGATCTCAAATATGAGTTGCAGCGTAATACCAGTAGTTATTCTGATAGGATTTAGAGAAGGATTTACACTTGTGTTGTATCTGAAGTTTTATTAGTGGTATTAATATCTGAAAGCACATACCACTTTCTTCCCCACATCATTACAATTATTTTAAGCCCAAGGCACTTTAGCACTTCCTTTTCACTTTGTCCTAATAGCCTGGGAGTGTGGCAGAGGTGTTGCTATTGTTACCATTCGCACTTGCTTTCTGTGCTTAAAGCCACACAAATGCTTGGAACTCAGCCATTCAAACAAAATCTAGTTACTGCTGCACTTTAGGATAAGCACAAACATTACAAAGTGAAACTAGTGCTATTATTCTAGGAAATAATGTCTAGCTTGTCTTTTTGCCCTCGGAGAATATTCCTGGTAATGGCCAATGACAGAGTGTGGGAGAAATTTTAGGTCTTTAATTTGTTGCAGGTTATGCTTTTTAAGACAGTATATAGAAACATTCAAATGCAGAACTTGAAAATCATCCAGATCCACACTTATTTCTGAAGAGTAGAACCAGGTTGTCATGCCAATGACTCTATTAACAGGGTTAGTAGTAAGTGAATAACAGCAATCACTTACTAAGGGCTTTTCTTAGATACCTCATATGTAATAATGTTATCGTTCTCATACCAGGGAGGTAGGTATTATTATATAGAGGAGAAAACAAACACGACTCAAAAGAAGAGTAAATGTATATTATCTTTAAATAATTGGGAGTTTTTAACATATCAAGTTACACCAGGAAGTCTATGGTTTTTTAAATGTTTCAGTAAAAGTTTTTAGAAGGTTAAATTGGCCTTTCAGGTTTTTTGGTTGGTTGGTTGGTGTTTGTTTTTACCATTAATTCCCCAAAATTGACATAGTTAGACCTCACGGGCTAAACAAAGGCTAAAGATACTAATAAATTTGGTTAGAGACTTTAAAAACCCCTCTTGTGGGGAGAGAAGGCTCTTCTTCATCTTCAGAAATGTGTATATTTAATCACCACTGAGGACTGAGTTCACTCAGGAAGGGATGCTGGGAAATGTGTTCTTTAGAGTGACACCTGAATTAGAATTTAATTTTTTTATCATTAGAACTCTTTTTCCATCAGAGAAACATTTGCTTTTAATTTTTAAAAATGCATTATTCTAAGTATAAAGGATATAATGTAAACCAAACAGACCAAATCCCTGCCTTTGTGGAACCTACATTTTATCTGTGGGTAGAGGGGAATAGAAAATCAGTGTATATGTGAATATATTAGGAGGTGATAAATGCTATAGAGAAAAATACAACAGAGGGTACCTTGGTTAGGGGCAGAGGTTTTCAGGAGTTGGAGAAGATACAAAGAAGCTGTAAGAAAACCAAGTGTACAGACATCTGAGAGAAGATGCTCCAGGAAAGGGGTACAGCAAGTACACAGACCCTGAAGCAGGAATATAGCTGGTATGCCCAAGCAGCAGCAAGGAGGGCTCAGCTAGAAATGAATCAGGGATACGGAGCTGAAACACATAGGGCTTTGGAAGCCACTGTTTGGACTTGGGCTTTTACTCAGAGATGAGGATCCTTTGGAGAGTTTTGAGCTCAGAAGTGACATGATTTGATTTTAGCCTCCTACAGGATCATTCTTGCTGCCACGTTGTGGATAGATGTTAGAGGGCAGGGTAGAAGCTGGCAGGCCTGTTTGGAACCTGTGGGATGATTTAGTCACTCAGAAGGTGATTGTGGCTCAGGTCTGTGATAGTGGTCACTTCGATGGAAGTGGTCAAACCCTGCTTGTGTATTTTAAAATAAGTAGAGCCAGCAGAATTTGTTGACAGAGTTCATGTGTGTGAGGCTTGGAGGAGTCACGAATTACTGTAAGAAGGGTAAGCTGACAGCACACTTTGTCATTAAAATATTAACATCCAAAAATCTTTATCCACAGGGGAAGTTGGTAGAAAGTAAATACTGCCATCAAGTGGTGGTATTCAGGAGCTTTGGTTGCTTGGAAAATAAGTAATTAGCCATTTCCTTTTCAACAGTTTTCCATCCAATTATCATTGTAACAACAATCAGACTTCTGTGGCACCTGTACCATCTGCTTCATCAAATGTGATTGGGTCTTCTGCCTTGACTTCAACAAGTGGCCTAGTAATGACCTCTCCTTCTAACCTTATTGATCTTAAGGAGGGCAGTGGCAGCAGGAAGGCCAGGGTGCTGTATGATTATGATGCTGCAAACAGCAGTGAATTATCACTTCTGGCAGATGAGGTGAGTAATGTGGGTATAAGAAGAAAATTGTGTCATAGATTGACATACCTTCTAGTATTATAACAAAATGCAAATTCCTTACTATTTCTTGGAAGTGGTTTATCTTGAATGATTTCATAGACTTCAGATGTTTATAATAACATTTGATGGGACTTGAACTACTATTCTTTAATAAAATAGAATAACAAATATTTTAAGCCTTTAACTGATAAATAACTGGAAATTTCTAAAACTGCCTGTAAAATAATCCTTTAAGCAAAATTGACAAAATGTTGAAACTTCTTTGATAGTGAATATTTGAATTAAATACAAATCTAATGAGTTTTCTATGTGTTTATTTTTAATATAGTAACTGGAAACATTTTTATTTTGTAGGTGATCACTGTGTTCAGTGTCGCTGGGATGGATTCAGACTGGCTGATGGGGGAAAGGGGAAATCAGAAGGGCAGGGTGCCAATTACCTACTTAGAGCTGCTCAATTAAGTAGGTGGACTGTGGAAAGGCTATCCATCGTGACACCCTATTTATATACAATTAACTCTAAATAAAACAGGTTTAGTATCTTCCATGTTAATGTCTTAAGAGACTGAAAAGAGAATACCAGCCATCAGAAACTGGCTTTCTGCCAATAAACTTGCATGGTAACTATTTCATTACAGAATTTATGTTAGAGCTTTCATGCCAAGAATGTTTTCTTACAAAGTTCTCTTTCTACTGAGGTTTCACTAATAAGCAGCTTCTACTTTTGAGCCCCAACTTAAAGCAGAACTGTTTTCTACTGAAGTTTTCATTAATGGCAAGCTTTTTCTTCTATGTAAAATAAATTTATTGTGAATTGCTATCAGTGACTCATTTATTAGGGATAGCCAAAGAATAAAATTAAAATTTGTTTTTAACTATTGGTTTGAAAAGACATCTAAGATACAAACTTCTTTTATGAAGAATATGTTTCTGAATGTGTCAACGAACAGAAATGCAATTATGCCATGTTTACCTTGTTTTCCAACAGAAATTGAATGATTTCTGTTGGAAATCATTTTTCCAAGAGAACAATGTACCTTGTTTTGATAGGTTATTTGGGGGAGCTTTTGTTTATTTTATTAAACACTACTGAATGATTTCTTTTAAATTTAAGAACAACTACTCTTTGAAAAGCATTACCATACTTCTGTGGTATATTTGCAGTAAAGATTCTAAAACATCTGGGACACATTCAGTTCACTGAACAATGTTTTAAGGTTGTTCGGTTGGCACAATTTAATGCGTGACCAGAACTGGACTCATTAAGAACATACTGCAGTAAAGAGGAATTGTTCTTACTGAACAACAGATCTTTATAAAAATACAGAATAGTGCAACTCCATTCATCATAGAGTAAATTGTATACAAACAATCCACTTTTGGTTACTCTGAGCCTACTAATAAAATTTTGAAAATTTATCAATGAACTTAGGTTATCTTGATCAGGATCTCTAATTATGAAACACACACTAGTAAAATGATTAGTGACACACTTTGAATCAGAAAACTGCTATTTGGACCATTGCTATGAATCAACAGATCATTTCCATGATAGCACTTATGCAGTCATTCGGTCCAGGTACGATATTGACCAACTGGGGATACTACCCTGAAGAAGATGCAGAATCAGTGTTGATGATATCACAGAGGAAATATTGTGATTGGGACTGTAGGGAGTCACCTAATTTGGGTTTGATGAGTGGGAGATGATTTGGAGAGGAAGTGTTTCAGAGGGAAAAAGATATGCCAGGCCTAGAGCCAAAAGAGTAGCATATTCTGACTGCTAAAAGTAGTTCACTCTCTCAGACTGCATGTGAAGTACAAAGATGTAGCTCATGTCTTCAGGGAATGTTAATGTAGCAAAATGATAAATATTTAACACAAAGGATATTTGAAAATGGTGTTTAACAGGTCCTAATAAGAGCTTGGTAAACATGTCGATAATTTAGTTCACAGTCCAAACTTCAACAGTAGTTGTTACCCTTTTATTTCGGTGCTATGAGACAAATTCCTCTGCAATTTTATAGTTGTATAAGACACTTTGATTCATACCATGAATGGCCATATTCTTAACCCCAAAAGCTGCTCAAGGTGGTTAATTAACTACTGAACCAAGTGAGCAAAGCTTTTTTCCCCCAGAAAGGAAGTTCTACAGACAGCCTAGTTATCTGTTACACTGTATAAGTCCAGATGTAGGCTTTAAAAAGATCATTCAAAAAAATTCAGGTCAACTTAAACAGGAGCTCTCAGTTTCAATGGAGGTAGAGTAATGGAGGGGAAGGAGTATGGACACTGGAATGGAATGGTCCTGGGTTCAGACCCCATCTTACATACTGTGCTCATTAAACTTTGGTTCAAATCATATATAAACTAGTATCCTTTTTAGTAAAATGCAGATAATTATGTTATCTTGTGTGCTGGGCAATTTTTAGGGAAAGTTTTGGCACATCGTAGAAACATTCTCTAAATGCTATGTTCCCTTTATTTGCCCTTGTAGCTTCCTGGCCTTCCAAGATTAGGCCTCGTTTATGACTGTGCCAGAGATACCTCTTATATACATGTGGTCTGATGTCTTCCATCCTCCACCCTCCTGTAAATCAGACTCAGATCTAGTTTAACCTCACCACAGTCAGTGTAAGTTTTTACCAGAAACTTCTGCTTCCCAGGAAGTGAATATTGATTATAGTAACCCAGTAATGTACACTAGCCTTCAATAATATTAAGGCTCAAAGGCTTCTTGTGCCTTTGTCTATCACAAATCTACCACATGTGAACTTGTTCTTCTGTTTATTGCTTTCTTTATTTTAATGGGGTTGTGTGTGATTGTTTGTGGGGGCTGGTTGGTTTTATTTTGGTTTTGGCTTATATAAAGTCATAGGTTTAATTTTTACTCAGGTAAAGGCCCAAAACTGTTCTTAAGCATGAAAAAAAAGCTTGGGAAGCCTATTAATTCATGGTGCAATTTAGAAATATTTAAATAAACATTGTGCCTCTGAGCTTGGGTATAGTATATGCATTTGAAAGTTATACATGTGAATAAGATAAACTTGGAAATAATTGTAGGCTCTTTTACAAACCGAAAAAATAAGTGATTGGATTGTCTCTACATTTGTTCTCAAAGTAGTCTGACCTAAAAGGCCATGGTGTTAAGTAGCTTTTTATGGTGCTAATTAGAATTCATATTGTAGGAGATTAGGTCTCAAAAATGAGAATGTGCCTCATTCTAGGTAACATGAGAAATAAGAAACCTGAATCCAGTAGGTTAGAATCCATCCTCATAGTCTGCTGTTACTTATCACCAGAACAAACGAACAGAATGTGAATGTAGGAGCTGGTGATGAGAGGACATTTCTGAGATAAACTGGGGATGGCGATGGAGTGCGGGATGAGAAACAACACCTTTGTTTATTTAGGCTCAGCTTCACTCCATGCTTTGTTGACAGAGTTCCTCAAAAATCTCTACTGTCTCTCCCAAATGCCTGAAATTTTTAAACATGTTGCCTGGGTGAGGAGCCATAATAGATGGGTGGCTTTGCAATTTGACCTACAGCCAGCTTTGTCTCAATCCTTTCTCCGGATGAGTAGTAGCTCTTACCTCATGAGACTCGAAAGGGGAGGAGGTATTTTCGAGAGCACACCTACGATTTCCCCCACATTGTCCTGATTAGAAAGTTTACTTAGTAGGACAGTGGTTCTCAGTGTGAGACCCCAAGACAGGCAATGTCAGCATCACCTAGGAACTTGGTAATTCTTATTTCCAAGTACTTTTTCTGCCTTTATTTTACTGATATTTTTGTCTTCAAGGGGCTGTAGAACTAGTCTTAGTTCTTCGTGCAACATTTTTTTTTAATCCTCACCCAAGAATGATTTTTTCATTGCTTTTTTGTAAAGAGAGGGAGGGAGGGCCAGAGAGAAACATCAACGTGTTGCCTCTCGCAAGCTCCCCAGCTAGGGATCAAATCTCCAACCTTTTGGTGTGTGAGACGACAGTCCAACCAACTTAGCCATACTGGCCAGGGTACGTTTTTAAAATTCTAAGATAAAAACTGTCTTGACTGTGTTCTAGCACTAGTCAAAAGTATAATTATATAGTTAGTTTTATAATTTATTTGTTTAGTACATATCTATCACTTCAGAATGTAGGCTCCCTGAAATAGAGACCATAATTCTTTTGGTCACAGTTTTAGCACAAGACCTAGCATATAGTTATATACTCAATAAATGCTGAACAAAAGAAAAAAACGGAATTGCTGACCTTTATCCAAAATCTACCAAATCAGACCCAGGGGGTAGGACCTCGCAATTTGTTTTTACAAGGCACAGGTGGGATTGTTCCACTGTAGAGAACAAAGAAAACTTACCTCTCACCTCCAGACCTGTTAACTGACATCACTTGAGAAATTAGTGCCTTCTGCACCTGCACCAAAAACAGTGCTGTTCTAAGTTTAGAGGAAACTTGCTAGGTTATATTATAAGTGGGTATGAAGGTGGAGGTACCATTCCCTTTCCTAGCTAAGTAAGGGAAATATTGCTTGGAATACCAGTACTTGGTGGTTGTGGGGAGTTACTAGAAATGGATTTCTCAGTCTGAAGAATGGTAAGCACTACTACCACCCATGATTCCAGTCAGGATAGTGACAGTTTGACATCCAAGCACCCTGACAGCCACTAAGGTGGTATCAGATTAACATGTACATCACTGTGACTCAGGTTGCCGAGCTCTGCTCTCATTCCCACTTCAGAGGAGACTTTTTAAGAATTGTTAGTGCTTTTGTAATAATACAAGTCAGATGCATTGATGAAAAAGAAAAAATGTGAAAATTCAGTTTAAAAGGTAAAAATCACCTATAATACCACCATCCAGGGAGAACTGTTATTTAGGTCTATAGCCTCCCAGACTCATGCTTTTATAGATTTTTTTAAATGGGATCAACTTGTGCATACTGTTTTGTAACTTTTTCACTTGATAATACCCTGACTATCCTTTCATGTCAAATGTGTTGCTACATCTTTTTAGTGGCTGCATGGTATTCCATCATATGTGCCACATTTTATTAAACTACTGTTGATTTTTAGGTTGTTTGTAACTTTTCACTAATAAACTGCTTTAAAGAACATTGCGTTACTAATCTTTTATGTGTTCTTAATAATTCCTTAAGAATGAACACTTGGAAGTAGAACTGCTAGTGGAGAGAGCAGGCCAGTTTTAAAAAGCCTTTGTTACTGCCACTTTGACCCCTAGAAAACTTAACCAATTCACACTTTATCAGCAGTGCATGAAATTGTTTCTTTTTGGAGGGCTTCCAATGGAATGTTTTTAGAACCTTCAGTTTAAAAATAAAAGGTAAGAAGAAGATAAAAAGACCCTGCAAAATTGAAACCACGATCAGTCGGACCAGTGTTAAATTACTCTGGCATTGCATTGTTTACTGTTCTACCTTCTATTATGTATTTTGTCATACTTTGGGAATGTTTGTACTATTAGCCTGCTTTTATTCAGTCTTTTGCTAAAATAGTAAGAGCACAATCTTAAGCAGACTGGAATCTTGTGATTTTGATGTAGGCTTACTGTTGGTCTTAGGGAGCATAATAGGGAAAGCAGAAATGTGGGAGGGCAGGCAGAACACTAGCTCTCCAACTTGGTTGCCTGGCTTTGTGTCTGTCAACTCCTTTGAGCTTGTTGGCTTCTCTCTAGAAACAATATTGTAAGCCTATATGATAGGGTTGAAAGGATTAGTCATTTTATGGACAAAGTGCCTGCTACCTAGGAGACAATAACTTGCTAGGATTTCCAGCTGAGTGTGTTGGAGCAGTTGCTATGAACCTCTGTGGAGTAAATAGCACTGCCCTGGCCAAGTGAACTCTGCCTTGATAGCTGTCACAATAAATGGGCATTACCTCATGCATCCTGCTGCACCTACAAAATCTAGTTCTTAAAGATTTCCACACTCCACTAGTTCTCATCTTTCCATGCCCCAGTATTCAAGTAACCAAACAAGATAAAACTCTGACAGGGATCTAAGGGCAGTCTGTCAGAGTGATAATCGTTACTCTAAAATGGTGAGGGGGATGTGTCAGTTGGGATCTCCTGACAGCAGGGCTCAGCTCAATAAAGGTGGTGATAATTAACTAAGTCCCAATAGCATCTCCAGAACTAGAGAACGGAATTGATTAGTCCATATGAAAGAAGTTTATTTAGAAAAGTAATCCTAAATTCTGAATTCTAAAATTGTCTCAGCAATACATCCAAAAGATATACGTTCAGGGTAAATAGCTAAGTAATCATAGCAGACAAAGCCCCAGACAACCCATTTTCACATTTGGATGAATGCTGATAAGTTTATACCAGCATCAGGTTTGTTGATTATTGCTTGGAACTACTTAGCCAGTAAAAAGTGAGTAGTAAAAAAGTTAAAAGGGGCTAAAAATAAGCAAGGCTATACAGGAAGGCTTCAGGTTTGTGAGAGTAAAACAAATGACTGATTATGAGGTAAAGGAACTTTTCTGGAAGCCTGATGCACTATGGTTTGGGGCACATGCTTCTGCCTGGTCCCATGTTCTAGTGAAACGTGAGCTATAGTAAGTAGTCCCCAACATCCACCTGCTTTGATGCCTGCTTGCCTTTAGTCTATAGTTTCCTATCTTCAACTCCACCCCAGGACCTTCATTTGTTAGGAGTGAGCTCTATGAAAATATTCTGTACGCCCTCAGGCAGAATTCATTACTCATACATACATACATGTAACTCAGCTATGGCATTTCTAGCCTAGACCCACAATTGCTAACAGAGCTCAAGAACAGAAACTTAGTGTCCCCTAGCCCCTAGCATACCTAAAGCAGACTTTAAACAGTCCCCATAGCTGCTTACTGCATTCTAATTTCTATCGATGTCCTATTAATGACTGAGATTTGGTGTTTGCCCAAAGGAGCATTGCCCCTTTTGAACATCAATATAAACACATTTACTTCTCTTGAGAGTAAATCCCAGAATCTTTCATTATTATTACTTCACATTGACTGGTTCATTTTACACAATGCTCAACACTGTCTCTCATTTGACAGAACAGTAATTTATTGGGGAATGGAGTTTTTGTGGGTTATATCTATATCTCAAGTTAATTTAGTACCAGTCACCTCTATTAAGTCAGGATAGGCTGTTTATATTAAGCTTTTCCATATAAATGTCCTCTGTAAAATGTGTTAACTTTCTTGCCTTTCTCCTCCACCTCTCTCCCAAACTCCCTTTTTTGCATTCATATATGTATTCCCTCTCCCTTTCAAAAAAGATGGTTAGAAAAATGTATAGCACATAACAGGAGAGGAAAAATGATAGAGTAGTCAAAATTCATAATAGATCTTGCTCAATTGTTATGTGTGAGTGACTAATCTAACTCATTTTCTAGCAGCCAAAACTAAGAAAGAAGCAAAGCATTATCAAACTTCAAACTCACTGGTCACTAAAAGAACCGTGCTGATTCAGGTGAAGGCCCATCACTAGGGAGGACTCTGACAACACCAAGCACCAAAGCACAGAGAAGAGACTACAGCTCTGGCCCTGATTAAGATGAAATGTTACATAACTGCCGTATTGCAGTTTTCATCAGCCTGGGAGTACAGATGAGCACGAAGTGCCTCCCTTCAACATCCTGAAATACAGTGACAGAGACTTCACCCGGCAGGTCATGAGGAAGGGGAGATTCCCTTCTGTACAGACCTCTAACAATCTCCAGGGATCCTTAGGTCCACAAACCAATCCTCCTTTCTTCCTGCTGATGGAGGGGGGATTCAAGGGCCACCCACCTGCCACATTGCAGGACACCTCACAGTCCCATCCCAGTTGCCTCGCAACCTTTCTGTGGCCAGTCAGTGTAGCTAGGTTTAGCAGGCTCTAAGTTAAAATCGGCAGGTCGACACTGGCCTCTGATGCAGCATTCTGCAGACACTGGTATAAAATGCCATTTTAATTAGTATGGTTTAAGCACCAAAGTTGCTCATGATAACTCAAAGTCTTACAGCGGTTACATGATAGAGCTCTTTTCCTCTCCTACACAACTCGTGGAGACCCACCACCTGAGCAATCACATGGTGACGGAGATTGTCCCCAAACATCTGTGCTTCTTGCTAACCCCCAACCCCACTCCCTCCCTCAATGCCATCTACAGCCCCCAGCGCCTGGGTCACTGCTCCCTCAGACAGGGGTGGGAGTGAGAGCACTAGAGCATGACAAGAAGTCATTTCTTCCCTCCCTATGATGTTCCATCAAGGGCCCCCAAAAGCACACCCTGCTAAGCGCAAGAGTTTTTCCGCTTTACACGCACATGCTAGTTCTTTCAGGAACAAGTCCCAACAAGGATAGCGGTGGGAGACAAACTCCACTCCTAGACACTTTTCGGACCTGGAACCAAGACTCCACTTCATCCCACAGCCTCTCATGCAGCCACCAGTGTAGTCTATTTGTACCGTCACGTAAGTTCCCTCTTAGGGGCCGTATTAATCTATCCGACAGTCCAGCCTTGATTAGAACCACCTCACAGCATCCACATTTTTTATCATATTTGAACCTGAGTATTGAGAGCAATGAGTCCTATCCTATTGTTAGGCTATAAAACATTATTATCACTCTTCTGCTCAGACAGAATCTAATTGCAAAATCACCTAGCACAGAAACATTTTGAAATCAAAGAAGCAAATTTTTAAATCCAAACTCAGCCAATTATTAGCCATGGGTTGGGCAGTTTACATAAGCCTCAATTCCTGTTTCTTCACCGGTAAAATACAAATTGAAATACCTACTTCCCAGGTTTGTGGCAAGCAATAGTTCTCAAAACACGGCCCCCCCAATCAGCAGGATCAGCTCACTTGGAATTTATTAGCAATGCCAACTCTCAGACCCCTAGTGAATCAGAAACGATTTGCTTTGACATGCCCTCAGGTCATCCATCTGATGCATGCTGAACTTGGGGAATCACTGGTTTAAATGAAACAATGCATGAATGGGCTTGCCTCAGTAACCAGCACATCCTAAACACCTAACAATTTCTCTTGTTGTTGCTACCAGAAATTCTAAATGAATGAACTACACACCCACAAGCAAAATTCCATATATGTTTGCCATCACCAATCTTTTCATAAGAGTTTGGCAGCCGAAGGTTTGAAATTCTCTTATGAGAATAAGAAGTGCAAATCCCAATACTTTAACCAATCATGTAGAAAATGAATTGAAATAATTTTTACCAAAAATTAACCAACTTAAATCTGTACAGTCCTCCTATCTCTCCAAAAAGGAGCACTTGAAAAAGTGTCAAGGTTTTTCTCAAAACACAAAAATCCAAATTATGCTTGTATACATGGAAAAATTAGACAGTGAAGCTTAACTGGTATCTGCCAAGAATACCACATGATCATTTTGATTTGAAATTTTTCACAGCATATGTTACCAATCACATGTTGTGGTTATAAAATAATTTCAATCATGAAATTAGAAATGACTAAATGTATTTCATATAACTTCCTGATGAATGCCTCTAGATAAATTTGTTTCATAATGCAATCCTAGGACACTAAATGAATTTACCTTTACATAGGGTACTTGGACATAAACCAATTACAGGTTGCAGGAGACTAAAGTAATTGCAGTTTTGGAATAGTTCTTCATAAGCCATTCTTTCTCAGAGCATTTATATAGCAAGTCCAGTACAAATTAAATTTGTGGTTATGTACCCTCAGGCAAATTACTCACTTAACCTCGAAGGCCCACAGAGCCTCCTCTGTAAAGTGAAAGGATGAAACCAGATGGTCTCGAAGGTCTAACTCTCGCATCCTAAGATACTCCAGACAAGGTAAAGTTGCTCATGTTTTAATAGTAACAAATGCTAAACCTTAAATTATTAATTAACTTAAAGAGCATGATGGGACCATTTTCTTTACATTTAATTTCAGATAACAAAACTTCAGTCTAACTTTTCTAGAAGAGACTGAATGATAACTTGTGAGAAATTCCTTTGGAAACCCCTCTCGACCTGCACTGATGAAGCCTCACTGCCCTGGGACCTCCGAGCAGCCACTCTGTGCTCAGATTTTCTGAAAGGTTCTAATGAGCAATTAGGAACAGCGGCACTCACAATCTTAGACATGATTGAGTTTTTACATCTCCTTAAAAAAATTGCTAACATTGATTAAGCAGTTTACATGCATTACCTTTAAACCTGACCAGAACATAAGTATCCTTGACCCCTTTACAGAAGAGGAAACAGAGTGTAGGGATTCAGAGCTAGGTCTCATTCCTTGTCTTCCCAATGTCAAAGCCCAGGCTCTTAATCTGTGTCTAAAACATACACCATTTTTTCAATCCTCACTCAAGGACACATTCATTGATTTCAGAGGCAGAGGAAAGAGAAGAGAGAAACATCAGTCAGTTGCCTCGATATGCACCCCAGCCGGGGGCCACACCCACAGCTCCGGCAAGTGCTTTGACCAGGAATCGAGTTCACAACCTTCCAGGGTACAGGACAATGCTCCAACCACTGAGCCACACTAATGAGGGCAACACCAATTTTTTATGCATGCCCCCGAAATATGGTCAGTGGCCCATTATTTCCTGTACCCCTTCTGGGCTACTAACTTTTCTTGGGGGCATAAAAAGGTTCTTAACATAAAATGACTATAAGCTATGGCTTAACCAACTTAAAAAAAATCTGCAAAGTTTATTAAGCCAAGTAGGGATCTTTCAGCCCCACTCATTACCACCACAGCTGAAAGGGCAGAGAAGTCAGCCTTGGCTTAAAGCAGGGGTTCTCAAGTGCGCTTGCCATAATCTCAGGCCTGGGATCCAGCCGTCTTGTCACTCAACAGGCCCTCCAGCTGATTCTGATGCACATGTTTGAGAACCACCTGTTCAAAAAAGGGAAAAAACAGAGAGACTACCTTTTTTGTTTTTCAGTTTAAAACTGACTTGCTGCAGAGCCAATAAAAGAGAATGACAGTCCCCAAAATATTGCTGCAGCTATTAAATAAGCTAAATTGTAATAGTATTTGACTGGATACTGTTAATTAAATAGGTCATTGCTAATAAGTAATGTGGCGAGCAAGTAAAAATGCTTAGAATATAATTTTGCCAGGAACAAGGAAAAGAGCCCATGGCTTGAAAGAGTTTATTCCAAAATTTAGCCATAGGGGAATATATACTCTATAAATTTGTCTTTTTAAAAAGTAACAAATCTATATAATCTTTATTGGTCTTCCTAGCCAGAGTTTTAGTTTCCAAGTGGTTTATGTGCCTGGTTTGGTGGGACAAGAGAACAACATTAAAAATAATAGGGCCACTCATTGGCATTTATAATATGTCAGTCACTGTGTGGAGCATGTGACACGCATTTTCTAGTTCCATTCTTACAACAGCACTATGACATGGAGATTGTTGTCCTCACTCTGCAGATGGGACAACTGACGCTTAGATAAAAAACTAAGTGGTGAACCTGCTATGCTTATTTCAAGGTCCCAGAGTCTCTAGAGATGGTAAATCCTCTAAGCCTACCTCTCCCTTCTCTAACACTAACCCCCCCCCCCCACCCGCCCTGCTTTCCTTTGCTCCCAGGACTGCCAAGGCACTGGCGGCCAGTGCTCTTCCTTCACAACCCAGTCCCACTGTTACTCTACCCCACACACGACATGCCCATTGTGGCTCATTTTAAGCTCAATTGCTGCAAACTTTAGCCTTCCAACTCCCAGAAAGCTGATCTGGAAGGACTGCTGAGACTCAAGGACCCAGGAAGGCTGGGAGACAAAGAGTGCCTCCTGGGAGGAGAAAGAAAGAAAAGCAACAACAGCAGCAGGAGGTATTTCTTAATAGAATGTGGGGAAATGTGTCAATAGTGATACTGAACAGAGAGATACTAACAATTAGCCAGGAGAACTACTGAAAATACCATTGGTGGATAGGGAAATCATGGGAAGTATGGTCATTTTCATAAACAGCTTACCATATCTACCTCTCTACCACATAACAACTCAGCTGGCGTGCAAATTATTAAATGGGTTGGAATAACTTCACATATGCTTTGTTGGAATAGGGACTTCTGTACTGCTGTGGCAGTGGCACACTTGAGTTTGCCAAGCACACAGCACAGTTGTCTGCTCACTACCTCAAAGTTGCAAGAACCACCAGTCATACATGTATTTCCCTAAATTAGAGAACACGTTTCTACCAACCAACAGTGCATACATTCCGAGGCAAAAATATAAAAACTAAATCCCCTTGGTTTGGTAATGGACTAACATTGTACCGATCCATAAATGTGTAAAGCTCCTAGCAGCCTGGTGTCTACCTCAGAAACCCACCTGGATGTGGGAAAGAGATCCCCTTCCATTTGTGGTCACTTGCTTCATTTGGATAGCTTTGAAACCAAGGATCCTTATGACTTTGATTAAATGTAGTTTTAAACCCTAGCTCTAGAAATTATATGTCTCTGTGTATCCCTCAGAGACCTAGCTTTTCCCCCTGGATGCACAGCAACCCCGAAGGCAGCAGAAGACAGCAGCCTGGGCCTGACCAGTGGTCACAGGCTCCAGAGCTCTGGCAGACTAAGGATAACATCTTGACCTAAGTTGTGTTTCAGGTCCTGAGCCCTAAAGTGAAACACTCGGCCCCACCCCTGGCTCCTTTCCCATGAGACCAAACAGAGGGACACTGGGAAGGACAGAGCTGTCGTCAAGACCCGAAGACATGATTCATTACCCTTACCTCACCTCCAACCAATCAGCTTCCAGCATGACCCTGAACCCCTAACCCATGGTGCCTTGTGATTTTGCCCTATATAATCTGTAACCTATATAATCACACCATTGGGAGTTTGAGCTTTTGAGACACCATTCATAATAAAATAGCCAATGTTTCCCTGCTGTAGTTTTCATTGTTTGGCTCTGCCAGCCCCGGGAGGGGCCACTCCTTCTCTTCTCCAACAGCTTCACGTGGCTGATCCCAGAGAGGTGCTGGGCAGGGATCCCTTTGCCAGCCTTCCCCACCCCTTTCCCGGCTCCCTTTCTCTCGAAAGTCCTATCAACAGGGACCTTGCCACTTGAGACAAAAAAGTGAAATAATAATAGCTACAATGATGTAAGTGCTGTCTGCATGTCAGGCACTGTGCTAGAAGTGATTTGCATCATTATCTTATTCTAGCCACCTGTGAGGTGGGTACGGCCTTAGCTCCATTTCACAAAAGGGGAAAGGAAGGCTCTTAAATCACACAGCTAACAGAGCGGCAGAGGCTGGGCTTTGACCCACAGCTCCCCACTTCCAAAAGCCTTGCCTTGCTTTTGATTTCTACACTGAGGGTCCCCCTAATGAACTATTATACCATTCGGCCTAACCAATGTTTAAAATGAATAGGGGCAGAGACATACCCTTTTATAATCAAGAGAGAATGCAGCTTTTCAAGTGCAGCTAAACACCAGTACCACCAGCAAAACACATCATGCATTGGCTTGAGTCCCTCCTCTTCGTTTCTGCTTTGAGCTCTCAGAGGTTCGGGCTAAGAAGCTGTGAGATGGAGGAACGCAGGTTGGCAGGGGGATGAAGGCAATCAAGCCAAACAAACCCAGAATAATCAGGCTGGAGAACAGGCCATAATTGACTCCGAAATGGTCTCTAATGGCAAAGGCGGGGGTGGGGGAAGAACAGAGAAGGGAAAACAGATGCCCCTTGACGTTTTTCATCAGAAATCTAATGAACCATACTTCATGAATGCAATGGTGTTTTATGATCTGCTCTGCAATTCTTTAAAGTGTCTAGGTCCAGAGCCAGCCCTCTCTGTTTGCTTCCAGCCTGCTGCTGAAAGAAGCATTGCTGTTTGCCACTGAAGTTATTCTTTGGGGGAAAAAAATAGAGCCGTGATGGATGGCTCCTAAACTAACATTTGTTGTTGCCTCCCCCTGTTATATATTAGCTGAAGAGTCTTTTGGAAGACATGACAGAGACATTATATGTAAATCAATAACAATTTTTCTTCTGTATTCAACCCATGAATACTGACTAGCTAATTTTCATGACTTCTCTATGAGATAAGTGAGTTTTATTATCCTGTTCCCATTCAATTCTTCTTGAGCGTTTTAATCAGCCTAGGCAATTTTATTTTAATTCATCTCCATGAAACGATTTTTACTGGCACCCTACATTTTCATCAGATTTTCTTGTCATAACCAGCTACAGCTGGCACAAGCAGTCAAGTGCTGCAGAGTGGGGCAGACTGATGAGGGCGGATGCTCGAACGAGGCGTTGACACAGGCCACCGTGGATGGTTGGATGGCCAGCTGAGCGGACACGACCCAGCTGGCGGTGTCAGGAAGAAGGGTCTAGTTGGTGTCAGTACAATCTACAGAGATGTTAGCACAGATGAAAAGGCAACAGTCACAACAGTTGAGGATACAGAGCATTTGACAGATGGACAGGATTGTCCCCCAAAATGAGCATACCCCTTTCCCTCACCTCCATGGACTGCCTCACCCCATTAATGCCAAGCTTGGTCTTGTGACCTGCTTTGTCTAATGGGTGCTAGCAGGCACATAAGCAGAGGCTTGTAGTATGTTCAAACACTGAACTTTCCTTCCTAGGCTTGTACCAGCACCATGAGGAGAGTCTTCCCCCCATAGCACTAGTTTAAAGGAGATGAGACAGTGGGGCAAACCCGGACCACACCTCCAGCTCCGAGCAAGCCCGAGTGGATACACATGATTAAGTACATATACACAGGAAGTTCTTTGGAGCTTCAGGGCCTTGAAAAATGCTATCTCCTATGTCTACATTATGCTTGCCTGCATTCTTACAACAGAAAGTTCATGCCTTCTCATCCATCCGGGCTCAACTTCAATGTCACTTTCTCAGAGACCCCTGCCCTTACTCTCCTTCAATCTCAATTATGTCCCTCTGTTAATTCTTTCTAAACACACCTGGTTCTTTTCCTTCACTACCTTTACCACAATTTATTTGTTTAGTGTTTTTCATTTCCATTAGATTGCATTCCTTGAGAGCAAGGAGTATTCCTTTAACATCATTTACTTTGAGTACACACATAGTGGATACTTAGGAAATATTTGTAGAATTAAATATACCAAGCACTGTGGTGGGGGATGTGGCAAGAAATACTACACTGAGCCCTTCTCTTAGGGAGATTTGAATCTACAGGGCCGGACCAGGAGCCCCTGCACTGTGGTGAACTGGCACTACTTAATCCCCTTCTGCCTATTGTCAGAACTGACCAGAGAGATTGAGACAAAGTGATTGAGTGGCCACTGCTGCATAACAAATTATGCCCACATTTAGTGGCTTAAAAAAATGCAGATCCTCCAGGGGCTAGATAGATAATTGTACCTACGTCATTGCCGATCTCCCTGCCTCCACTTCCTGTGGCTCTGAGGTCTCCCCGAGTGAGGCTGTCAGTGCCTTCTCTTGGAAGGCAGCCTTCCCCCTCGAAGGTCTGCCTGCCCCACTTAGCCCTTCATAACCCGACCTTTTCCTCCTTTTGCCTCCATCCAGTCTTAACCTCCTTTGTCCTATTTCTTTAGGCTTAGAGCAACTCTACAACAAAACAGATAGATGTGCCTGGCTTTCAGAGAGATAAGGACCAATTGTATCTTAATAGGGACTTTCCATTCATTAAGTCTACAATGATAAATGCATGCCAAGCTTTCACAGGGGTACTGTGGGATATTTTCTGTTTTAGAGGGAAACACACAGACATGTGTCAGATTCTGCATGAAGTTCTACAAATTAGCTATTTGGACTTGACTACTTAATAAACTGTTAGATATGTATTTTGTCCTAGAAAGGCCCTGAAAAGAAATAAATGTGCCATGAACAGAGAAAGTTTGGGAAGTTCCACCATAGGCCAAAGAAGTTGGGAAGGGTGACACTTAGAGAACTTTAGCAAGCTCTGGGGAGAAGTATTTGTGGGGAGAAGGACTGTTTCAGGAGCCTAAGTCACACCATGTAGGTGAGTGTCCCCTCATCCAGTGGCTCAAGATGCCCAGCTTTGTCAACAAATTTCTGGTCTCATCCTAGTGACAGCTGACCCCAGGACCACATGCCTCCTAAAAGGAAAGCTTGATCATAGCCCTGGGGACAAAGAGGCATGTATATAGGGATTATGAGGTTCGCTGGGTAGAGATGGGGAGAGCCTGCCATTTAAGCCCTTCTTGTTGGGGGAATGAGCAGAAACCAGCCAGATCCTAGATCCATTTCCATATAGCCTGACCTCCCAGACATGCTAAATAGCCTCCCCTTCCCTCCCTGTGTCCAGATCCCATCTCTTTCTTTAAGACCCAGGTGTAGTACACCCACAACTAATATAATATTTATGCTAACTATAATTAAACAAATAAATGGGAAAAAAGGCCCAGGCATATAGCCTGCATATTGTTTACATGTCTGACCCTTGAACAACATGGGTGTGAACTGTGCAGTTTCACTCACACAGCTGTTCTTCAATCGACCTGCAAGGTTCAAACCTGCATGCTGCTTCAGGGTCAACTGGAGGTCGGGAATCTGAGTCTGCCAAGGGCTGACTTAAGTTACATACAGATTTTCAACTGCAGGGACAGTCAGTGCCCCGAACCCCTGTATTTTTCAAGGATCTAATTCATATATATGTATATACACACATATACACGTACATACACATACACACATACATACAACCCCCCCACACACACATATACACACA
This sequence comes from Phyllostomus discolor, assembly GCF_004126475.2. NCBI lineage: Eukaryota > Metazoa > Chordata > Mammalia > Chiroptera > Phyllostomidae > Phyllostomus > Phyllostomus discolor. The sequence continues at coordinate 65,683,231 of NC_040907.2, forward strand.
CATACATATACACATATATGCACATATATATATACAGGGTGGGGCAAAGTTGGTTTACAGTTATAAGTACACAAAACATAAAATTTATTCTTATTATTATTAAGTATATCATACATAATTAGTATTATTATTTACTACTTATTACATTACTTTCCATACAAACAACTGTAAACCTACTTTTGCTTTTATATATATATATATATATATATATATATATATATATAAATAATCGTCATCCTGAATCTGAATTCTCCACTAGAGTATAAATGCCATAAGGGGAGGGACATGTTTGGTCCACTGCTATATAACCAGTACCTGTAAGAGTGTCTGGCACTCAGTAAGCCTTCAATAAATATATTGAATAAACACACACACTATAGTTACATGAGACAATGCCCATCACCCACTGAGTGAATGAACTTTTCCTCCATGCATCAAGAATGGCACTGTACGTCCCCTTCCTGAAAGAAGAAAATATTTAAGAAAACAGCCAGTCAAGTCACCTTCTGTGTGCTGTGGTACAGATGAGAAACTCTGAGTTCATGAGTGAATGAATGGATGAGACCTCCACTTCTTCCAACCCACCTTCTTCTCTGATCCATTTCAGGATCAGTTAATGTGTTGACATGATTAAGAAAACTTTTTATTCCTGCACAGATTTAGTAACTTTCCCCGAATCTATTAAATATATATTGGGTTGGAAATGGTTAAGAGTACAAGGCTTCTGCCTAATGATTGGTGTGCACTTAGGAGGGGGTGCTCAACCATCCCTGTAAGGTGACTTTTGGGACTCCAAGTTAATGGCTCTGTAAGCAGATCCAGCCTTTTAAAGATTTCACAAAGGGCACACACAATCCAGGCTGCCGTTCTAAGTACTGTCTGGTCCTGATAAGGCTGGCTGGGAACGCCCTGTTCTATCCTTTCCCCAAATCAAATGCTCTTTGAGAGCCAGCCAAGCATTTGAGACCAACCAAGCAGTACTAAGTGCATTATCTTGTCTAAGCAAAGCATGAGAAATAAATTAAGATTCTTGCTGACCTCACCAGCTTAAAAAATATCTCTGCTCTTACCTAATGTCTGGTCCATGTCCTAAAGAGAGTCTTCTTCCTTCCCTTAAAACTGTATTTAGCCTAAAGAGATTAGACAGTAAGTCCCATTCCATAAGCATGCTCCTGTTTAATGTTCCCTGGCCATTTTTTTAAATAATTTTATTTTAATTGTTGTTCAAGTCTCTGGCCATTTTTAAACCAAGCACTTGCAAAGGGAACAGAACTTTCATAATTAGTTTATATTGTATTATCCTAGGCGCTGGGGAGGCAGTTCCCTACGTCACGCAGGGCAATGATAGATAACTGAATAGAAAATCAAGGTTCTCTTAGCAAGGAAGCAAGGAACCAGTAATGTCCATTATGAAAGATTTCATAGAAATAACAGATTTTAAGGTGAAAATAATTTTTAAGTACTAAGTAAAAGAAGGAAACAAATTATTTCTCTAGGGTTGCACTTTCAGAATGTTCTATGTCAGCTGCAGTGACCCAACAATTATTACAGGAAAAATAATTTTTTAAGCCAAGTCATTTCCTGAAAGTAGGGCTTTTTAACTACTGCATGTCATGTATTTGCAAATCACAAATATCTGACTTCATTACCTAACAGCACAGTGGAAACTGGTGACAAACAGGTGTTCACAGGGAGCTGACAGTGCAACGCTGCGGACAAAGCCGGACAGCTGATTGGAGGAGACGTTTTCACCAGGCTGGAACGCCCTGGGGGACGGGCGCGGGCCCTGGTGCACGGGGCTGTTGCGCTGTTAGTCCCCTTTTCCTGGCCCGTTCCTCTTCACCTTCCTACTGAATTTCTTCTGTTTATTATTTCACTTCTTTTTTAAAAAATTATTAAGATCCTCTCACTAAAGAGATGTGCTAGGCACTAGTATGACAAAGATATACAAGAAATAATCCATGTTACTGAAGAGTTTACTGACTAATCAGGGAAGAGACCAACATGTAAATAAGTAATTGCCATGGTGAGAGAAACATTCCACAATGGAAAAATTGAAATAATTTTATGGGAATTAAAAAAGGTGAGAGATTAACATTGATTAAATCCTGCTTTGTTCATGTGGCTTAAAATCCAGATTTCTTCAAGGGGCTTTTGAAGCCTTTTCCAACTTTCTCTTTTCCAACTTGTCCAATCTGCCCTCCTTCTTCCCCCCAGCAAGAATGATATGAGATCTTTCCAGCCTGAGAGAGGTGGCCAGTGTTATGGTCCCTGCCATTCCACTGACTCTTATTCTAAGGTGACACTTATCACATTGCCATTGTGCCCATGGACACATTCCGTACAATCTTGAGGTCTTTGCACATGCTGTCAACATTGAACAAATAACCAGACATCCTTCTCCTGCCTTTGCAGTTTTGAGCCATTCTAGCGTGCTCTGACACCCAGCTGCTTTCAGTTCTGCAAATCTCCTCAGGTTGCTCCAGACTCGCCTAGTCCCCAATGCTTCCCAGAACAGTTGTCTTCAAGTCTTCTTGCATATTCCCTTACAATTAAAAAAATAATAATCTATATACACCCTACATAATTTTAAAGTGAGATCAAAAAATTTTCATCATATGTTTAATTTCCTACATATTCTGTGATGCCTATGGTCTCTGCATATATTTCTGTCAAAATCTGGAAGCTACATACTTACCTGGTTCAGTTTATACACAATATCTACCACAATAACTCAGCAAACCCAGTCTCATTGTCAAGTCAACTATCTCAATCAGAATCACTTTCTGTGAAAAAAAATCTTACTTTATTTTTCAATTCAAATAAGTATATTAATGCCACTCCTGTGACAATCATCTCAGTTTTTAATTCTAAGTAGAAGACAAATGGGTGCATGGATGGATGGGTGGATGGATGGATTGATGGATGGATGAGTAGATAGGCAGATAGATAAACAAGCCCTCAGAGTCTTAACAAGACTTTGTCTCTTGGATAAAATAAGGGACTGCTTCCTTCAATATTTTCTGCTGACACTCACAGGACTCCCTTTGGCAGCAAGACATCTGGAATTGCCCCTTTGTTTGGTGCCCTGGGTCAATCAGATTCATAAGACTTAGGATGGCCAAGAGATTTGTCTTTCATTTGCAAAGAAGGAGATTTAAGAGAGGAGGTGGGCAGACCCAGCAGACCACAGACTAGGCAGGAAAGAGTACAATTGGAAATCAAGGATCTAGAAATTGATTCCCATAAAATTAATTTAAGGGCCCCATGAAAGGTCACTTGTTCTCCTCCAGCGGGTAGCCCGAGGTCTCATGAGGAGGCTCAAAACCCAATTCCACACGTGGATTTGAGTGTATCAGAGCATTACAGCTTGCCAGACTTCTGATCCATATCTTGGTTTTAAGAAACTCTCTAATGGTTATACACTTAATTCCTCCAGATTTTCTATTGCCCATTAACTGTGACTTATTTTCATTATGTTTCCTGAATGAAGGTTAAACTCCTTGAATGAAGAGGCTGTGAAAACTTATTTTAGCTCCTCTTCTTCTTTCCTCTGAAAAGAAAATCCTGTCTGAGGCATCTCTTTCTTGGCTGAAGTTACCTGGAAAACTACCTTGGTGATTTAAGGGTGGGTTGGTGAGTGTGGAAACTGAATTTGGAGTCTGATGATCTTACTTATGAATGTTAGTTTAACCATAGATTTGAAGTTATTTCACGCAGCTGTGAAAAAGCCTGAATAGTTTCCCCTGCCCCAACCCAGACCACATACCGCTCCGTAGAGGTAGGAATATTTGTGGAAAAAATATGCTTCTTGTTCCAGGGAGATTTCAGCCTTCCATTTTATGAAAATCTCCTACTGGACTGGCTAGGAAAGTAGAAAATGTTGTATTTGCTGTAGTCCACAGTAGTGGGAGATGTCAAGCCATCCACCAAGTTAAATTCAGTTCATCCACGTTTATACATTCAGTGTACCTACTACTAAAATGAAAGATACAGGATTTTTGCCCTCAAGGAGCTCACAGATTATAGGTGAGGCTAAGGTTTATACATTCATTTGGAGTTATAGTGGCTGCTATTCTAACCACCTACCCAAGAACTGTCTAAAAGTGATTTTCAAGAGCCATTAGAAGTTGTCCATTTGGCTCCACTCTCTGGGTCTCACCTGGTTCTGGCCCAGTTCTACCCACCTCAGTAAGTATCCAAGTTCAATTCTCCCTTCAAAAGCAAATAAGTTCTCCCTGACTGGTGTGGCTCAGTGGGTTAGGCTTGTCTCACAAGCCTAAAAGTCCCTGGTTCAATTCCCAGTCAGGGCACATGCCTGTGTTGCAGGCCAGGTCCCTGGTTGGGGTGCATGACAGACAACCAATTGATGTTTCTCTCTCTCTTTCTCCCTCCCTTCCTTTCTCTAAGAACAAACAAAGCCTTTTTTTTAAAAGTGCAATAAGTTCATGAAGAACTGCCCAGTTGCCCTTTAGTGTTGCTTCATGGCACATTCCTGGTAAATTAATCTCAAACCTACTCTATCCTGATAACGAGATACTATCGCTACCATGCCATAAGCCAAATTTAGGTTTTTCATCTTGCACTATTATATATGGTGAATAACATACGTTAAGTGATTTCTGAAGTAATTTCTCTTTCCTACGGGCATGAGAAAGTTCGTTTTGGGACATGAATCTGGAGCTTTGGGACTAGCAGGTGCTCCCAGACTTAGGGTTCGATGTAGTGACAGTTGCTACAGTTTTCACCTGCTGTCCTTCCCACTTGGATGCCTGTTTATCCTTTGAAGGAGAGGAAGGTTTGAGGAAGTAAAATCTTCCTGTTTTAAGAACCTAATCAGAATCTGAATAAGAATACTATTTGGCAATACCTACAGGCATGGTTCTCTAAGGCTAACAAACACATTTTGATGAAACAGGTGAATAGTTTGCATTTTCTGCCTAGGTAACATTTTTTAAAAACTACTGGAGTCATAGTCAAAGAGTAGAATGGAAGCACTTATGACCCCAGATTCCTTGTTTAAAAACGGAGATTAGTACTGAAGGCAGGAAGAGATATTTGCACCTGAAAGCTCTGAAACACATATGAGTGAGCCAGAATTGGGGCCTTATTCTGGCTGACTTTTTTAAAAATTAAATTTATGGGGGTGACACTGGTTTACAAAATTATACAGGTTTCAGGTGCAAAATTCTACAACATGCCATCTGTACATAAGTGTATCAGATATCTTAGAGTAAATTTGACTTGATTCAAGCACAGTGGAAAAGTCGGGGGTGGGGGACATGTATGTATCAACTAGGAAAGATCTTAGCCTTCCACCAAATTAACAGTCTAGAAGCAAAGATGGGATTTCCCCACACTTTTTGAGGATAAACATGTGCATCCAAGGGGAAAAAAATGAAAGCATTCTCTTTGCCAGCACAGCAGCTGAGAAGGAGCCAGGTGCAAGCTCTGGCCGACCAGACAAGACTCATTTCTCTCCTCCCCAAAACTATCCTTTCCCAACTCCTGCACCCCATCCTCCACCCCAACACTCTTCTCCACTTCATCCCTATTAAAAATCAGCAAAAAAACACACAAAAAACTGACAGTTGCTATGATTAATGGCAACTAAATTAGAGCAGATGTACAACCTCCATACATTTTAGGTTTGAATCAAATTGACTGTTCTCAACTCCTCTTCCTAAAGCCCTACAGTAATCCTTCATAACCTGCCGCCCTCCTCCCTGTTCCTTTCCCAGCCATGCTAATTAAAGTGCCACAGCCAGGACTGAAGAAAGACTTGAGCTGGCTCTCTGATGGATCCCTTACTACCTCAAGCCCCTGCTTCCTAATTGGACATGCCTGCAGAAATCAACGCAAAGCAGCTTCTGTAGGAGCAGCTGCCAAGGCTGGTTCCCCTCCCACCGGTGCCCCTCATCCTTCCTCAGAGAGGGTATTTTTCTGCTGTCACATTCTCAGGCAGTATTTCAGAAGCTTACTCATCCCGCCACTCACTTCCCCCACCCCCATTCCTCTGCCCCCAGAACAAGACATTAGGAAGGAAACATGAGAGACTTTATTTTATCCTTATTGAACAATAGCCCTTACTTCATCTTGAGTAAGACAAATGTCCAACTTCACTTCTCACTTATTTGTAATGAGCTTCCTCTCCCAACTGTTTACTAAAGTATTAAAAAGCACTTTGCAGCACCTGCTGGTATATTCCATCAGAGGGAGTCAATGGAACAGATGAAGACATATGAGAAAGTCAGGGAGATAAGGTGCCTTTTGTAAAACTTCAGGTTGCAGAACTATTAGAAAGAACTGCTCCCCCAACCCCTACCATAAATTCAGTGGCAAAAAATGGTGTTTTTCTCTTTGGCAGCAAAGTGGTTTCTATAGGGCAGCACAGCACCTGGCAGGTTTTCCTAGGTCAGACCAAGGTGGATAACTAATTGCAGTCATTAACATCCAGGTGGTAAGAAACTGGCTGAAATGTGAGATCCTAATAAGCCACTAGCATCACTATCCTGGATGCTCTTTGTGGACCCTTCTCCCACCCACGGTGATGAAATGCATGTCTGTTGCAGCTCAGGCTCCCTCTCCAGCTGTTCCTGGAAGAGAGGGGGCACGTTGGGATGCTGACTGCTACAACGGTGGGTGAGCACCCGGAGCAGACCTGCTCAGGTTTACAACACCGAATGCTGTGTGACCTTACGCGAGTCACTGAACTTCACTGCCACATCATTTCTTCCCTCACTAAATAGGGAGGAAACATTTTACCCTGACAAGCATTCCTGTACAGGGAATGAACAGCCATCTGTTCAATGTGTTGAGATTTTTACATAAGAACTAAGTGTGGACACTTCATAACACTACAGCCACAATCCTGTTCAAAGCTTTTATTCGACAACAATTTGAGGGCTTACTGCACAGATACAGGTATTGGGAAGGGAGAGATAAAACACAGGAACATGAAAAGTGAAATAAAAGGCCTAATTATGTTCGAATGGGAAGTCAGATTTCTGCTCCTCGTCCCGGACCCTGTCGACGCCCTCTCCTGAGTACCTGCCTCCCTTGGAGTCTAAGGTTCAACTGTTCATTCTGCAGCTGGTCAAAGCCTTTGCTGCCTTCTGCTGTCATCTGCCTGTGTCTCCTCTACTGACAGCTTCAAAGAGAAAATTCGGTGCCCCATTCATTTCTTACCCCTAGTCCCTAGTGTCACTCCTGATACACCATAGGCAAGCAATGTTTGTGCATTTGTAAATGGACTAAATGCCGATTACAGACCATAAGTTTTGAAAGAAAGGCAGTTATGCTATGGTTGGAAAAGTCCTAAAATGGGAGCCACAGACCTGGGTGTAAATCACCAACCAAGCTGCCATTCTATAAAAGCCTGACTTTGGGCTCTCTGAGCCTCAATGTCTGTCCACATACGAAAAATAGGTATGCTAAATACCTGAACAGAACAGGGTTATTACAGGAGTTAAATGAGATAACATAAGCAAAGCACTTGTACATAAATTTTAACTTTCTTATCCTTTGCGCCTTTACCCCTTTAATGACTGGAACATAGCACTGGAGTTCAAGGAGAGACCCAAGATGCAACTACACATTTCTATGTTATTAATGAAGTAAAAAGTCATAAGCCACGGGAGTAAATAAATTCTCAGGGAGCAACAGAAGAGAAAGAGCCTGATGAAAACATTAAATTAAATACCAATTGTTGGGGACCGCCCTGCCTGGTCTCAGGAAGCTGTAACCCCCCGAGACTTAGGCTGAGTGAGAGACTTCCAAACCAGAAGCCACTAAGGAGACAAAACTTATTTCCCTGGCATGAACACTGCCTATTCTGTGCCTGGCCTCCTATGCTTGATCAGTTAGCCAATGACGGGTAAGATTTCCCATGGGGGGAATCGCCTAAGACAGGCATGATCATGTGGAGGCCTCAGGGGAGAGATTCGGCGCTGTGGAAATGAAGGGGTGATGGACATCAACCCCTGCCCCCTCGGCTTTGTCAAAGCCTGAGTCCTTGTTCTTAGATGTGAGAAATTCAAGTCTCCTGGCTGCCTTTGTCACCTCTGCCCAACTCAAGCCTTCGGAAATAGCAGAGGGGTGCAGCCCAGACCAGAGACAGCAGACCCCGGGATAATCAGGCCTGGGACATAGAATATGCAAGGTCCTATGAGATCTGTTTGCTGGAGGATGTTATTGAATTAGAATTTAAAGGCACAGACAGGAAACCAAAAACAGCCCTTTGGGCCCTGTAGTCCTATCAAATGATAAAACTCCAAACTCTGCCCAGAATCCCAGCAGGGGTTCTGTCAGCATCTTTGAAAGTCACCTATTTCTTTTGATCTTTTCTGCCAGACTGTGAATCCACAAACTAAGTCTGTATTCTTAATAAAAACCTGCTTGGAAATGGATGTGGGGTGTTCCCCACTAGAGAGAGTGGCCGTTCTGTCCCTACTTCCCCACAGGACCTGGTTGTCTCTGTGTATGTTTTTCTCATGTTTCAACGAGCCATCCGCAGAGTTTCAAGATCACTGCAGGCCGGTGAGCACATGACACCAATAATTACAGGGGATGGCGTAGATGAAAAAGTATTCTGATGCTGGTTAAAATGATAAGAAAGGCTTTATGGAGACTCCTGCAGGGGCATCAAAACCTCACACAGCAGGGAACAGGTAGGACTCACTACCAAATACAGCAACGGCAGCTGGCGCCGGGGGGTGGGGGGGGGCGGCTCTGAGTGTGGAGGGTCAGTGTATGGGAAAGTACTAAAGGGAAACAGCAAGGGGAGGGGCAGTCTTGCTAAACTGACCTAGGATTCTTCCTGCAGGCAAGCTGGGTGATCAAGGGGACTGGCGTGGAGAGGGCATAGTGGGGAGGAATTCTCCCAAAACTGACTAAGTAGGATTCTCATTCTCGCTGCAACTGGACTAGGCAGGTCATAGACAGGGCCCAAGGACAAAGCCTAGTTGAGAAGAAGGCTCAGAGAGGCCCAAATAACATTTTGTCAAGGTGGGAGACTTTGTCTGAGGGGAAATCATGAGCTAAAGGAAAGACTAAAGAGGACAGTGGGTGCCCGGGCAATCCAGGGAGAGGCTGGTGAAATCCATGGAAGGCAAAGACAAGGTCCGGGAAGATAAAGACTAACCTATCAACACATCCGTGAGCATTTTGGCTTCTGAATCTTAAGTCTGAGTCATTCATTAAAACTTTTTTAGGTTTGGTGATTATCAAAATTCTCAACACATTTTCCACAGTATATGTATCAATAATGAAAGATACACTTTATGGAGAAATAGGTAACTTATGAATATATCCTTCTTAATGTGTCCTATTCAAACCTGTACATGGACACCTGTTCTCTCCAAGCAAGACCAGACAAGAACGGTGACAGCGGTGGTACAACTTCCCTTGTTCCAGATGTGCTACTTCTATCTCCTCGTCTGGTTGCAACCATATGTCGCTCCTGGCTCATGCTGAGTCTGTGGTTGAATGAAACAACACTACTTTTTAAAAAAATAAACTAAATCAGAGGCTCTTTAACAGTATACTTGCCTCACTAATTATTTTGAAACTAAGATTCAATGTGGACCTAATGAGTCTGATCTGTTAGAACTTTTCAAAAGTATCGATTCAGATATCCAGCCTTTTAGTTACCCCTTCCAGATTTTTGTAACCTCAAAAATCCAATTGTCATGCCTCTGTGTCTCCATACTTCTGATTTTTTAAAAGTCAAATAGCACTACACTGAAGTAAAAATCCAGTCAACTAGTCATTAATCCACCCACCTTGTGCTATTTTTAACTGCTTGGGACCAACTGAACCAAAACCCTGCTAAACCGAGAGCTCCTTGAGGGCAAGGACTGCGCTCACTCATCTTGACCTGCTGCTCGCCCAGCCCAGGGGCAAGCGAACAGCTGCATCCAACCCACATTTCTCCCAGCCTGTGTTTCAGGAAGTCTTGTCCAGCTCTCTGGAATCCAGGCTGACCAGGTCTATAACTTCCCATGGTTTCTCATTAAGCAACCAACCTTTCTTTATAAATGCCCCATCTGTTCTTGCCATGTTCTTTTTGGCTCAGAGAGGTGCACTTTCTTTTCTTGGTCATTACAAAACATCTGTTTAATAATCATACTAGAATCCTGCCATACTTGTATGCAATATAATATTCATAAACAGTTCAGAAATATTTTTAAAGAACTAACTTTACTTCTAGGCTTTACAAAATGGAGACCAAGCTTTTCTGAGATTTTTTTTTTTTTACTTTGCTTTATTTATTTTTTCTAACATCACAGGATGGACCTAATCATATGGCTCCATGCAGTTACCTGCTTGCCCCAGTCTTGCCCCAATGTTCAAACAAAAGGGAGCAGCCGATGTGGAGGGTCATGTGGAGGAACAAGTTCATGGTGCCCACAGCACCCTCTGCTGCAGAGTCCTTGGTCTGTCCCTCACAGTCCTGCCCTGGGGCTCGAAGGCCATGTTGCTGAACGGTGATAATGGTTCTGCTGTTCCTCCTCTTCACTCTCAGATCCAGCCCAAGCCCTGTCCCTGTGCACTGCTTCGTCCCGGGCCCAGCCCTCAGCACCACGGACACATGCTGAGTCTCACAGCCAACGAGGAGCTCATGAAGACAGGAGCAGAGGAGGACACTTCAGCCAACTCCACCATCAGGTCTCTTTGGGAAGCCAAAGGTTCCTGTGGCCTAACTTCAAATTCCAGGCCTATCCTGGAGGCCTGCTCACCATCGGCAGGGAGTGACTTTTTTCTGGTCACAGTCTCTACTTTGTTTCTCTTTGGGAAGTGGAGAGAACCGTGGCCCTGTCACCCATCGTAACTCATGTTTATACAGATCATGATGCAGTTTTCAATAGAGTGGCAATAAATTCACACAATAGTCTAATTCCTGTTTTCAGACACAAAACTGCTGCACTGCAAAGTCAACCGACCACTCCCAAATCACCTAACTGGTAAGTGGCCAAGTGACAGACTCTACTGTCTGACTCTAATGCCTTGCTCTTCTCATCACACTACCTACATTACTATTTATTCAACAAATATGATGGGGGACCCAGAAAACTGGAATTTATATATAAAAAATTGTGTATTCAATCTTACATGTTTAAACTTCAGTCACCTTCAAAATACTCTCCATTCGATGCAATACTCCTATCAAGAAGTTTTTCCACTGCTCAAAACAGGTTTTGAACTCGCTGATTTTGTGCTTCTGCTGTTTTTGTTTCCCCTCTTCCACACTGGGCAAAACATTTCTCTTTGAGGACTTTTTTCATCAGGGAAACAAAAAAAAAACGTTGCTCAGGGCAAGATTAGGTGAATAGGAAGGTGGGCTATGGGGGTCATGTCATTTTTGCTCAAAACCTGCTGAACACTCAGCGAGGTGTAGGCAGGTGCACTTGTAAATTGCCCATCATGAAATGGGCAAATGCGTTGAGTTTTCAAAAAAAATTCACTGAAGCCAAATGCAGCCTCTCACAACAACGCCAGGTGGTACATGATACAGATGGGTTCTAGAACACTCACCTAGTGGGGGAAGTGTATACTACATGGGGCCCACTCTCTGGAAGATAATTCCATTTTGGGGGGATCCCCCCTCATATATTTCGGCTGTGATGATATAGGACTTGGGCTAAGTGCCAGGATATACTAGTGAACAAGCTGTGGGCTTTCAGTTACACAAGGAAGACACAGAGTAAACACATGCTTACCAATTGTTACACCTGCTAAGAAGAATTAACACATGGTTAAAAGTTTAGGCTCCTAACCCTATGCCTGCGTTTGAATTTATACCAGCTGTGTGATCTTAGGGAAGTTAATTAGTTTTTCTGTATCTTGATGTCTTCGTTATAAAATGGCATTGATACTATTAATCTTATAAATGCTGAGGATTAAATGGTTTTATACAGGTTATGTGCTCATAATCAGTGCCCCGTTAATATTAGCCATGATTACAGGAATCTCTGAAAGAAAGGGCATCTTAACCTATGGGGATGGGTGTGGAGTAGGGAGGTTGGTGAAGGTTAAGAAAGTGTTCATAAAGTAAATGGAGTTTAATCTGAGGCCTGAAGAATGAGAAGGAGTAGGGTCCATAGGCCTGGGAACATGAGAGAGAGGGGAGAGAGAGAGAGAGAGAGAAAAAAAAACACATTAAGAGCAAGTGTAGGGAGGAGAAGAAATCAGGTGAAGAGAAGAGCAAGTGCTTCAAATTCATCAGACTATAAACTGAGCTAAATGTTGCCATATGTCATAGTTAGGCCCGTTCCCAAATCTCACTAAAATACTTGTCAGGGTAAAGGATGGGGTGTTTATCAGGGAGAAAAAAAATGTAAGCTTTTTAGCCCTTGTCCAATATCTATTTATCTCCTCTCTTCTCTCTTCCTTCTTCTCCCTTCTCCCTTCTCTCTTCTCCCTCCTCCCTCCTCTCCTCTTGTCTCTCTCTCCCTCTCTCTCTCTCTCTCTCTTTCTCTTTCCAATACATAATGGAAAGAATACCAAACTTCAAAGAAAACACTAAGCTGATTCTCTGACTCCATCTTCTATACCCCATGACCCACCCTGGAAGTTCCACCTCCTCTCCAAATGCCTCTGATTCCTCCTCTGTAAAAACAATGACAACAATTTCTACTGCAAGCACTGTGAATTCACTTTAATAAAATATAAAATTTCTGTAAACCTACTAAGCTTGAATTCCCAGCTTTGCTATTATGTGACCTAGAGTAAGCTACTTAACCACTCTGAACTTCAGTTTTCTTATCTGTAAAGTGGGGATGATTAGGAAAATGTCTCATACAGTTTTTCTCCCTAAATATTTTTTAAAACTGTGAGATGTTTAAAGCATAACTTTATAACCTTGATATAGATTCACCAATAGTTAACATTTTGCCACATGTTTGCTCATTCTGTGTGTGCATTGCAGACATCACGACATTTCCCCCTTAAATATTTTAGAATACATTTCCTAAGAACAAGGATATTCTTCTATCTATTCACCAGTATCACAACGAAGAATTTACCCCTGATTTTTTTTAAAAAATCAGTTCATATCCGAATTTCCTCAATTACACACAAAGTGATTTTTGTGGCTTTTATTGAGGTTCAAAATCTGATCAATCTTCATGCACTGCATTGACAATCATATCTCTTTTGTCTAGCTTAATCTACAACACTTTCTATACTTTTTGGGTGTGCTAGGGAGGACTTTGAAGAAGTTAACATTTTTGAAGTATTCATGCTAGACTTCTTCAGAATGTTTCTGGATTTGTTTGGTTACTTCCTCATATTTAAATTCAGATTAGACATTTTTAGCAAAAACACTGAATATGTTATGAAGTGACATCAGCAAGATGACAGAGTAAGAAACCCCAGACCTTGTTCCCCATACAGACACTCACTTAAAAACAACACACAGTTAGCCCTGGCCAGTATGGCTCAGTGGGTTGGGTGAGGTCCTGCAAAGTGAACGGTCACTGGTTTGATCCCCAGTCAGGGCATGTGGCTGGGTCATAGGTCAGGAGCAATCAAGTGATGTTTCTTTCTTACATCAATGTTCCTCCTTCTCTCCCTCCCTTCCCCTCTCTCTCAAAATAAATAAATACGATTTTTAAAGAAAAAAAAACAATATACCATTTAAAAGCTTTATGAGAACTCTAGAAACCAATTTGGAAATAATAGTACCTCAGGCAAGTTCAAAGCCAAGAACAGTCAGCCACATTGAAATGGGTAAGAAAAGCTGTTTTATTTCAACTGCATCAGTAGGTCTTGTAATAATGAACCTCTTCAGGTTTCATTCATCTGGAAGCTCCCTTGTACGTGATAATAAAGCAACTCATCAGTTACAAGGGAACTCCCATAAGAGTATCAGCAGATTTCTCAGCCGAACTGTTCCAGGTCAGAGTGACTGGACTGATACATTTAAAGCACTAAAAGAAAAAAAAGTCAACCCAAAATACTGTATTTAGCAAAGTGTCCTTCAAAAATACAGGTGAAATAAAGACCTTCCCAGATAAATAAAAGCTGAGGGAGTTCATGATCACTAGACGTGGGGGGGGCGGGTGCTCTGCCCACAGGCCCCACCCTCCCCCGCAGCCATCATGGATGAGAATAAGTCTACCAAGACATGATCTGCTTGGGAAGGAAAGGTGGCCGATCTCTCAAAGGAGAAGGACCAAGAGCCTTTTCCTCAATGGGCTTTTATTGGGTTCATTTACACAAGAATTCAGGTAAAGCTCATTAATCATTACCAGGCAGTAAGGATCAAACAATAGATAACAAAGAACTCTGAGGGCCTATTTTGAGTCAGGGTCAGATAGCTAAAGAGCTATAAAACTTTGAGGAACAAACTTACTTCTTGTTTGGACCCTTATCATTTACTTGAGGGCATTCTAACCAAAGCAGGTTTCACAGGATTTTACATATTCTTTCTTAGGCCTGGTCATCTGGGGAACCCACCCTTTCCAGCACAGGGCTGCACCACCCTCTGTCATTGTTTCAGGCTTAGGTGGAGCAAGGGAAGTAAGGCAGCCAAGAGATTAGGAGATTTTCTCGCAGACAATAAGGACTCAGGCTATGTCAAAGCTGAGGGGTGAGGGTCTATCACCCCCTTTTGCTGTAGCCTCCAAAGTCCTTCCTTGGGGGCCTTCCACATGATTGTGCCTGTCTTAGGTTGTTCCCCCCTTTGGGGAATCTTACCCATCATTGGTTAACCAACCAAGCATTGGGGGCTAGTTATAGATGAAGTAAAAGAAGCAGAAGTGGCGCTCCTTCCAGGGAGATAAGCTTTTGTCTCCTTGGTGGCTTACAGTCCAAGGTTGCTCCCTCAGCCTTAGCCTTGGTGGGGGTTACAGCTTCTGAAACCAGGCAGGGTGGTTCCCAACAACTAGACCTGCCTTCACAAGAATTACTAAATGGGGTTGAAACAAAAGAATTCTAGACAGCAATATGAAAGCATATGAAAATATAAAGCTCTCTGGTAAAGGTATATATATATATATATATATATATATATATAGACACACACACACACAAATATATTATAATACCATAATCATTTAGCCATAGAATTTAAAAGATAGAAGCATAAAAATAACCATAACTATAAAATTAGTTCATTGATACAAATTTCAAAAAGATGTAATTTGTGACATTGATAACATAGAGTTTGGGGGAAGGTGTAAAGGATTAGAGTTTTTGCATGCAATTGAAGGAGATTTCAATACTTCACTTTCAATATGAATAGATTAACCAGAGAGGAGATCAATAAGAAAACTGAGGACTTGAATGACACAGAATATCAACTGAATGTAAAAGACATAATATTCACCCAACAGTAGAGTACACATTCTTCTCAATTACACAAGGAGCATTCTTCGGCATGGATCGCGTGTTAGGGCGCAAAACAAGTCTTAGCAAATTTAAGAAGACTGAAGTCATACCTGGTATCTTTTCTGACCACAGTGGAATGGAACTAGAAATCAACAGCAGAAGGAAAATTTAAAAAATCCATAAATATGGAGAAATTGAACAATATGTACTTGAACAATCAGTGAGTCAAAGAAGAAATCACAAGAGAAATCAGAAAATGTTTTGAGATAAATGAAAACAAAAACATCACACACCAAAACCTGTGGGATGCAGTAAAAGCAGTTCTAAGAAGGAGGTTTATGGCAGTAAATATCTACATTAAAGGGGAAGAAAAATCCTAAATCAACAACCTAACTTTACACCTCAAAGAACTAGAAAAAGAAAAACAGACTAAACCCAAAGTTAGCAGAATAGACTAAGCACTGGCACTAATAAGAAAGTCCCTACACTCAGAGGCTTCCAGTCTAGCGGGCAGACATGCTGTAAGTGGGCCCTCCCACTGCAGTGTAAGTGCTGAGGGCCATTCACTGTGCCAGACCTCAGGGGCTGGGGGTGGGGATGGAACACAGGAAGGGCACTCCCTGTCCAGAAGCCTCAGCCATCCTCCTAGGCTCAGCACTTCGCTCCTATACATCCTTGTGACCTCTTTCTCCTCCCTAATTTGAGTGAGTGACCTAAACAGAAAATAAACCAAAATAAATAAGATACTGTACAATTAATTAAAAGACCACTCATTGAAGTCAAAGAGTCAAATTATGCAGGTGCCATGGAAAAGTGGCAGTAAGCATAGGGAGGAAGGGCATAGATCCTAAAGTCAGAACCGTCTGTCTGTATCGCTAACTTAACCTTTCTGTGCTTCAGTTCCTTCATCTATAAAATGAGACATAACATTACTCCCCTCACGGGGTTGTCAGGAGGTTACGTGAAAAGTATAATAAAACATTGCCCTCTAGTAAGCTTAAGCACTAACTAGGTTAAGTACTATTTTGGGGGGGCCTAGGCATGACCCTTTATCTAAAAATTATAAATAATTTAAAATAGTAAGGCTCTGGCTTCCTATGGAGGCATGTGGAGAAGTTCTCTTGCTAAAATGTGGAGGCAGCTAATGTTCTCTTCTTCCCCAGTCACAGAACTGTAATCTTTTTATCCCTGGTTCATGGGTGATTTGGGCCTAATTTTCCGGCCCTTACTATGTCCTGTGGTAGGAAACAAAGCTTCTCTCCCCACAGCTCCCAGAAGCTCAGCAGCTTTCTCTTTTTCTGGCACTGCACTTATAAAAACATCGCTAGCACACCTTTCTGCGTCAGTTCAGATTTCCTCCTGGTACTGAAAGTTGCTTTATCAAATTTTGCCTGAAATAAGTAGGTATTCATTAGAAACTGAGATTTAACCAGGAAAGAGCTTGGTAGGCCATATTTAAAAATCAAGTCCTAAATCTGAGAAGGCACTTAAAATTACATCAAGTGCCTCTCATTGTCTAGATAGTGCTCTAACGTTTTAAAAATATTACCAGACATTTTGATAAACTGGAATTCACCAATTAAGAATTGATTCCCTTCAAAAGACTCTATTAATGTAATGAAAAGTCAAGACAGACTGAGAAGAAATATTTGCATAGTATATCTGATAAAGGACTTATATCCAAAGTGCCCAGTATCCAGAATCTGAGGCCTGTCTGGAAAAAGTCCAGCCATTGTTAATATAATAAGAACAGTCTGCACAATATCAGTGTAACCTGGCAGCCAAGGAGAGTGGACTGGAATGCACATGTGTGAACAACAATGACTTCACTGTACTAGTCAGTGGGGGTGGTAGATGCCACTGAGTGAGAATGTGTACTGTGTGGCTGTCCCATTCAAAAGGGCTGAGTGAGTAGAGCAACAAATCTGCATTAAATTTTGCATTAAGCTTGAGTATTCCTCCACGGAAAATTTTTGGATGATTCAGAAGGCCATAGCTATGGGCAACTGGTGATTGGCAGCTTCATCATGACAACATGCCCACTCATGCATCATATCTTGTGCAGAGTTTTTTGGTAAGACATCAAATCACTCAGATGACTCAGCCCCTCTACAGCCCAGATTTGGCACCATGTGACTCCTGGCTTTTCCCAAAACTAAAATCACCTTTAAAGGGAGGAGATTTCAGACTATTGATGAGAACCACGAAAATACAATAAGGCAGCTGATGGCAATTGGGAGAACTGTGTGAGGTCCTCAGGTGCTTGCTTTGAAAGGGGCTGAGGTATATTGTCCTGTGTACAATGTTTCTTGTATCTTGTATCTTCTTCAATAAATGTCTCTACTTTTCATACTACATGGCTGGAGACCTTGTAATGGCACAACTTGGGATGTAAAGTAAATTCAAAACTTATAACAAAAAAATGAACTACCCAACTTTAAATATGGGCAAAAGAGCCCTGGATGGCATAGCTCAGTGGATTGAGCGCGGGCTGCGAACCAAAGTGTCACAGGTTCGATTCCCAGTCAAGGTACATGCCTGGGTTGCAGGCCATGACCCCCAGAAACCGCACATAGATATTTCTCTCTCTCTCTCTCTTTCTCCCTCCATTCCCTCTCTAAAAATAAATACAATCTTTAAAAAAAAGAAAGAAAACAAACAAAAATTTAAAAAAAAAAACTCAACAAATGTAAAAAAAAAGGGCAAAAGATCTAAACAAATACTTCACCAAAAACATATATAAATGGCAAATAAACACAAGAAAAGATGCTCATCATCATTTGTCATTACAAAAATGAAAATTAAAACCACAGTGTCATACTACTACATATTAGACTGTTCAACATTCAAAAGACTAAAACTCTCAGACACTGCTGGTGGGAATGCCAACCTCTTTGGGAAGCAGTTTGGCAGCTTTTTAAAAAGTTCAACATATCCACACCACATGACCCAACCATTTCACTCGTAGGCATGTGCTCGAGATAAATGAAAGCATGTGTCCTGACATATAAAACAACATGGATACTAAGCTGAGTGAAAGAAGCCAGCCTGGGGGGAGAAAAAGGTATATCATGTATGATTCCAGTTACGTAAAACTCTAGGAAATCCAAAATAAACTTTTGTGACAGAAAGCAGGTAGTCCCCTAGGGATGGGGACGGGGCGGGTTGGGGGGGGGCCGGGGGTGTGGGAACGGCTGACCGCAGACAGGAGAATCCAGCTCCTCCTTCAGAGAGGCAGAAGGAGCTTTTGGGAGTGGTGATCCTGACTGTGGTGATGGTTTTCATAAGCATGTGCATATGTCAAAACAAAAAATTGTATGCTTTCATTATGTACCATTTATGGTACATTAACTATACCTCAATAAAGCTGTATTTTTAAAAGAAATATCAGAGGGCTTACACTACTATTGGAGAACAGGCTGGACTGTGTTTTCCTTTATACTCAACCTCTTTTGCCTAATATGTAATTTTTAATTCACCACACATAGATTACCAACCCACTGCACCTGTGCTTATACTGCTGGTATTGAACTCAGTAGTTAGTAAGCAGGGTTCTAGAGATCTGCTGCCACTCTCAGAATACATCTTAACAGCTGCCAGTGGGTGGAGGCCACCCAAGCCCGTCAACAACTGCTCAGACAGCTGAGGGAAGCCAGGGAGCTAGTGAGAGCTGGGGGCCGGAGCCCGCGCACACCTGCCACTCAGGGCCAGGGCGCTGGGCTCCAACTCAGCCCCCACTTGGGGTTGGAGAGGGATGACTTATGCACCATAATAAGGATGCAGAAAGCCCACTGTTTATGGCAGCTCAGCTCCTTTTCTCTCTTGTCCTCTTGACCTCTCAGCCTTTATAACCTTTGCGGAAGCCTGTTGTATTTATCTGACTGCCATTCTCTGAAACTTGCTCACTGAACGAGGGCTGGTTAGCCAGCCCTCCCTTTGTTCCTTAAAGCCAGAGAAAGAGGATCTTTGACCTCGGTTTCTAAGCACAGTAAACAAGGCCTCCTTGGCTGCCAGTAAGCTCAAAGTGCTCATTAAGCAAGAAGTTTTCTGGCCAGTGGTTGAAATGACATCATGCTTCCTCCTGGAATCCAACTAGAGATAAAAATCAGGTCATTCAATTTGCAGAAGGAAAATGCTCCCTTCTCCTACCAGCATTGAACAGTTGCCGGCTTTCAAAGAGATCAAGGAAGAGAAAAGTCTATTTGAACTCAGGTTTTCAGAATGTCTCTGAAACTACCCCACTTAATGCCTGATAATATGCAAAGGTTTTCCACTCCAAATTGCCCGGTGTCAGAGAGCAGGGGGAGCTCCTCACTTACCTTTTCTGAGTTTTCAAATTGAGTGTTTAACCAGTCTCTGCAGTGGGCCCTGGGCTCATTAGCTGACAAGGACAGCGCTTCGGGGCTCTCTAAGTAAGTACTGTGGAAGACAGAAACGTATTATCTTTATCTTTTGACACCATTAATCACACTTTGACATGGGGAAGAAAAAGATATTGTGATCTTAAAGAAGTCCATTCATATTCCTTTAAGATAAAACCGAAAAAGGTCCAGTTTTCAAAGGACGGTGATCTATGCCCTGTGTTACTCGTTTTTTAAGACCGATATAGAGATCTTTTTGACTCTGTTCGGTGATTCATGAAGCAGGCCACATCCAATCTATCAGATAGAAAGGACCTCTGAGGAGCCGCACAAGATAAAAGACTTTTATAGATAGAAAGCAGTAGAAACAAGGGAGCTCTACCAGGCAAAAAAGTAGATTGATTATTGCAAGGTCACTTTCCTGAAGGGCATGGCAGGGGCCACTCAGGCAGATGGCCTAACTAATGCTGATCAGGTGGCTGCTGATTGACTGGTTTAAGATTTGATTCCTGGGAGAGCCGAAACTGTAACTGAGTCACAGTTTGGCGATGTGGGACTTTGCCTGGTGATTCCATCGGAGGCCTATTGTCTGAGGTTAACA
This sequence comes from Phyllostomus discolor, assembly GCF_004126475.2. Lineage (NCBI taxonomy): Eukaryota > Metazoa > Chordata > Mammalia > Chiroptera > Phyllostomidae > Phyllostomus > Phyllostomus discolor. The sequence continues at coordinate 65,703,526 of NC_040907.2, forward strand.
CTAGTGTAATGATGCTTTCCCAAAGACCCTCTGTCAGTGAGGAAAGTCTGGAGGTAACACATTTGTAACCAGTTTCCAGGTCTGGAGTTTACAGGTAATTTCACAAAAAAAATGCTAGATACACCATACAAATGAAAACAGGGGGGAGGGAGGGAAACACTTGCATGAAGGGAAGTTTGCTTTTGATAATCTATGTTATGTTTTTTTTATTCTATATTAAAATGTGCAGCATTTCTTACTTTTAAAAGTGGCTTCAAAACACATTTTGGTGCCAAACAGGGAAAATTAATATTTTTAAATGCATTACAAACACACACATTTCACAAATTACTGTTCTGTCAGTAAAAATGTTGTCTTCATTAGGCCAGAGATTACGTATAGAAGACCTTAAAATTCTCCTGTTGATCAGAAAAATGATTCCAAACTTGGAAATGAGTAAAAGGATGATTGGGTGACCTTTTGATCACGCAAGGATGTTTTCTAACAGGCCCACCTAGTGTGGGTAGTGTCTACCACGATTTCACTGTTGTCAATTGATCAGGGCCCACTTAAAGTCTGTAATGTAAGAGTTTACCTCTGTAGAGAGCTGATAAGTTATGATGACATTTGTTCCTCTAAGGGATAATGTATCTCAAAGGTCGTGATGTTTTTGCCCTGCAGGACACTAACCAGTTTTATGCCTAATGTAGCAATCTCACTTCAGCACGGCTTTTCCTGCTGACGATATACATTAAATCAGCTTTGCTATCCTGCCAGTGTCCTCACAAATGAATTAAATAAAACCTTGATACACACTATGTATCATATGAGAATTATCTTTTTAACAGTTTGAAGAGTATGCTTTGATATTCAACCGCCACTTAGCAGAATCTGAAAAAGAATGATCCCGTACAGAACAAATAGGCCTGTCTTAGTTTGGGTTCCCCAGAAGTAGACCCTAAGACAAGGATATGAATACATACAGTAGCTGATTTTGGAGGTCAAGGACTCCTGGAAGGGAGGTGGGGATGTGACACAGGGAATGGAACTGAAGGAGTTCTGAACGTGCCACCCCAAAATATGCCACCTCAGCATGTGGATTATTTAGGGGGGATGTGGGGGCGGGGTGGCAGCAAACAAGACCCAACAGACTCAGAGGTCCCTTCCTTTATTTTGAACAATTCGGCCTTTTAGAATGCAGCTATCGGAATGCAGACCCACCCCCCAGACCAAGTTCATTTAGAGCTAACCAAATCTCTCTTCCCCGTAACAACTCTTTCCACATTTGAAGACCAATGCCCTCTTTCCTTCAGCTGTTCCAAGTGGCTGGGTTTTGCGTTCCTTCACCAGCTGCTAGCCTTGCTCAGAAGCCCTTAAAGCCTTTAAGTTGGGGATCCTGGAGCCTCCAAGGGAGTCAGCTTCCTCTGCTTCCCCTGCCCCTCCCACTAGTCTGGGGTGGCTCCCCCAGCAGGCAATGAGAGTGGTTTGGGCTGGGGCCTGGGAGGGCTTGACTGAGGCTGCTGACAGCCGAGCTAGGGCATGTCAGGGCTGGCAAGTGTCGAGCTTTCAGAAGCATATCTGAGGCTATTTCTCCCCTAGCACTCATTTGTTTGCTCTCTAGAGGAAAGGAAAAAATGTGACCACAGTTTTCCCTGTAGTCAGTATCTGGAACAAACAGAAAGGTCTAGCTGTTACCAAGAGTAATCTGAGGAGAGAAATCCATTTGTGGCTTGAGGAGCCATTTGCAGAGGGCATGAGTGTAAACACTCATTGCTTGGGTTCAAATGTCCAACTTGGTCTTCAATCTGCTTCTTAGGACTCTTTCCCCTCCCATGAGCTTTTTTTTTTTTTTTTTTTTTTTTTTTTGGCTGCACTCAGAGAAAAGGACAAAGTGAAAACATGGATGTGAGTGACTTACAATGGAGGAAAGCCCCAACTCACCAGGAGAGGTGACAGCTGAGTCTGTGCCTCAGGGCCACTGGGATCTGCAGTGAGATGCTTCTGGGTGCCAGCGCAAGCGAGAGAGGACTTTTTCGGATGACAGGAGACAGTGGAGGAGTTTTGTTTTGTTTGCAGCACTCTTGCTCCTTCTTGGCTTTTAAAAAAACTAAACATAAAACTGTTGAAGACAGGAATGAGGTTCTCGTTTACAAACTGGGTGATGGCAGGCAGGGCCACTCCGGTTTTCACAAGCTGGACTGGGGCCTTTCCTCTGGGTCCTGAGCACGTCCTGCCTGCACCGGCTTTCTGCACGGGACGCTGCAGTGTGTGTGCCCGTGGGCCTGCTGCTGAGGGTTTGTATCCCACGTTGCTCTACTTTGAAGCAAGCAACGACAGGGCTCTGGATGGAATTGTGCTCTTTAGGATGTACTCATGTCTAAATTTAGGTTTCTCCTTCACTAAAGAGTAGAAAATTGGAGGCTTTCCAAGTTTATCAGTGATCCTTTCTCACCCTCATCACTTTCAGACCCTTCCTCCAGGTACCTTCACTCCCCACTCCACATAAACCTATTTCTCTCTTTGCTCTTGATTATATTTAACATCTTAGCACCTGATATACCTTTTCTAATGATTTCTCCTCACGAAATCTGTGAGCTCTCTTACAGAGAGGAGGCTAATATTTATTGAGTACCTTGCCTGAACCAGGCATAGGAATGGCCATTTTTTACCTTCCTGTGTCTCTTTTACAACATGACTGTAAGATGTTTCCTCTCATCACTATTTTACAGATGAGGGATGTTAAGATGTTCACCCAAAATCCCAGAACGAATACGTATGGAGCCAGGATTTTTTACACAGCCTCTGGGGCCTCTCTCTCCACTATTTCATAGATTTTATTGTCTCTTCAGTGCATGTTAGATACGGGCCAACAGTCAATCATTTGTGTATTGACTACACACTTATCGTGCCTATTTAAAATCTCTGATTTGTAGTCAGCTAACAGTATTTAGTTAGGATAAGGATAAGACAAATGATCTTTGTAATGCCTAATGGTGTGCTGCGACTCATTTTACATTGTTTCCTTCTCTAGATAAGTTTTAATCCATGCCCAAGAGTTCTACCAACCTAGACTATTTCCAATGCCACAGGTGCAGACAACAAAACTGGATGATTCCGTCTCCGATCTCTGCCTTCTTTGAAGACTTCTTTCCTACTGTTTCTGTGAGTGATAGAAGTGGCTCTCAACTGTCTCACCCTGAAAACGAAGGATAGACAGTAAGTGCTACAACTTAAGCAGACATGTGTGTGGCTACAATTTATAAAACAGTTACAATGGGCCCTGGCTGGTGTTGCTCAGTGGGTTGAGTGCCGGCCTGTGAACCAGAGGGCCGCCGGTTGGATTCCCATTCAGGGCACACGCCTGGCTTGCAGGCCAGGTGCCCAGTGGGGGGCATGTGAGAGGTAACCACACATTAATGTTTCTCTCCCTCTCCTTCTCCTTCCCTTTCCCTTGTCTAAAAATAAATAAATAAAATTTTAAAAACAAAACAAAAACCAGTTACAATGGTTTCACCATTGTAGAACCTGCAGCTCAGAAGATTTTAACTCACACAGTTACGAATTCTAAGTATGCTAACTGTGCTGTAGCACCCAGGCCATGCTGAGATGCAGACCCAGGCCGGTCTGACTCTAAAGCCACGCTCCGAATCACTGCTTCTGGCTGCCTTATCGCCCCTGGGTGGTGGCCGTCAGCCTCAGGAGAAAGACACCAAGAAGGGTCAAACATAAAGCAAAATAGAACAGGTAGAAGAGGTTGACGGGCAGCACATGTAAGACTAGGGGGTATAGAAAAACATTTCCCATGTATAAAAATATAAAAATACTTTCTGAATATTAAGCCTTGTTCAAATACTTTTGACACCAGTGACTGATAGAAAACACATTAACATGAAGAACAGGCAGAGAGTTAATAATCTGAATTTTAAAGAGGCTTTTTTTCCCCTGACAGCTCAAAATTGTTTTATAAATGTTAAGGAAATGTTAATAGGTATCTGACATGAACGATTAAAGGGGAACTATTTAGTACTGCAAAATGAATTAAAGCTTTAAAATGTCTCTGCACAATTATAAGTGGAAGCAAAACTGCTAAAATTGGAATCATGAATTTGGAAATTGCTACTTCAAAAAAATTAAGAAATCTGAAAGTTACCCTCCCACAAATAAGATGCTCTTAACCCTCATAACTGGAATGGCCTGGAAGGGGGGAGGGTCGCATCTAAATCTTAAGAGGTATTGATAGAAAATGAAGGTTGAGCCTTATAAAAGGTGTTGTGATTTGTACAAAAGGAAGGGACAGCATCTTGGCTACTGTGGCCTGTCCCCCTTACTCCTCCCCTGGCTCCTCAGCCTTTCTCTTCCTTCCAGAAGTGCACTTCCTGCTGAGAGCAGGCTCTGCTTCTCCCAAGCAGGGTGACTCACGCCGTCATCGTATGTTTAACACTGTTTTCTAAAATTACCACGATGTCACTGAAGTGCTTTTGAAATCAGAGTTCTCCACTGAAGAGTGCTCAGGATGGTACGTACCCGATAACTTCCCTCTTCAGAAAACATATAATGAAGTGAGCTTGGGAAAGCAGTTAAAACACCGGGTATCTATTTTCTTCATCTGTGGTTAGCCCTACAATGTGGAAATATCACTGACACTCGGAACTTCATTCTGTTATTTAGAACAGAGAAAAAACTCCCATGGTTCATAGTTCCCATGGTTCATCTCAGAGTAGTTTACTTTCTCTGTCTTTGAATATAGGGGTTTATCCTCAGTTCTGAATTCATCTACAGGAACAAAAATTGCACATATGGTAAGTTCTTGCTTAATGAGGTCAATAGGTTCTGTGACTTTAAGCAAACAGTGTAAAATAAACTCAGTTTTTATCATTGGCTAATTAATATAAATAAGCATTAAGTTCTAGGCATCTCATCAACGTTATAACAAAATGACATTGAATGAAATGATGTCCTTTGAGGACCTGCTGCATTAATTAAATGTCATAATTTTTCTTTCCTCAAATGGTTATTTTTCATGGAGGTGAATTTAATCAAATATTTGATAGAGAAGGAAACTGAGATGTTAACAAGACCGATAGTCTTAAGGAGCTTTTGGGAACTGGAGAGTTTTGGATTTAATTACAGTAAAATAAATGCCATGGTGTTTGGGAAAGTGTTTAAAACTCTGTCAAACTGACTGTTACTGTCTTCTCTGATACCTCTCTGAAGACAGAGCTTGTTCATTTTGGGTGGATGGTTTAATAAATTATGACCTATCCATATACTGTGAGGTCATTAAAAATGAAGATGCAGAGAAGCCATTTTCATACCCTTTTAAAGGAGCTTTGTTACCCTAGTCAGAAATCTTATGTAGCACCTAAAATCACAGAGGCAATTAAAGGGAACAGCCCCAGTGTAATCAAGCAGGGGACCTGGGACGCAGTCCATGTGTTCTCTTGGGTGCTGTGGACTAGACAATCCCACATGCCAAGGACTTCCCTGGAGCAGTTTGAAAACCATATTATATCTCACAATGCAATTAGTAGTTGTCTATGGATAGTGAGATTAAAGGTGATTTTATTTATTTCAACTTTTCTCTGTGTTTTTAAAAATTGCCACAGAAATGTATTTTTATAAGGAGAAAAAGATTAATTTCTTAAACATACACATAAGGAAGCTCAAAAATGTATAGAACTCAGGTTTCTGTTGGGGGACAAGTGAGTGATAAAATAAAAAACTCCTTTTGATCACTCTGGAGTCGCTGGCGAAGAGAGGAATGCGAGAGAGACAGCTGGCCTTTCCGTGTTCACAGGCGCATGTTTTCTTTGCCCGCCCCAGAGACGTCAGTGGTGAATGGGCAGTGTTGGCTCTGTCTCTGGCCTAGATGCCCCACAGCGGCTCCCAGCAGATGCAGTGGCCACATCTGCTGTCCTGCTGTTTCAAATCCAAGCACAAGTCTGACTCTCTGGGAACTCCGGGGCTCCTGTTGCTTGGCTTCCTGTGCACCAAGCGGGTCACTTTCAAGGGTGCACTGTGCACCTCCCACAGTGCTCTCACCTGCAGCCTGTCCTGCCCTTTCTTTGACTAAGATGCCACCATTGCCTTTTAAACTCTGACTGTTTGCCAAGCCCTTTGTTCAAGCAGAACTATCTCATCTCAGTGCTGTTTCCTAGGCCATTTCCCCCCACAAACTGAATTCCCAGCAGGCCCCAGATAGACCTCATGTAACGTTTGATGGGGCTTAGGTCAACAGTGAGCTCAGAGAGGCAGTGGTGTGATAAGGTCACCCCAAGAGCAAATCCCCTAGCGCTAGCTTTGGAGTCCAGTAGTCAGACAGAAGTCCCTGCTCTGCTGTTTACTTACTGCATGACGTCTTCCAGATTACTTAATCTCTCTAATGCTCAGGTTTTTCATTTTTTTAAATGAAAATGAAAACACTTGCCTTGCAGGGTTGTTTCAAGGGCTTACTATAAGGAGTTCATGTAGAACCCTTAGCACAGTGCCTAGCATATAAGAAAAACTGAAATGATAACTATTTTATTATTATTATCATTATTTTACTATTTAGAGTCTAGAGTCCAGAGCAAAGAGGGAGGGACGGCGGGCTGAAGAAGAGTGCTGGACTAGTCCAGGAGATGTTTGTTCTAGTTGCTGTGAAATGAAGGCGCTTTGCTGTCCTAGAAGAGGATCTCCCAGGCAGGGTCTCAGCGAGACACGGACAGTCCACTCAAGGGGTGATTTAAAGCGTTTCATCGAGGGATTATTTAGAGAGTGTGGGCACGGTGAAGTGAACCAATGTGAGACAGTGAGGTATTTGGGGACTGGCCACAGCAGGCAGCATTGCCACACCCCCCTGAAAGGGGCAAGGGTAGGGAGGTCACTAGACGTTGTTGAGAGCCGGAGCCCTGGAATAGGAGCCAGCCCATAGGAGCTGCGATCATGGAGGAATTCGGGCACAACCCAAACCCCAACTCAGCAGGAGGGAGCAAAGGAACACACTCCAGACTTTGCTCTCCTCTTGACCTCCAACCTCTTGCTGGTGTCTCATGTTAGCAAAATCCAACGGGAACCCATTGGGCACAGAAGCCAACTTGGTGCACAGAGCAGGACAGAGATGAGTGGAGGATGGCTGTTGAGATGCAAACAGAGTAACTGGCCCGGCAAGTTTATAATTCCACAAATGTTGAAACATCCTTCCCTGCCTAGCCTAGAGGATTGTGACGAGTAGGTGCAGTGGCCAAGTGATAGATGCCCTAACTCTGCCAGGATAAGTGGGAGCCCAGGTTGCTGAGGGCTCAGGAAATGAGGACCCCAGATGATCCTTCACATGTGGACTATGAACCTAAGGATGAGCAAGAGGCAACTTCAAAAAAGCAAAACCCAAACTACAAACCAGACAGGTGGTCCAACAGAGGTGTCAGCTGGAGAGAGCAAAAGAGAGAAAAGGAAAAAGGAGGCCCTTAGGTGACTGGGTCCATGATGGAGTTCAGCATAGAGGTACTAGCTGAGACTGGGGACTTTCTGAGATGCTGAAATGCATTCTTCATGGATCTTCTATGATTCCAACATGGGTTGCATGCAATTTATTTGTTCATTCATTAATCCATTCATTCAACAAATGGGTATTGATGTCCTTGTCTGTGCTAGGCAAGTGCCAGGTGCTAAGGATAGAGCATAGGGTAAGACACAAATCCTAATCTGAAGACACTCAAGTCTAGTGGGTTCAACAGCTAATCACAGCACAGTATGTATGTACGTATGTAACAATCTTCAACCTTTCTCATCTCACAGTACTCATAAACTCATGACTAAAATTCTGTGGCACACCAAAAAAATTATATTTTTTGCTGCTCTGATGAAAAATAGGTGTACTTTTGATTAATTCACACTGGATGGCTATTTTTGTGTTGAGTGTTGCCATTTTTTATACCTGACAATCTAAGGGAAGAGAGAGAGGCCAATGCCCCTGACTAAATAGTCAGGTCAGGTATTGTGTCTTTCATTTGTTTGAGTCTATTATGTTATTTTTATAACTATAAATATGGCTACTTAGCACAGCAACTATCTAAAAACAATTCTTGGAAAAAATGGGAATAATATAAACAGACATAAAATTAAATAATAATATAGGTCTAAAAATTCTAGATTATATAAATGAAAACAATGATAGTGGGTTGGGAAGGAACTGAGGATAAATTTTGAAATGCTATTTACTCCTCTCCTAGAGGAGGAATCAACAAAAATAATTTCACTTAGTACACTGATGAGCAAATACAGTTGCAAGTACAGTTTTTACAAGGAAGAAACAATCACTTAGGGGAATATAAGAAAGTGTTATACTCTTCACTTAACAAGAGGAGGAAAACAGCACAGAGGATAGAGTTTATGAAAATATTTTGCATGTTATTACTAGCACTTTTTTATATTTTAGAAGTTTTTCAATATTTAGAAATTAGGCACAGTGGCAATGGGAAATCATAACTAATGGCCCCCCAAAACCCACAAAGAACAGAAAGTACAAATTAGCAATAGGTATGGCATGTTTTAGAAATTCTTGTGGCACACCAGTATGCCTGCCACGGCACGCCGGTTGAAGATCGCTGTGGGTATGCATGCACGCAGGATAAGCTTCCCTGAGGGGTCACAGAAGAGGGGCACCCAGCCTAGGCTGAGTGGGGAGGCAAACCCTTCCAGGGAGGGGACATCTAGGCTGACTCTGAAGGCTGAATTAACAGAGAGAGCAGAGTGAGGGGAAGAGGTGGGGACAGCTAGAGGTCGCTCTGTGTATTTAGGGAATTGCTACTAGTTCCATATGGACAAGTGGGGAGCAATGAAAGATGAGGCTGGACAGTAGGCAGATCCCAAAGGGCATCGTTTGTTAAGGTGAAGACAGTGGAGACAGTGGACAACCAACGAAGCTTGTAGGCAGGGGAGTGACACCACCAATTTGAATCCCAGCAAGTTCTTTCAGTTTCAGTGTGAAGAGCAGATGAGGGGGCAGGGGACATGACAGGGGCAGGAAGACCAGCAAGTTGGGTGAGTCAGCAATATGGGGGAGATGAGGTGTTCCAGTGCCCAACCCAGGGAGGGCCAGTGGGCAGGAGGGGACAGACCCAAACACATTCAGGGGAAGAGCTGGTGGGAGATGACTGTCTGGATGGCACTGAGGTTGGGGCCACAGATGGCTGAGGCACAGCCAGGCGTGGGCCATGCAGGGAAGTAATTCTGCAGCAATGGGTTTCTCTCTTTAGTGGGTCTGCATGCTTCATAAGACGGAGAATAAATCATTGAACAGATTACACTTCATATGTATGTGACAGGGCTGCTGACATAGTGGGGAGATTGTGCCCTCACCCTGTAAGACTGGGAAACAGCAAATTAAATAAAACAAAATAGGTTTTGTTATCTCAAAACCTCTCAGAGGCCTTAATAGCCTAGGGCCCTTCATGTCCTAAACTTGGAATATAATCTGCTCTGTTTCTCATGTCTACTTGACTCTTGCCTCTCACAGTGCAATATGTATGTATAGTTCCTGTGATGGTGTTTCTCAGGACACTTTTACTCACAGTGTGCCCCGCAGATCAGCGCTGGCTCTCAACTGTTAACAGTCCAGGAGGACAGAAATCAATACCGCTTCTAACAGCAATTGTGTGTCTCTGAATCTAACAATTAAAACATCTAGGCTTGTATGTCTGCTTTTTAATATCACTATTCCTAGTGATTTATTTTAATTTGACAGAAGTACCAGTCAACAAAGAATAAAAATAATTAAAAAAAAAAAAGAACCCCAAAGCTAGTCCTTTCCCAACAGGTAGTTTGAGAAGGAGTAACTCATAACACACTGGGGAATGCATAAGCTCAGGGGCTCTCCAAGTCAGCTGCCCATTTTAACCTCCCGAGGAGCTTTTTAAAAAATGCAGACCCTGGTCCTCACTCCCAGGGATTATGATGTAATTCTTCTGCGCAGCAGCCTGGGCACTGGTATTTCTTTAAAAAAGATCCCTAGGTGATTGGAACATGTGCCAAGGTAGAGAGCCACTGTGCATAGGCAAAGCATAGGCAACTGTCCTTGGTTTCACCCCGACCTGCTTAGGACCAAGGGTGGGGACAGTGGTTCTCAGCCCTGGCTGCACAGAGGAGTCACCAGGCTACTTCTGAATGGACTTGTGCCTGGGCCTCCCCTAAGCCAACTAAACCAAAATCTCTGGCAGTGGTTCACTGGGTGCTGGGATTTCACTAAAATGATCCTTGGGAGCCAGGGCTGGGTGGGACCCACTGGGGTAGGAAGTCTGGTTGCAGATGAGACAGCTAAAAATGGTGAGGTCTGTTCACTGCTTTCCCCAGGGCCTGGAGTCAGAGCTAACCCTTGGGACTTTAACTCTTTTATCTTTTCAGGGTCTACACAGCCAGGAACCCGAGGCAGTGCTGGGGATGTTGGTGTGGCAGGGACGTATCCTAGGCCTCCTCACTGAATCTGGTGAGAGACGGAGAGGTCCTGGCACCGAGAGCATGCTGCGTTCCTGCACTGGGCCCGGCCACTCCTGGCTCCTGGATGCTGCCGTAAAGTCCAGGAGGCAGCACCGCTTCTGCTTCTTTTCCACGGAGCCAGAGTGACCCCCCAAGAGGCTGGTTTTCTGAGGGAGAGAAACAAAGTGTGGCTCTTTATGCCTGACGCTGTAGGTCTTCGTGCCAGGCAGCCACTTCCAGCCCTCGTGGCAGCAGTGTTTCAGCAGGGCCCGCGTCCCAATGCGCCCTTGGAAAGAGTCCATCAGCCACTGGGAAGAACACTTTCACTTGGGGGAGGCACAAATGCGTTAGGACTTCATTTCTGAGAGGAAGGCAGAGAGAGGAGATGGAAGGCATACGTACAGTGAAGACTGTCTCTGATTTGCTGGTGGTAGCTGAGAGCAAATAATTACAGCTATTTAAAAGAAGGCTTTAGGAGGATGATGGCACAGGCCTGGCGTAAAGGAATATGCCCACTCTGTTGGCGCACTGCTGCATGTGGTCAGTTACTTCTCACAACAAAACTCGGGAACACTCCATCGTCTCACTTATGTGGCAACTCCAACATCAATTGTACCAAATGCTGCAAGGACAGTGATGTTTGAAATTGTCTTGAAATCTGACTTTGATTGAAATTCTTAGTTCAAAAAACCCGTTCGAAACAACATTAGACTCTAAAACCAAACAAATATTTAATGACAACAAAAGTTCAAAAATGACAAGATCTTTTTATCTCAGGGCACTCAGGCTTGGAGAAGGGAAAAGCAAGTTATGTAGTTTCTGGTTGAAAACTGTCGCCTCTAATATGGGTTGTGTGGACACTGGTAATTGTTTAGGTGAAGACCCCTTGGTTGTGTTATAAACTGTTCAGTAGTTACAACTGTGTTATCGTTGCTTTACGTGGCAATCGTTTATTCAAAAGTATTAAGGATCTCTGTGAGCTCGGCCCTGGAGGCCAGTCCTCTGCGAGCAAGTCGGACATGGCTGTTGTCTTTGTGGAGTTCAAATTTTAGTGGAGAAAATAACTGTTAAACAAATACTTCATTCCAATGGTGGTAAAGAGGTCCATTAAAAATGTACATGACTGTCTTCCTCTTTCTTTTCCTTCCCTGAAAAAAATATTGCTTTCCTTCCCTTCCTCCCTCCCACCCTCCCTTCCTTTCTCAAAAAACTATTAGGCAGGCCCAAACAAAGCAGGCAGCTGCGTGGAGCAGGCACGGGGTGGGGGTGGAAGGGGGAGAAGGGGAAGCAGTGGGGTGGGCAGGAGGCAGCCTGCGGAGGAGGCGGGCCTGAGCAGGGATTGTAGCCTGCGCAAGAGGACAGCAGTACAGTGGGGTTGAGAAATCAAGTACATACCAGAAGATTGAGCAAATAAATAAAAAGGCTGCAAATAAATCTCAGTCAAGTTTCTCCCAAGGGCAGCACAAATAAGGAAAGAAGAAAACCTTAAAAGTGAACCCTAAGTGGGGAAGGTTGGGTGGGTGGGCTGGACTGGGAGTAAAAGGGAGAAAACTGTACTTGAACAATGATTAAAATTAAAAAAAAAAAGTGAACCCTATGCTGGTAAATTGAAATGGCAGATATTTTTATGAACTTTTAGTTTTCAATATATACTGATAGAGAAATAAAGAGAGATTTAAATGTGTGTGTGTGCACTTATTTCCTGGCTCTGCCTGAAAGGGCCTGGGAGCAGTGACAACACTGTAGCAAGGAGCATACATACGGCCCAGATCTTAAATTGTAATCTATTGAAGAAAATAAGGAGCCTATGAATCCACAGTGATATAAATAAATAAACAAATAAAGGGAGAAAAGAGAAAGGTCCTTCTTACAGTAGAAAGCCAACCAACAAATGTAGAAGAAATGATAGGATTAGAAAATCACCACTTGGCATGAGTAATAATTATAGTAATAATCAGGCAAGAACCATCAATGGATGCTGACACTCATGGGGGAAAGTGGGATAAGTAATTGGAGTTTACATAGACTCAAAGTATCTTCCCACAACACATTTACTAATTGCTGTGGTAGGTGGTGTAATGACCCTTAAAAGATGTCCACATTCTATACCAGAACCTATGTTCCCTGACATAGTGAAAGAAACTTTGTAGATTTGATTAAGTTAATGATCTTGACACGGGGAGATTATCCAGGTGAGTGCAATAGAATCAACAGGCCCCTTATAAGTGAAATGGAGAAGCAGGAGAGCCAGAGAAGGAGATACGGTGATGGAAGCGGGACTCAGGGAAAGATTTGAAGATGCTACACTGCTGGCTCTGGAGATGGGAGGAAGGACCATGAGCCCAGGAAGGCAGGTGGCCTGTAGGAGACGGGAAAAGCAAGGAAACATCCCCCACTAGAGTCAGAGGTAACACAGCCCTGCCGGCACTCTGATTTTAGATCCACGAGATTCATTGAACCTCTGACTCCCAGAACTGTAAAGTAATAAATTTGTGTTGTTTTAAGTCACTCAGTTTACAGCAATTTGTTACAAAAGTAATAGGAAGCTACTACAATTACAAAGGCAAAAAGTAACTTCACAGTAGAGAAATATGGCAGATATTATCTCAGTGAAAGTGATAGAAATTAACACCATCAAAAACAGACAAATATTGCATGCCACGAGAGAGAATACAATGAAAAGATAGAGCATCTGTCCTATTTTAGGCAAAAATGCAGAAACTAAGTTTTATTATGAAGACATCAGACAAATCCAAACTGAGGGTCATTCTATGAAATGTCCTGTCATTTTTTTTTTAAATACCAAGGCTCTGAAAGCCAAAGAATGAGTGTGTAATGTTCCAAGTTGAAAGGTACTAGAAACACATGACAGGTGGAGCAACATGTGATCCTGAACTGAACCCTGTGCTACAAAGGAGCTACTGAGACAATTGGGCAACTTGCATGGAGTCTCCTGGAGAAGTATATATGGGACTTCTCTGTACTATTCTTTGTAACTTTTTCAAGACACTGTTTCCAAACAGAAAAAAAATATTGTCAGTAGATGATTATCATGGTAACACAGTCGTGCGCAAGTTGTTAGTGTGGGTGAAAGGACGGCAGAGAGGTTGGTGGAAGATTGGGGGAGGACGTGTGTGGGGATAATAAGTTTGAGAGGTGTCCTGATTTCCCCAGCACGGTGAAATTCGCCTCCATGTTCCTGAATGGCAATCAGGCGCCGGCCGTTTTTGCCTGAGCGCCTCAGCTTTGAACCGAGGCCTGCAAAGTTGCCAGGGCTGGCTGTCTGTTAACAAGACCTCCAGAGCAGCTCCTGAAGATGCCTCGGGAGGTAGTACTGAGGAACCGCTGGAGTCTCATTCGGCAACTTGGAAAACTTCAATGTGATGATTTTAACTTAATTTGGCCAGCAGATGGCAGCAGGCAATTCAGAGAAGAAGGAGAGAGAGCCCGAACTGGGAGGTCTGAGGTGGCAGCTTCAGCGTCAGCCAGGAGAGGGCAAAGTCCTGGCTGACTCATTGAGTTGTTGGCAGTCTTTGAATTAAAGGGCTCCCGCCAGACAAAACCTTAGGCAGTCCAACCTCACTCTCTGGAAATAATGGGGGAAGGAGGAGGAGGACCAAGAGAAAGTCTTTATTGTGTTTCAAAAGAAAGCAGCTTTTATTTCTTTCTCATAATGCAAACGACAAAAAAGAGAGGCCATTATTTAAGGGACTGTGATTTAGAAGTCTTAAGGGTCTCAAACTTTGAAAAGAAAGAGTTGGACTCACAAGTCATGGGGCCTACAGTGGCATCAAGTATTTAGATAATAAAAATAGGGCCTGGATGGATTTATCTGTGAAATAGGGAGAGGGGGCCTTTTGAGGATTTGGTGAATGAATGTATGCAGGGTGTTTAGAACAGTGCTAAGCATTCAGCAGAAATTAGCTGCAGTTATCATTGCTTACTGAGCACTCACCATGGGCCAGGCATCAAACTAAGTGTTGTATGTGTGTTGTATCCTTTATTTCTTATAATAGTCTTATATAGATCTCAATTTTTTTAGATTCAAGCTTAGAAAATTTAAGTCATTTGCTTGAATCCGTTTAAGCATTTACTGAATGCCTCCTAGGGCCACTGTGAAGGTTATCAGCTGGGATAAGGACAGGTGTGGTTCTTCCACCTGGAACTGGCTGTCTAGTTGGGTGCCATACAGCTAGTTAGGAGCAGAGTCAGGATTTGAACCCAGGTCTGTCTGATTTAAAAAGCTTGCTTTTACTGCCTTCTACAATAAAAAAAGACCTAACTTATTGAATCCCTGACTATTTTGTGCCAGGAAGTTTTCATATATAGTTTTGGACCCAATGAGGCAGGAATTATTGTTGTTACCATTTTACAAATGAGGAAATACTGATTTGTCCAGTGCCCATGCTGATAGGGAGTGTTCAAGGATCTTATGTATTTGAAGCCCATGCTCTTTCCATGGCAGCACACTCTACTGGCCTCTTAGGATCAGAAGACACCTGCACAAGCATCGCCGCATTGTGTTCAAAAGTTACATCCATCCAAACGCTGAAGGCTCATGAAATGAGAAAGGTATGTATATGGGTGGTAAGAATTCTCTGAGATCTTCAGATTCAGCGCTTTGTGCGTGTTAGTGAGACAGCTGTGCTATTAGCATTACAGGTTCAATCTTGGAATCAAAAGATCCAAGATTGAGATTGCTGTTTTTCATGAGCTGTATGACTTTAGGCGAATCCTGTCACCTTTCTGGGACTCCATTTACTTGTCTGTGAATTATAAATAATGATATGTACTGCATTTGATAACAATAAAGATTTGATGAGTTAATTTATACAAAACTGCTTTGTAGAACTTAAAGGGCAATCTAAGAATCATGCCAATCCTTGATGAAAATCTAGTTCAAAACCTGATATTCAAGGTCTTTTGCAGTCTGATTTCAAACTGTCTTTCCAGTATTAACACTCTTTCACTTCCATATGTTTTTAGGTAGACATGAAATCCTAATTAAAACTGGTTTAGGAAATTAAGGGAATTTATTGATTAATGTGATAATTGGCTAATGCAATACTCAAGGATTATTTCAGCTTCAGGAATAGATTGATAAAAAACCAGTTCCTCTCTGCCCATCTTCAGGATGCCTTCCTCTATGCTGGCTCCATTCTCAGTCAGACCCTACCCTCATGGTCACAGGCTGGCTGCAGCTGCTCCTGCCTCTTCATCCTCTCAACTTCAAACCCAGTGGAAAGAGAATTCTTACAGTTGAATTCTGGCTAGAACTCTGCCACATTCAAACACAAGTCTTGCTTCTGATTCTAATTGATTTAAATTGGGTTACATGCCTGTCATTAAACCAATTACTTTGGCCACAAAGCTAGGTTATGCTGATTAATTGAAACCAATTGGGGCCCACCTTTGGAGCTGAAGGTTGTCAATCTCTCTCAAACCTGATGGATAACACCAGGGTGGGGTTATTCTCCAAGTACAACATGGGATATCATTTTTACTGGTTGAAGGGTGAATGGTTGTGGTTGTTGAGTGGCAAAAATGGTAGATATCTCCACTGCATTTATATTATAGTTAAGTTGAGCTGTTTGTAGTGTCTGAAGCACACTCTATAATTTCCTGCTGGCAGGCCTGTCTTCGTGTTCTTCTCTTGCTCTAGAACACTTGATCTCCCTTTTCTGAGCTCTATGGATCAATCCTCCCTGCCCTTCACCATTCAACTATTACCTCCTTACTGCCTTTCTTTTTCTGAGCAGACTGCTGCCTCTCATGCTTCCTACGTCCCTCTATGTTGCAGTTATATTTGTGTTTGTCTCAACTCATCTGACCCTACATTTTGGATTGAATTCCTTGTGTTAATGAGAAAGACTCTGAAGAGGAAAGAATTACTATATTTAGAAATGTTTGTCAGTAATGAAGGTAAATACTTTAATGACTTACTTAAAATCTGAATCAATAGAACCCCAAAGAATGAGAATATATTATAGTAAGAGGCAGATTACATTTGAATAGTAAACTTTATTTTCAGGTTAACTAAAGTTAAGTTAACCAGACATGTTTTCATTGCAGCCCTTATTGAAAGATTGATATGGGCCATCGTTAACTCCGAGGGATATCTCACTCTCTGAGAGAAGCATTCTGGGAATGGATATTCCCCTTAGAGTACGATAGATAAATTCCTCCTCATCTTCTCATCTTTCCCTCATAGGCCTGTGAAATCACTGACACTTGCACCTTCAGGGTCTGTACCTTCAGGGCCAAGCCAATGCCTAGAACACAAGTGCTCCATAAAAGTTTGTTAAATGGAGGAGCAAAGGGATAAAAGCAATGATTGGGAAAAGTAGTGCTTACTTTTTTAAACGTTTTCAAAGGAACCCCCAAATGTCAGTTTATTTTGCTATCTTTTTCCTACTTCTTTTAAAAAGGAGCACAAAAATAATTTCTAAAAGGGGTTTTGAGTCATAAGCTGAAAGACTGTTAGTGCCAAAGGAATAATTCACTATCGGCTGTGCCTGGCGCTTAGCAGACACTCAAGTGGTGTGGGAATGGATTTAAAAGTGGGAAAAGTGAACCTAAGTTTACTGTGGGTCAAATCACAGATTCTAAAGTCCTAATAGATTATACAGTGTTCTGATGGCCCACTAAAAATGGCTAAAGGAGGAGTATTTAAAGAAGGGACTATTTACAAAAATGTCTACATAAACCAGACATACTTTCATTGTGACAAGACTCTAAGGAATGGGCCCTGGCTGGTGCGGCTCAGTGGACTGAGTGCTAGACTGAGAACCAAATGGTCATGGTTCGATTCCCAGTCAGAGCACATGCCTGGGTTGTGGGCCAGGTCCCCAGTAGGGAGCACACAAGAAGCAACCACACATTGGTGTTCCTTTCCCTCTCTTTCTTCCTCCCTTCTCCTTTTTAAAAAATAAATAAATAAAATCTTTTAAAAAAGATTCAAAGAATGGTGACAAATCCCAGGGCAAGCAACAGCCGTGAGCCATTACTACCCCTAGATAAGAATGGACCACATAAGAAAACAGTTTCCCAAACCCAGAGAGAGATGAAGGAGAGGGCCACCCAACAGGAGCTGTGGTCTTTGAATCTAGCCACTGAGCCATGGGAATCAATACCCCGACCTTTATCTCTTTCCATCCTTTCTTTTTCTGCTACTTCAAACTCAACAGGAAGGCACAGCACAGGGATGTGGCCCATCCATCCAGGTCAGCCTCCTAGGACACAGACAAGGCAAAGAGGTGCAAGAACAAGCAGAGAATATTGACAAAGCTCTGGAAGGTCTTCTAGTCCCATGGTTAACTTTTTTCCTACCACAGAAATCTTTGTTCTTTCTGTATTGGACTTAAGAACAAGCCCAGTAAAAAGCAGTGGAGTTGATGTGATGGGGTGAGTGTAGAGGGAGTATCTGTTGGGGTCTCCTTGCTCTTCGTGGCAGACTCAAAGGCATTGCCACGGAAGCCCCTGTGCTCCATAGAATGTAGTTTGAATGTCACTGGTAGTTTTAAAATAATTCATTTTATAGATGAGAAAACTGAGATTCCAAAAATTAAGTCCCTTGCTTAAGTTAGTGTCAGAGCTCTTCACTCAAACTCAGGCCTCCAGGGCACCAGGTCAGTGCTCAGGCATTAGGTAGGCACTGGGCGGGTGGTAGGGAATTTCCCGAGATGTGAGGTCATCACTAGGTTTAGGTTGGGCAGAGAGGGCAGCACAGTTCCAGTTTGGAGTTAGACAGGCCTAGGTTCCCTTCCTGACTCTGGGACTTTTAGGATGTTATTAATAAGCCTCTCATTCTTAGTTGCCTCATTAGTAAAATAGAAATAAAAATACCTGGTTTAGAGCTGTTGGAAGGATAAACAACACAATATTTATGAAATGCTTATAATAGTATCTGGCTCTGAAATCTTATCAGTAACAACTGGTTGTTGTTATTAATAGTAACTCCCCCAAGGTTTCTGCAATCATACAAAGTCTCATTGACATGCCTTGAAAAACATCCAGAACCAGAGTGTGACCAACCACATGTGCAGTAAGAAGTTGTATAATGGACTTTTGTAGGCTTTGCCTTCCTAGTGTCCTTATTCCTTGGAGAAACCCTCCCCTTCCCTAGCCCCTGTGGCTTAGGGGTGACTGGCACCATCAGTATGAGTCCACCCTCCCAGCCACAGGCATCACTCCAAGCATGGGGGCCTCACCAGGTTGTCAGTTTACAGTAAATCCCAGGACTTCCAAAGTTACTGGAAAAGACACACTCTTCTCAACTAGGACTGTTACGGGACAGGAATGATATCAGCATAGACTTGTTGGGAACACGTGTCAAGCCCGAGTGATGCCATCTCAGAAAAGAATCAGAGCTGAGAGAGAGAGAGAATCCTGATGACCTCAGCTGAGCCCTTAGGCCAGGGGCTGGCAAAGGTTTTCTGCAAAGGGCCTCATAGTAAATAGTTTAGGTTTTGCTGCCTATAACTTTTCTCTTGCAAGTATTTGGTACTACTATTATAGCTTGAAAGCAGCTGTAAACAATGTGTACAAGGACAAGCATGGCTCTGTGCCAATAATATTTAATTTATGAAAACAGGCGATAGGCTATAGTTTGCCAGCTTCTGCCATAGGCCAGGCCGAAAGCCAGACTACCTTGGGACTTTTCAGTTAGGTTTGTGGCTAAATTCTCTTTTTGCCTTAGGCTGGTTCAAGTTAGCTTTATAGCTTTACAATGGAAAGAGTCCTAGTACAACTTTCCATTTGATAAATATGAATTTAATGAATCTAGCATGTCACAGATTGCCTGATGGTAGAGAAATCGACCATTTCTGTCATCATGTGGAAACTACCCTTGACAGGATAAAATTCCCTCTTTGAGTTTGGGGTCCTGCGTCTCTGCTACTAAAGCTAGATTTTAATTGGTGTTTGTCTCCTTCTTGTCATGAAGGAGAAGCAAGTATCCCCATGAGTCTTTGCTTAGACCAAGCCACTGACAAGAGCCCAAAATACTCACTTGAATGACTGCATGCAGGACAAAATGATCACAGAGGCCATCATCTCAAGATACAAAACTAATATAATATTGTGTGTCAACCATAACAAAAAAATAAAAAAAATATTTAAAGCAAAAAAAAAAAAAAAGAAAAGAAAGAAGAAAAAGAAAAAAAAGAATGCCATAAAAGAGCTCTTATTCAGTCCATGTAAAAATGGGAGAGAGGGTGTGTTGTGTGGATGGGCAGAACTGGACCTTTAGAGAAGTCCTGGCCCAAATGTTCCTGTCAAGGAAATTTATTGCTCTTCTTAGGAAATGATTTTCCTATAAGAAGGCTCTCATGTTCCTTGGATCAGGGCTGGTTGTTCTATCCTTTCTGACTAATTTCTTACAGTTACTCAGACTTTCCTGGAATTAAGCTAACTTATTTGAAAGCTGAACACTGCAGTCCTGATACTCCAAATATAAGTGCAGCTCCTGCTGGCAAGTGGCACATATTATAAATAAGTGTCTCCTTAAGGTGTTTCAGTGCTCACTGAGTAACCAAACATGTTAGCAGCAAGGAACTTGGTTGACTGTGTCTTTACCTGAAAATTGCAAAGGTGTTACCAGCATGGGCTGTATTTAATCACTGAATTGTACAGAGCAAACTTGAAATGCTATTCCCATTGGAAGAATGAGGTGGTCTTATTCAGTCTGTGCTTCTATTAAAAAGTATCATAGACTGGGTGGCTTATAAACAACATAAATTTATACCTCACAGTTCTGGAGGCTGCAAAGTCCAAGATGAAGGCACTAGCAGATTCTGTATCTTGTGAGAGCTTGCTTCTGATCACAGATTGGAAGATCCATACTCCATAGAATGGCCCTGTTCTTGCTATGTCCTCATTAGGAGGGCTCTGCCCTGATGACCTAATTACTCCCCAAAGGCTCCACCTCCTAATACTACTACATGGAGGGTATTTCAACACATAAATTTTGAGGAGACAAAGTTAGTCCATAGTAGAGAGCAAAACAGGCTTGAGAATCTAGAGATCAAAAGTGAGGACATTCCAGGTATATTGGGGCAAACATGTAGGTAGCACTGTGGATGAACATTCCATTTACTTTTAACAAGCATTTACGAAACACCTTCTTTGTGCCAGACACTGGACTCAGCCCCATGAATACAATGAGAACAAGAGGAACAGGGTCTCTGCCCTTGTGGCACTTAATTCCAGCAGGGTATGCAGGGAACACCAGTGGAAAGAGACAGAATTTATTTGTGTCAGTTGTTAGAGGCAAAGTTGGAGAAAAAGGGCAGGCCAGATGAGCTGGAGGAGGATGGAAATGAAGTAACTGCTTCAAGGGAGGACTTGATGAAAACGCGTGGTATTTTAATCTATGTTAAGCAGAGGGGACTGAGGTAGAGGGAACTGGGGATGGATGCCAAGCGAGTGTGGGAGGGTGGTGGGAAGCCTGAACTTCAGCCTTGTTCTTCTTCTTGTGTCTCTTTTTGTCTGATATCCTGGTAGTCAAGGTCCTCTTTTATGTTGAATTAAGGACAGAGACTGTTTTCCTTTTTCAGAACCTTTCAAAATGAGAACCAGTGGTTCTCGAGCCAAAATGCACTTGCCCCGCTGAGCTGGTGCTAACACTTCACAGGGAGGCAGAGGTCTCTCATTAGGATCTGCCTCCAAGAGCAACCCCTGGAGTCTTTGTAGCACTTCAGCAAACGTGAAAACTACTGTGTGAGATCGTGCATCATTTCAAGAACTCTCTCGAGAAAGTAGTCCTGTAGTTGTTAAAGGTGTCTGCTCTGAACGTGCAAGGAAAAGCATCTTCAGATGCAGGGGTTTCATTCAGAGTCTTCTTTGAAATAAATTTTCTCATGGAAAATTGAACATCAGTAAGAAAGAATGTTAAACAAGTACGTATTTGGGAGAATATAACCTCCCAATGCTGCACTGGCAGAGTGTAAAAAACTAGGATTTGTGGGGAG
This sequence comes from Phyllostomus discolor, assembly GCF_004126475.2. NCBI lineage: Eukaryota > Metazoa > Chordata > Mammalia > Chiroptera > Phyllostomidae > Phyllostomus > Phyllostomus discolor. Next base: position 65,724,927 of record NC_040907.2, read on the forward strand.
AAGAAGGCGAATTCTTCCCTGTAAACTGTGATGCTCCCTCATGAGTTCTGCTCAAGTGTCAGACATAGGTGTAAGTAAACCACTGGGTAGGTGACGCGAATGGAGGAGACCCTCAGGATGCGTGGAGGAGACACTTGCAGTTAGAGAAACATCAAAGAGCCCTTTGGAACACTTAAGACATAAATGATGTGCCTTTCCACTTAGTGAGATGTTTGCCTCATTTTAAACAACAAATTTGCCAGTAAGTGAGCCTCTAGAGAAGCCTGATTACAGATCAAAAGTAAATCAGGTTGGGTGACTACCTAAGGCCCCTGAGCTCAAAGTCAGAAGTGATTGTTTTATTGTGCAGGGTTTAACTGGTGCATAAAATAGCCTATAAATGGGTCCTGTTTGCAGAGTCCTGGACAGGAAGACCTAGATTCTGAGAACAGCCTGTCACTGAAACAGCTTATAGAGTCCAGTGCAGTCAGGGAAGGATTTCTGGTCAAAATGGTGTTTTTAAATTGGTGTTCAATTGTGGCGCCTTTATGTGGAGTATGCATTTTATCTTTGCCAGAGCTCTTATCACTCCTTATTAATGTGGCCTTCATGTTACCTGCCTGGCCCAGCCCCTGCTGCTGTTTCAGTTTCTGACACTTGACAGAGAGAGGAGGGCTATGAGGGTCGACTTGCAATGTTTATGGCATAGGCAGAAGAAAAGTAACCAATGAGAGACAGGACAGAACTAGGAGAAAGTGGTGAGCTGGAAGCAAAAGGTGTTCCAAGCCAGAAGTGAAATCGACACAGAAAGTTCAAATAGAATGAGAACAAGGGATTAGCAATTAGGAGATTTCTGTTCTTAAGTGGGATGGAAACCGGATCATAATTGAGTTAAGCAATGCAAGGAATTGAAGTAGGACTAATAGCTAGTATACATTTGACTGAAAAGAAAAAAAGCATGATTCAGGCTTGCAATTCAACCTTCTCACTGATATGTAGCAATCATCACCAGGCTTACTGTTTCTAGAAAAAAAACACCAAAACTTGATTGATGAATCTTAGCTGCATTGTCATACTGACTCTGAGGCTAACAGAAGGACCTTAACTAAGATCTTTGGGGCACATGAAGGAGATGCCAAGTCGAAAACAGGTCACTCCTTGGCACGAGAAAGTATGAGGTCTTCTAGAAGTCACTAATGCATTTTACATGATCGCTTAATTTCAGGAAATCCCAACTTATTGCCCCCCTATTGAGTAAAAAGCAAAGGCTGGTCTCAATTTACAATCTTGTAAATCAGCTTTGAGTAGAGCAGAGATTATCTTGGCAGAAATACGTCTGTTCAGTGCCTATTTTAATTGGAAATGTTTCAGTATGTGTATGTTTAATTTTCTTTGAGGGAAAACAAGCTCTAATTGGAATGTTCTGGGAATAGTTAACACTAAGTGGGCAACGTAACACCTCTAGGTTTCAACTTTTGAGTGGGAAATGGGAGTGTTGAAACTGGTAAAGTGGCGTCCTTGCTGCCTGTCACTACCAGAACCAGTAAGTAGAGACAAGGATGAATCTTTATGGGTGCTTATTCAGATACCGGTGATCTGTACCCTCAAAATTCATCTTAACATTTCATCTGAAGCCAACCCATTTTATAAGGAGAAGAAAGAATAGGTAAGGGGGTTGGAAAAAAAAGTTAATTAGATAAAGAGTTCAGTCAGGGGGTGGGGGCAGTTTTTCCTGGTACTTCTTTATGTGCTGTTCATCAGTGCTTTATCCCTGGAATAGGATGGCTCAGATACCACCTCCATCTGTTGCAGACCCCCCCAGGGTGCAAAGGCAGAATTGCTTGTGGACCTCGTGGAGTCACGTAGGTCCTGCATTCCAGTTTCTGGAATGACAGCTTTCCACGTGCATTAATCACTAAGTGCATTTTCACTTAATTAATCATTAAGCCTATCAGCTATGACTGAAGCTAAAATCTTTAGCTCTTGCGTTCCCCTATCATTATGAGCTGAATGCTTCCCCCAAATTTGTATGTTGAAAATCCTTACCCTCCAGTGCCTCAAATGTGATGAGAGCACCTTATGTACCCAATGTTTGTGAGAAAAATCAACGTGGTGCCACATATGAAAAGAGAGGGCAGAGGGACTACCTCTGTACATAACTTTTCCCAACACAAGTCATTGGGAGGAGTAAATGACAGAAGTTAAATGCTGATGGAAAAATGGTGGGGAGTAAGAGAAGCCGCTGAGGTGGATCCCTCCATCCCACACGCACCCACCCTTGGCTGCTCACTGCCAAGTCCCATGATTCTAGCAAGTCACATCATAATGAAACCTGAGGATGCCCCTTGCTTTGCTCTAGGTTGGTCCTCGTCTATTAAAAATAACTGAGAACAAATACTTCAGCCAAATGTACCCACTTAAGAACTGAGGTGTTAGGTCATATCTATTTTTCTAACAAATAACTATATAATGTCAGGCAGGATAAAATATCCTATTATATTGAGTACCTGGCTACCTCGATGTACGGACTACATTCCATCATTCCTCCCTGTTCTAGCAGGCCAATAACTCTGCCAAAAAAGATTACATTAATTTGACAAGAGGTAGTTCCCCCAGAATTTGCTAGTAACTTTTCCACTTCTGTTTGCAAATCAATCACAAAACATAATTTTCCCTTTCAGAAGTTTCTGAACCAGTCTACAGACATCATTGTTTACACAGCAAAGATGACCTTTTTTCCCTTTTTTACATTTAGGTCTTTCTCGTAAACAGTGTTAAACAACTCATTTAGTCGGCTCTGATGGTATACACCCATATGCAGTCAATCAATAACACAACTGCATATGTTACTGCTAACAGGGGAACACACCACCGCTTGACAAAGACACTTTGGCTAAGTGTCCATTGTAACCAAATGCAGGTCTGGCTGCTGTGAAAGCCAATACTCTAGAGGCAGGTGCTGATATAAAGGAAAGTGGTTAATTTTCAGGTGTCGACAACCTGAAAGATGGGGGCCTCACACCTCAAAACCCATCTCTGCATCTTAGTGGAGGCAGGGGGAACAGAACTAAAAGAACAAGGTGTGAGGGGGATGGGTGGTTGAAAAGGTCTCTACGTGCAGATGAGCATAGGTCCTTTCAATAAGGCAAGTGACAATCTGGTGTGCGTCATCCTGGGTTCACGTCATCCTGGCTCCAAGGTTGAAGGCCAGCAAATCTCCCAGGACTGGGCTGCCTGAAGGTCAGAGTCTGTAGCTTTTTGAAGTTAGTTCCTAGGATTCTTATATAAACATGGTGTTTATCTGCAAGCTACATGTTAGTCAGAGTGAGCACTTACAGATACAATGTCAAAAGAATGATGGGGGTGATTTCCCACCATTACAATTTTCCACTGTACACTATGAGGAGGAGCTGTCAAAATTCTGTTAAAACTGAAATACTATCAGTCTGGCAATCTCTGAACATAGGTTTCATAAAGATCCTATAATAATCTAGACTTAAGTTGATCCTTTTCTTGTAAATCTTTATCAGTGAAAGTTGATCATTAATGCACATAATATTGCAAGAGGTATATTAGTCAGGTTCTCTAGAGAAACAGAACCAAAAGAAACTATTTTGCTTGTATAGAGGTATATAAATATTTTGACAATACATCTTTCTATCTATCCGTAATGTATTTGTCATCTATATACTTTAAGGGATTGGATCAAAAGACTGTACAGTCTGGGAAGGTGGAAATCTATAGGCATTACAGCAGGCTGGTTGGAAATTCAGGTAAGAGTTGATGCTGTTGTCTTGAGTCTGAAGTCCCTAGGGAAGCCCAGCAGCCTGGAAACTCAGGCAAGGTTTCTGTGTTTCACTCTTGAGGCGTAATTCCCTTGACTTAGGAAAGCTCAGTCTTTGTTCTTAAGGGCATCAACTGATTGGCTGAGTCCTGCCCATAGTATGGAAGTAATCTGCTTTACTTAGTAATCTTTTTACTTATTATAGCTGCTAATCACATCTAAAAAGTACCTTTACAACATCTAGATTGGTGCTTTGGAAGTCATAGCCTTGTTAACTTGACATATCACAAAGGGAATAATAACTATTTAAAACAAATGATTATACTTATGAATATATTTGTTTATACCAATTACAAATAGGAGATCAGATATACAGAATTGTGGACTGGTGCTGGGAGAGTGGGCAGATGTCCTGCATCAGCTCTGTGTTAAAGTTAGGAGGATCTATGCGAGGCTAACTTAGAGATGTTCATGTTGCTTTAAGAATTAAGGGTGCAAAATCGACAAAGTTGCTTTGCTCTATTAGAAGTCTGACAGGCAAGTGTTTGTTCCCCATTAAATCACTTGGAATGCCTGCACAATAGATAGACCTAGAGCCACATGTAGCAACTAAGAATTTCTCAAACAGTACTAAAGCAAATCTGAAGTAAGAAAAATGCCCAGGCCCTGAGTGGTGTGGCTCAGTTGGTTGGGCATTGTCCCTGCAAAGCAAAAGGTCACCAGTTTGACTCTGGTCAGGGCACATGCCTGCATTGTGGGCTTGGTCCCTGGATGGGGCACATGGGAAAGGCAACTGATGGATGTTTCTCTCTCTTTTTCTCCCTCTCTTTTCCTCTCTAAAAATAAATTTTAAAAAATCTTTAAAGAAAGAAAAATGTTCAGTAAGGCAAAAGGAAAACACACTTAAATAAAATGAATATCACCCAAATGTTTTGGATGGCAGATGAGTAGGTGTGGTGTTAAAACATGGCTCCATAATTCTTTTCTTTAAATACTCACCAAGGATATTTTTATTACAGGTTTTTAAGTGAGAGCAGGAGAGAGAGAGAAACATCGATATGAGAGAGAAATAGCGATCAGTCACCTTCCATATGTGCCCCAACCAGGGATCAAACCGGCAACCTAGGTATGTGCCCTGACTGGGAATCAAACCCCCAACCCATTGGTGTATGTGACAGTACTCCAACCCACTGAGCTAGCAGTCCAGGGCTGTAATTCTTTTTGACATTCTCCATTGAGTTTATATCTTCTCCTCTGACTCTGGACTCTGATTGCTTGACCCATAGAATATGGCAGAAGTGACATTGTGCTTTTTCTAGGTGTAGGCCTTAAGAAATGGGCAGTTTCCATTTCCTGCTTGTTAGGATGCTAACTCTTGGAACCTAGTCAACATGCTGTAAGGAAGCTTAAGCTGCCTGAAGGAGAGGGATTGACAGCCTGCACCAGTGTGCCAGCTGTGTAGATGATCCATCTTGGATTCTCTTGACCTTGTAGGTCCAGCTGACATCTGCAGAGTAGTGAAGAGCTCTCCTTACTGAACCCTGTCCAAAGGACACATTTGTGAGGAAAATAATCATTGTTTTAAACATTTAAACCATTGAGTGTTGAGGGTGGTTACCCAGTGATAAACGCTAGACTAGAAGATGCATGGCTGGGATCTGGGTTGGCCCTGTGGGGGGAAGTAAGATCTAGCTGATACTGAGTGGATAGGCAAGGGATAGATGTGGACAAGGAGCTTTGATTCCATGTTGGGGAGAACTGAAGAGTGCTGTATTGTTGGTCTAAAATGCAGGATAAAATATGTGGATTTAGAGTGGTGAGTAGTCATTCATTGTTCATAGGATCAGGTTAGGAGGAAAATACGGAAATCAGATCAGAGCGTTTGGGCTATAGGTCAGTATCCAGAAGTCAAGCCAGGAAAGAAAAAAAAATGGAAACCCAATTCAGGACAGGAGAATAGATTTCAAATCTCGAAATGCAAATAGGGTGGTCTAGCTGGGTCAACTGGTCATTCATGATGTGGGAGATCAGGCAAGGGGATCAGGGACTTAGGTCAAAAGTCTGAGGGTAGGAAGATGTTAAAACCAGCAAGAACGCTATGTATAGTACAGTGGCGTGGTAAAAAGAGAAGTGCCATAGAGTTGGAGTCAAATCGTTCCAAGACTGGAGTTCCATGGTCCCTTGTTGGAGCTAGAATGAGATTGGGGCTCAGCTCAAAGAGGGGGCAAGGAGGAATGCCGGAGTGTGGGATGATCTAATATGCACTTCCATTAGTGCATATGACTAGTGAATAATCTAGGAATCCTTTGAGTGTATACACAAATAAACATGGAATCTTTGTACAATTTAACATTTATACATAGACTTGTCTTTTTGTTCTCAAAGCAAGTTGATGAGTATCTTTAGAAAACAAATTGTATCTAGAGGCTACCTACAGAGGGTATTAATCACTAGTAAAACACTAGATAAAGCATGTAGTATTTACATAGGACATAATTGGACTATTTCCTGATCGCTCATGACATTAAGAGTTGATCTCATTGGATTCTGTCATTTCTCTGCTTAAGGTTTTTTTCCTTTTCTGATTTTATTCTAAAGACAATTTAGAATATAGCTAAATCCTTTTCTTTTGCACTTTTCAAAAGCACTTTATTACCAAATAAAGGAGAATTACATTTACATTCAATAAATTACACAAATATGTCATGAGCCTTAGCCTTCCCAGGAGAATACAGCTAAATTCTTAAGAGTGCCTGACAGATCCTCCTAGCTACCTTCCAGCCCCCATCCCTGCTCTTCTTCCATCTGGCTCACTCGTTTCCAGAGACCAGGGCCTTCTCTCAGGTATGGTGAAGGGTCCAGGCTGCCTGCTAAGTCAGGCTCTTGGCACATGCTCTTCCCTCTGACTGGAAGGCATTTCAATCCACTCTTTCCTGATGGCTTCTGTTCATATCCAGGCCTCAGTTTAGATGTCACATCCTTCAGAGATCCCTAAACTCATGTCTCCTTTGTAATTCTCTTCTAATAACTTTTTCTTATCACTGCACTTACCATAATTGCAATTATGCATTTGTACCTTTATGTAATGGTTGCCTGTCCCACTAGCATGTGATCTGTCAGAGGAGGAGACATTACAGGTGTGGTTTTTATTCATGACTGAAGCTGGGGAAGAGAAAAACAAATTAGAATCCTGTAAAGTGACAGAAGGCAGAAGAGGCAGGTAAAGTTGAGAATAAACATGCCATCTAAAGAATGAAAAAAGAATCACAAAGTGGTCTGAAGACCACTTACTTAGTAGAGGGCAAAGTGCTTAATACACCTCAGTGAGCCCCAATGACAAGACTGTAAAATGAGTACTTTTAATGAGAGATCAAGAAATTTAAGAAGTGCAGTAATTAGAACTCATGTACATTGGTGGTGGGAATATAAAATGGTGTCTTTGGAAAGTCTGGCAGTTCTTCAAAAGTTAAACATAGACAGTATATGACTCAGCAATTCCATTTCTATATATATATATATATATATATATCTTAAAATATATTTTATTAATTATGCTCTTACAGTCATCCCAATTTTCCCCTTTTGTCCCTCCTCTGCCTGTTACCTGCTTTCCTCCAGCAATCCCTCCCTTAGTTTATGTCCATGGATTGTTACATGTTAAGTTCGTTGGCTATTCCATTTTCTATTACTATTCTTAACAACCTCCTGTCTATTTGTGCCTACCAATTATGCTTCTTACTCCCTGTACCTTTTTCCCCATTGTCCCTCTCCAGCTCATAACCCTCCAAATGATTTCCATACTATGATCCTGTTTCTGTTCTGGGTGCTTGCTTAGTTTATTTTTTTTAGATTCAGTGTTGATAGTTGTGAGTTGTTGACATTTTAATGTTATTAGTTTCGATCTTTTTTTCTAATAAGTCACTTTAAATTTCATGTAATAATGGGTTAGTGATGATGAACTATGTTAGCATTCCTTGTCTGGGAAGCACTTTATTTGCCCTTCCATTGAAATGATAGCTTTGTTGGATAGAGTAATCTAGGTTGTAGGTCCTTGCTTTTCATCACTTTGAATATTTGTTGCCAGTTTCCTTCCTGGCTGCAAACTTTCTTTTGAGAAATCAGCTGATAGTCTTATGGGAACTCCTATGTAGTTAACGCTCTGCTTTCTCTTGCTGCTTTTAAGATTGTCTCTTTATCTTTAACCTTTGGCATTTTAATTATGATGTGCATGGTATGGTCCTCTTTTGGGTCCAACTTGTTTGGGACTCATTTTGTTTCCTGGATTTGTATGTCTAGTTCCTTCAACAAATTAGGGAAGTTTTCTTTCATTATTATTTCAAATAAGTTTTCAATTTCTTGCTCTTCCTCTTCTCCTTCTGCCATCACTATGATTTGGATGTTGGTAAGTTTGGAGATGTACCAGAGGGTTCTTATACTATCCTCACATTTTTTGTTTCTTGTTGTTCTGGTGAATGCTTATTTATTCCTTATGTTCCAAATTGTTGATTTGATTCTCAGCTTCATCTCCTCCACTGTTGGTTCCCTGTAGGTTTTTCCTTCTTTCACTTAATGTGACCTTCATTTCTTCCCTTATGCTGTTGCCGTACTCAATGATTTCTTTGAGCATCCTGATCACAGTGTTTTGAACTCTGCATCTGATAGGTTGGTCATCTCTATTTCATTTAGTTCTTTTTTTAGAGTTTTGTTCTGTTCTTTCATTTGAGCCATATTTCTTTGTCTCCTCATTTGGTAAGCCTCCCTGTGTTTGTTTCTGTGTATTAGGTAGAGCTGCTTTGACTCCCTGTCTTAGTAGCATGGCCTATTAAAGAAAAGGCACCTGTAAATTGTGTGGAGCAGAGCCTTAAGGTAATCACCAGGGCAGGGCAACCCGTTTTACCACTTGTGACTGTATGGGGAGGGCTAGGAGGGGGGGACCATGCCACTGCCTGGCTTTGGAGGTTTGCCTTGGCATGTGCCCCGATTCCAGTCACTTCACCCACTCCTTGTATGTGACTGGTGCCCCTCTAGCTGTTGCCCTAGTCCTGAATCTAAGGGGGTGAGTTGCTTACGTTCTAAGACCATGAATGCCCTTTTAAGTGGAATCTCCTGAAATCTAGCAGTTTCTTTGACTGGACAAATCTCCACTGTTTTTTATAGCCAGAAGTTACAGGGATTAAAATCCTAGTGCTGGACCCCCGAGCTGTGTGGTTTTGGCTTGGAGCGGGACTGCTCACTCCCAAGGTATCCTTCCAATTTTTTATCCACCACACATGAATGTGGGTCTGCCCGTTTGCTGCCGCCACCTCTCAGTGCCACATTGCGTCTTCTCCCTTCTCTGCACCTCCTACCTGTCTGGGTGAATGTGGTTTCTTTAAATCCTTGATTGTATATTCCCATAGTTTGATTTTCTGGTGGTTCTTGGTATTACTTGATTTGAGGTTTAATTGTAATTCTATCTGTAGTTGCATGTCTACCTATACCTCCGTCTTGACTGGAAGTCTCATTATTATTATTGATATATAAAAGAAATTAAAACATTTCCACACAAAAACTTGTACATCAATGTGTTATTCACATTATTCATAGTAAAAATGGAAACAACCAGATGTCTACCAAATGATGCATAAAATGTGGTATATTCATAAAGAAGGAATATTATTCAGCCACAAAAGGAATGAAGTACTGATATGTGCTGTAATATGGATGAACCTTAAAAACATGCAAAGTAGCTCTGGCTGGTTGTGGCTCAGTGGATTGAGTGCTGGCTGAGAACCAAAGGATCACTAGTTCGGTTCCCAGCCAGAGCACATGCCTAGGTTGTGGGCCAGGTCCCTGGTGGGGGGCATGTGAGATGCAACTACACATTGATGTTTCTCTCCTTCTCCCTCCCTTCTCTTCTCTCTGGAATAAAGTCTTTAAAAAATATGCAAAGTAAAAGAAGCCAGAAACAAGGCCACATATTGTATAATTCCATTTAAATGAACTATCCAGAACAGTCAAATCTACACAGAAAGCAGATCAGTGGTTGCTTAAATGTAGGACTAGAAAGTGTGGGAGTGACTGCCAATGGGTATAGCATCTTTTGGGGGTGATGAAAATGTTCTAAATTTAGACTGTGATTTTGGTTGGCACAACTCTGTGAATATACTAAAAAACCATTGAGTTGCTGGGTGAATTTTAAATGTAAATTAATATCTTCATTTAAAAAAAGTCAATTGTCAGTACTCATGGTAATTAATTATGTTCTATAAAGTTGCTGCAAACACTGAATTAGCAAATACTGAGCTTTTGCACTCAGGGGATATACAAGGTTGGGTTCCTAGAGTTTCTGGTCACAACAGTATGTCAACCTTTCCATACATACCCTTGTTTTATGTGTTTCCATTTAAAGATACCTTATTTCAAATCCACTGTTGATTATTAACATTCAACTCATGGCCAACAGCACTGTAACTCATGCCTGAACAAACTTATCTAAAACATGTATTTTCCATAAGGTACATCACAGCCTTTTGTGCTTAAGGAATATAGATAGTATTTTAGCACTATGCTTGGGGATCATTTTAAATAGCTAAATCACCAAGAAAAGCATAAAAATGCTAAAAATGTGGCTCTAAATAGGCTGTGAAAAGGATACTCATTTATCGCATGAAAGCTGAAAGTAGGCAGTGTCACCTTGTTTGGACTTGGCTGGGAATGTATGCATTGGGTGGCCAATTGTTCACTGCTCTGCGTGCATCCCACGCGCTAATGATCTCGAAAGTGCCTCAGGTATTGTAATTGTGGGGTTGCAATTAAATTTTAATGGTTCAGTAGGTGAATATGTAAATAATGGAATTCACCAATAAGGATCAGCTCTAGTTCAGTTTTACTACCAATGTTTTTTAGAAAGTTTTAAATTTCAAGTTCTAACTTAATGTTGTCATGATGCTGAATAGACAAAATGCTGTACTTAAGTTTCAAGAGTGGTTAACAGGAAAGAATGGCAAAGGAAAGTTTTAGAGGCTTCACACAATTACTCTTAGTTTAATTCCCTCAATGTTTCTAAAGAACCATATTTCATGCTTCTGATTGTTGGGTCAAGGGCACTTCGAAGGTAAAATGTTTATATTTAATCAGCAAAAATCTGTTTTGAATTTTTAAACACAAATGCAGACTCTCTTCTCCCAGAAAAAGTCCTCTGCCACTACACAATTTAATTAAAAGGTACTTTATTTTCAGGCAGAAGAAATACGTGGTTGAGCTCGTATCTGGAATCCGTACTCCTACGTCCCATGTATTTGTAGACATGCTTTCACATACTAGCTACTGCCAATTTTAATTTCCAAAGTTTGCAGTATTTGCTTTGAAGATATTTTCTGCACTTTATTAATTTTAGACTAGCTTTCAAGCCTCAAATCCTCTTATAACAGGAAATGTCAGTTCTTGCTCATAGTTTTCTTGTAAGCGGCTTTTGCCAAATTCAGAAATTTAGAGATAAATTAGCTGTTTTAGGCTATAAGCAACAATTTTGGCAGAGGGATCAAATTTATAAATATCAAGTGACTAGTACATATCCACATTTATGAACTTGAATACACATAATCAAATGTCAGAATTTGACTAGGAAATGGTACTTTCTGGAATGGTACTTATACACCTTTCTTGGTAATCAAGATTTCTTTGTTTCTTTGAAAAGCTTTTAGCTGTTTTTTTGATTGAAATTGGTGAAAGAGTTGGAATCGGCTGATTAAACTCAAACCTCCCAATTACAATAGTGAAGCTGGCACAGTTTATTCAAGAATTTCAAGCTCTAAGATACTGTGGGTTCTTTAGCCTCTTTTGATCTCTCATAATAAATTGAATATAGTAGACATGTTAGGCTTCTCTTCACTTTTTAAAAAAAATTCCCAATGCCAGATACTCATTTAACAAGCTCTTCCTGCCTAGAGACCAGTCCAATTACTTTTCTATGCCAATCCCTTAAGTTTTGCAGTTTTATCCCTTCAATCTCACTATTGTTCCATATGGTAGCAACTCCTGTCTTGGTGTTTTTCCACTGCCCATGATTAGCTTTACACCCCTCTTGTTCTCAAGTAATAACCACCATAAAGGATGCTGCCAATTTACCCAGGGCCTTGTACTATCAAAATGATGGCCCTCTCCATTACTCTCCAGATGAACACAAGTAGACCATGATCTGTTTGCCAAGGACTTCTCACAGTATTTTGACTAACCATATTGTCCAGGGTTATTCACTCTGTTGCTGGCTTTAAAAATATATTTGTTAATTTTAAATATAATAACACAAAATGCTAGTAAAGACTAATAACTGATCTCTATTAAAAATAAGCGTTTTATAAATGTGTTCTGGTAGAGTTGTCTTTAATGACTTACAAATATTCTTCATTAAGATGGTTTAATTCAAAATAAAAAATTAAGGTTTCCAGATTATAAGAATTTTTCCTGACATTAAGTGTACATAACAGGATTTTTGACTCATTTTTTTAGTAAGCAGTTGAAATGACCTAAAGTCAGTGGATGAATGTGTTCTAGTGAATTACCTTTTATGAAGTGAAGTCACTTTCACCAGATAGAAGGTTAAGTGAAGAAAAATAATCATTAAAAAAAATTTTTATAAGAGTTTATTTGAGCCAAACTGATGATATCTGCCAGGGAGCAAGATCCCAAATGCTCCCCCAAAACTGTAATTTTTAATAGCTCATAAACCTTCTATATTTTTAAATAGCTCATAAAAATTCTATAATTTGAGATATTCTTTATGTAAAATAAAATAAAAATGTATCATAAATAAAAGCACTTGACAAATAAAAAAACTGCTAGAAAACTATAAGCCACTATTACCCAGAATAAGAAGTTATAAGTTTCACCAGTGCAGCCAGTGAACATTTTTGCTAGGGAAAATAAAGGCTTATATGACAAGAAATAAAAGTATACTGAGAAATGAGGCATTTTTTAAAGATGAAAAGACAAATCAGAAGAATTCAAGTTCAGATTTTTGAAACTTTTTATTTATATTCTGGTCTTACAAATGATCATTTTTAAATTGACTTTTTTGGTAAGAATGTAAAGCACAAGAATTTGCTAAATATCAGATCCACACAAATCCTCAAAAGGGTTTTCTGTGTAGTCTTCATTAACGCAACTCTTTGTGAACATTTTGCTCTTACAGTAGATCTTAAATGTTTCACAACAACAAAGCCATAAAATTTTTATGCTGTTCATTCATTATGTATGTACTAGAGCATTTCTATTAAAAGGAAAGCTGAGTAATACAAAAATATGAGAGAATCTGAGGATCAAACAATCTGTTGAGGCTTGGTATATCTCATTTGCTTTATAGTTTACTGTCAATACTTTCAAAGAGCACACAGCACGTGAAGCATAGCAGTAATCATCTCTCTTAAAACCTCCCTAATTTAAAAATCTGTTGTTCATAAAACTGGGCCAATTATCACAAACTATCATTTGCATAATTAACCACAAGTCTATTACAAAGCACTTTGTTAGTGGTATCAACAATTGTACTGGGATAGAAATTTATAAAACATGAGTTTTGTTAAGCTCGCCAAGTCCTTAGATATCAAGGGCTGTGCTGTTACTTTAACTTTTAATTAGATGTTTAATACCTCAAAGTAAAAGACTGATCAAAGGGTGGAAGCAAAACTAAATTATTTTCTAGGTGCTGAAACATTTCATTGATAAGGCAGTAAAAGGACAGGATACAATTTAATCAAGATTTATATGCGTTCCAACTTTTCGCTCAGAAATTCTTCTACACTGTCTGTGTTCCACTTGAGGATGCTTAGTTCTTCAGCAATGTTCCCATTGTCATCCAAAAGCTTTAGTACAGGGTCTGAACCACGAACATACTACAAAAAAGAGGAGCATCATTATTATTATCTGCTTAAAAGAGCCTTCTCAGCCTCAACCAAAATCAAACCAATGCAGTCCAGCTTAACTAAATTTAATAGTAATACAAAAAGCATTTAGACATAACATCACAACAGGTCTTAAAGTCTTTGGGAAAGAATTTAATGAAATTTCATTAAAAAATGACAATTAAAAAAATTACAGTTTATCTCTAAAGAGAAAACACTTGCTAGCACAACATAGTTTATTTGGGATTTAAGCTTATTATTGACTGTAACAAATATTTAATTTTCAAACTCTCAAAGAGCTTAAAATCCCATGGAGGAAGCAGATAAGTTTAAAATAATTAATGAGAGAGAATGATTATATGAGATCAATGCTAAAATAAGCTGTCTAAATAAATTATCAGATAGAATTCTGCAATGGACCCTAAAAATTTTCTCTGGTTTAAGAAATCTAACAATTTTGTTGTGATTAGTTTAAAATTAGACTAGATTCCTGAAACTTCTGACCCACTAGCTGGGTCCCATAATTCACCAGAGAGCTCTGAGAAATACTAAATCTGGGTAAATGTGACCACAAACATGACCTTATTCCTTAAGACATCAACTCCAAAAAGAAATAAACTCATGCTGGAAAAAAAGACATTCCATTAAAATCACCTTACCTTGATTTGTAGTCCTCTGAATAGCTTGGGTTTATCACTTCTGACAAAAGCTTAAGAGAAAAGAAAAGATTCAAATTGTTCACTTCTAAATCCAAGCTAGATACAAAGATCAAAACAAAAGTAGAAATGAACTCAATAGTAAACAATTAGATCCTATGTGGAAAAAGTAAGGAGATTCAAATATATATATAAAGATATATACCCTTCAATGGGAAAACAGAATATTTTAAGATGTTGTTTTTAAATTATTAAAACCCCAAATTCCAATGGGATTCTGATGGCTTGAAAAAAATGATAGTAAAACTCAGCTAGAAAAGTGTATGTGTGAGAATGTATAGTTTAGAAAAAGTAAGATGTAGAACAAAAATTTGTTCAATTGCTTTTTAACGTATGATACTGATACCAGAATAGAAAGAAACAGATAAGAAATCTAGGGAGCTACACATATCTGTAGAAATTTTTTGGTTTGGTAAAGCTACCAAATCAAAGAGAAGGAGACAGTGAGGGAGACACTAATTATGTGTGTGTGCATCTGGGTTGTGTGTGTGTGTGAATTATTCAATACATACTTTTGAGAATAAATACTAGGTAGAGAAATGAACTAAGGACAGGAACATGTCATGTACAAATATATACATTATGGTCAAAAAACATTTGAAATAAATGTTCAGCCTAATAATCAAATAAATGTCAAATAAAACAATGAGATATCCTCATTTAGAGTGACAAAAATTAAAAAGAAAATTTAGGGTCAGAGAGAAGAATTTTGCTGGGGTTTAGTTATGGAGAAAACATGAATAGACACATCCTTCCTGACGGATGTTTAGCAAAATGAACCGAAAGTCCGAGTATGTAAATGTACATACTCTCGGTATATAAAATGTACATACTCTTTAAACCTGCAAGTCCCCTTCTAGGAATTTATTCTGAAGAAATAATTACACAATAATGTGAAGATATATTATATAAGGTCCTGCTAACCAAGTCCAGAAATTTGGAAATAATCTAAATTTATAAAGGCTGTTGGTTAACTAAATTAATATGAAACACACTGTTGAATGCATCCAATCATTAAAAATTATATTAATCTTTACTTAATGGCATAGAAGCAAACACACATATAGGTCAGTTTGTTTCCTCTGGCTGTTAAAAAAAGAAGATGGATAAACATTATTTTATATGTTTATGTTCATATATATTTATCCATAAATATACATTTACAAAGGAAAAAAAGCCCAGAAGCACTAAACAAAATCTTTTAAAAAATTAAGTGCAAAATATAATATTTAACATGATAAAAACAACAAAAATGTTAACTATTATTATTTTAATAGGGGATTATATCTGGAGCACAGGGTTTTGGGGATGTTTTAAATGGACAGTTTTCCTTTTTGGGGTTGTTGTTGATCTACATTGTACCAATTTTTTAGTAATGATCATATGTAATAGTTCAAGTTAAAAAATTTAGAATATCTTTTTCTAAGATAAAAACAAATGAAATGTTTATTTAGATATTTGATTGCTCTTAATCCTAGTTCTATGTTACCGTTTACATCATTCATTACTTTGATTTTATAATGACACATGCTTTTTAGAACTTACTTTTTAAACTTAGAATTAATTAGCAAAAGCACTGTAGCCATGATCCATTATGAAGGTCTTCATATACTTGCATTTAGGACAACACAAAAACTAGTACATTTTTTTCCTCTTTCTTTTAAGGTTTTGAGGACTTGTTGGAAGAGAGTTATATATCCCATCTGAATTTCCCCTACAAAATTTAGTTCAAAATAAAACTGATTATGCTATTCTGGCTTATTAGAATATCTTCTCCATTAATTTTATCCTTTAAGATTTGTCCAAATGCTCTGCAGACTCCTGAGTCTCCAAACAAAAATGATCTTATGATATGCCTTTGCATTTTACCATCTCTTTGTCTACGTGCACACCTGTGCAAAACACCATGAAACACACAGTATGTTCTTTACTACATGAATAACCTCTTTGGGGAAAAGGACTATTCTTTTATCTGCTGTATCCATCCACAACAGAGCCTAGCACATTTATTAATTTTCATTCATTCAACAGACTTTTAACAGGCTGGAATGAGTGACCAAATTTGACAGAAATATTAAGATGAGTCACCAATGCCTATTTTCATCACTTCTTTCTATTGCTCTCTGCTAAGCAGTCATTCATAAACCTCTTAATTTTGAATGAGGAGAATACATGTTAAATGCTATAATAGCAAGTCACATTTTACAGACAGTAGATTAATCATTTAACAGATATTTGAGTACTTATTGTATATGCATGGCACTAGGATAGGCTATATGAGAATATAAGGGACTTCCAAAAAGACCTTAGAGTAAATTATTTTCTAGTTTACTTTCTACTATTTAAAAATAGCACAGTAATATTAGTTTGGAGATTACTAATCAAGTCACTCTATTTCTAGAAAATGTTCTTAACACCAACTTAATTATTTGTCAGTTAGAAAGGCAGTTTTGTAAATACTTCAAAGTAATGAAACATACAGAAGTTATGAGAAAACAGATTAAAAATTTCAGTATTTCTCTTAGAATTTTTATCAGCACTCATTTCTGCAACCCCCTTGGAGAAGTTGTTTTGCTATTCACACTGCTTGGTAAGCCATGTGACTCTTTCAGAGACTCTTCAGAGTTAACTATAAAGAGTAGTTTAAAAAATCTATCCTGTTCTATATGACGGGGGGTAGGTAGTGGAAATGATATGTCTTGAGGTTAAAGAGAATGTCTGAATTGTGTTATTTTCAAAAGCAGAAAACAAGTGAAAATATATATAAAAAAGAGACAAAATATACTCGACTAGATCTAATAACATACCTTTGATCACATTATAAACAGTCCTACAATGTATTGGTTATAAGATTTAGTTTGATTATAACGGCTCATGGCAGGGTGATTAAGACTTGTGAACTGTCATAAAATTACATGGGATGATAATTAGATGTTTTCCTGTTGATTAACAGTAAATATACTTGAATTAGAACATTTTTAAGTAAAAATGTCATAACATAACCAAAAACAACAATAAAAAGAGAACAACAAAAAACAACAATAGAAGTGAATTCTCAACTGTGCTCAATGAAAGCTACTGAGATCTAAAAGAGTACTTCCAAAATCGGAAGATTTACTATTGTATACAAACCATCTGGAGTGCAAAATTATGTCATTAGGGTCCTACCAACAAGACAATTTAAAAGCACTTAAAAACATTTAGAGAAGGGTGATCTAAATAATTAAGAGAATGTGGGGAGATTGGAGGTACAATAATGAAGAGAACACAAACTTAAAGGATTATGACTTTTCAGTCAGAACAATAAAGCCAGGAAAGAAATGTCTGAAGACTATAAATTTATCAAGGGTATAGAACCATGTAAAGAAAGGGCACTTTTCAGATACAAGATGGTGAAGGTATAAGTGGAAGGTTCACTAACCACCTCCCAGGACCAATCTGGAATTACAACTAAGTTGTAGAGAAATCATCTTGAACAACAAACTGTACACTAGCTGGAGAGAAGCCCTATAACCAAGGCCAGAGGGAAGAAACCACTTCACCACAACAAGACTGGGAGGGAGTGTGGAGGAAGCACAAGGGGGTTGGCTGGGCTCCCATGGATGGCAGCTAAGATCTGGAGGGATATTTTAGTGGCCAGGGCGTTCCCCCTGAGAAGTGTAGGGTCTAAACCCCAGCTGGGTTCCCCAGCCTACAGCACCAGAGCTGGAAAGGAACCCAAATAACATCCAGCTGTGAGAGCAGTAGGGTTTCTGTCTGCCAGGGAGAGATGGCAGGAGACTCAGAAAGCTTCTTAAAGGGCCAATGTATAAAAGTTTGCAGCCACTTTCCTTAGGTTCCAGCAGAGGGAGGGCAGAGTGGACTAGAGACGTTTGAAGAGAGTCTGAGACTGGTGCTCTGGGGCGAGAACTGAAGGAACAGCCACCAGGATCCCTGTGCCGAGTCATTCCCCACACTGCCAGAGCCATCTTTCTCAGGCAGAGCACTCCTCTCTGAATGGCATCACCCTGAGAGGAAGCAATAGCCCTGTCCACAGGAATTACGCTACCCCACCCGATAGAGGTAAAGCCAGCCTGATGGTTACAGCATGAGGCTAAATCATTGATTAGTTTAACAACTAAGGTGGATCTCTAGGAGCTCCATGAGACTTCAGTTGACTGTCACCAGGGCACTGTGCTGAAAAAAGCCGGCTTTGCAGTGTAACCTGGTTCTGTCCACACACACCTAGGGCCAGCAGAAGAAGCCACACACTTTGGATTGCTGATAGCTCCAAATAGGTTGACCAGGGCCAGTAACAAGCAGCATCAGACAAAGGTCTACACCAGAGTCTTTGCAGATCTACTTAATACATAGGAACACATACAAAGAAGCAGCCAAAATGGGATGACAAAGAAACAGACCCCAAAGGAAAGAACAAGAGAATTCTCCAGAGGAAGAGCTAGATGAAATGGAGGCAAGCAATTTGTCAGAGAGTTTAGAGTAATGATTATAAGGATACTCAAAGCATGAAAGAAAACATAGAAACCATAAAAAAGGACCAATCAGAAATAAAGAATGCAATATCTGAGATAGATAATACACTAGGTTAAATGAAGCAAAGGATCAAATGAGTGATTTTAAAGACAAGGAAAAAGAAAAAACACCCAGGAAGAGCAGCAAAAAAACAAAAGAATTAAAAAAAATGAGGAAAGCTTAAGAAACATTTTGCACAATGTGAAGCATAACAACATCTGCATCATGGAAATGCCAAAAGGAGGAGAGAGTGAGCAAAGGATTGAGAATGTATTTAAAGAAATGACTGAAAATTCCTTAATCTGGTGAAGGAAAAAAGATACACAGGTCCAGGAAGCTCAGAGTCTCAAACAAACTGGACCCAAAGAGGTACACCAAGACACATCATAATTAAAGTGACAAGGCTTAAAGACAAGGAGAGAATCCTAAAGTCTCAAGAGAAAAAGCAGGCAGTTGTCTGGGAGGGAGCACCAATTAGACTGTCATCTGATTCCTCAACAGAAACATTTCAGGCCAGAAGTGAGTGGCCTGAAATATTCAAGGTGATAAAAAGCAAGGACCTACAATCAAGGCTATTCTACCAAGCAAGACTATCATTTAAAATTGAAGGAAAAATAAGGAGCTTCCCAGACAAGAAAGAGTTAAAGGAATTTGTTAACACCAAACCAAGACTGCAACAAATGTTAAAGGGCTTGCTAGAAGAAGAAGGAGAAGAAGAAGAGGAGAAGAGGAAAAGAAGAAGAAAAGAACAAAAGAAGAACAAAGGAAGAAGAAGAAGAGAAGAGAAGAAGAAAAGGAGGAGAGGAGGAGAAGGAGGAAAAGAAGAGAGAGAAGAGAAAGAAGAAAAACAGGAAAATAATCTAACAATAAAGTGACACTAAATACTTACCTCTCAATAATCACCTTAAATGTAAATGGCTTAAATGCTCCAACCAAAGGACACAGGGTAGCTGAATGGATAAGCAAACAAGAACATATATTTGCTGCCTCCAAGAGAAACATCTCAGATCAAAAGATACACACAGACTAAAAGTAGAGGGATGGAAAAAGATATTTCATGCAAATGGAAAAGAAAAAAAAAGCTGGGGTAGCAGCACTTATATCTAACAAAACAGACTTTAAAACCAAGGCTACAGTAAGAGACAAAGAAGGACACTACATAATAAAGGGAACAATCCAACAAGAGGGTATAACCCTAGTAAACATTTACACACCCACCACAGGAGCACCTAAATATGTAAAGGAAATCTTTAAAAAAAATTTTAAACATTTAAAAAATAATTTATTTATTTGTTTTTAGAGAGAGAGGAAAGAAGGAAGACAGGAAGAGAAACATCAATGCGTGTTTGCAATTGAACCAGACACCCTTTTGTTCACAGGCTGGCACTCAATCCACTGAGCCACACCAGCCAGGACTAAATATGTAAAGCAAACCTTGATGGACATAAAGGGAGAGATGGATAGAAATACACCATAGTTGGGGATTTTAACAACCCACTGATAGATATTATAGGCAGAAAACAAGGAGACAGTGGCCTTAAATGACACACCCTATCAAATAGATTTAATCGATATCTTCAGAGCATTTCACCCCAAAGCTGCAGAATATTCATACTTTTCAAAGTGCAAATGTAATATTTTCTAGGATAGACCACATGTGAGGACACAAAACAAGTCTCAATAAATTTATGAAGACTTAAATAATATCAAACATCTGACCACAAGGCTATGAAACTAGAAATCAATCACAAGAACAGTGGAAAACACTCAAAGACATGGAAGCTAAATAACACACTATTAAACAATGAATGGGCCAACAAGATCAAGGAAGAAATCAAAAGATATCTTGAAACAAATGAAAATGAAGACACAAGAATCCAAAACCTGTGGGACACTGGGAAAGCAATCCTAAGAGGGAAATTCATAGCATTAGAGGCTTATCACAAAAATCAGGAAAAAGCTCAAATAAATAATCTAATTTTACAATTAAAGGATCTTGAAAAAGAACAACAAAGCCCAAAGTAAGTAAAAGGAAGGAAATAACAAAGAGCAGAGCAGAAATAAACTTAATAGAGCCAAAATAATAAAAAAAAAGGGATACACAAGATCACTGAATCCAAGAGCTGTTTCTTTGAAAAGATAAACAAGATTGACAATCCTTTAATCAGACTCATCAATAAAAAAAAGAATATCCAATACATAAAATCAGAAATGTAAGAGGAGGTACAAATGATACCAAAGAAATACAAAGGATTATAAGCAAAAATTATGAACAACTATATACCAACAATTTGGACAACCTGGACAAAGTGGATAAATTCCTAGAAACATACAATCTTCTAAAACTAAATCAGGAGAAATCAGAGACTCTGAATATACAGATTACATCTAGTGAAAATGAAGCAGTAAAACAAAAACAAAAAACAAAACAAAACAAAACAAAAAACAAAAAAAATTCCAAAAACAATAACAACAAAAGCCCTGGACCAGACAGCTTCACAGGTGAATTTTACTAAACATTCTGAGAACTAACAACTCTCCTTCTCAAAGTATTTCATAAAATTCAAGAGTAGGGAAGGCTCCCAAACTCATTGTATGAGTCCAGCATTACCCAAAACCAGATAAAGACACTACAAAGAAAGAAAATTACAGGCCAATATCCCTGATGAACTTACACGCTAATACCTTCAACAAAATATTAGCAAACCAAATACAGCAATGCACCAAAAGGATCATACATCATGTATAAGTGAGATTTATCCAGAAATGCAAGGTTGGTACAAAATTTGCAAATCAATATGTGTGATTTACCACATAACCAAAATGAAGGACTGTAATCGCATGATCATATCAATAAATGCATAAAAAGCATTTGATAAAATCCAGCAGCCATTTATGATTAAAACTCTCAGCAAATTGGGAATAAAGGGAACATACCTAAACATAATACAGGCCACATATGACAAACCCACTGCCAGCAGCATACTCAACAGGTAAAAACTACAAGCATTCTCCTTGAGACTGGGAACAGATAGGGATGTCCACTTTTACCTCTCTTATTCAACATAGTACTGGAAGTCCTGGCCATAGCAATCAGAGAAGAAGAAATAAAAGGCATCCAAACTGAAAAGGAAGAAGTAAAATTGTCTTTATTTGCAGATGACATGATACTAAACATACAGAACCCTAAAGATTCCAAGAAACTACTAGAACTGATAAGTGAATTCAGCAAAATGGCAGGATACAAAATTAATATCCAGAAATCAGTTGCATAGACAATCCCATTTACAATTGCCACAAAAAAAATCTAGGAATAAACCTAATCAAAGATGTAAAAGACCAAATTAATATCATTAAAATGCCCATACTACCCAAAGCAATCTACAGATTCAACACAATTCCTATTAAGATTCCAATGAAATATTTCACAGAACTAGAACAAATAGTTCTAAAATTTATACGGATCCACAAAGGCCCCCCACACAGTAACAGTGATACTGAGAAAGAAGAATAAAGTTGGAGGAATCATGCTACCTAACATGAAACTATAATATAAGTTCATAGTAATCAAAACAGCATGATACTGGCATAAAAACAGACATAGATCAATGGAACAGAATAGAGAGCTGAGGAATAAACCCATACCTTTATAGTTACTTAGTATTCAATAGAGGAAGCAAGTACACACAACGGACTAAAGATAGTTGATTCAATAAGTGGTGTTGGGAAAACTGGGCAGATTAAGTGCAGAAAAATTAAGCTAGATCACCTTCTTATACCACACACAAGAATAAATTCAAAATGGACCAAAGACTTAAATGTTAGACCTGAAACCATAAGAATCCTAGAAGAAAACATAGGCAGCAAAATCTCGGACACTGCACACAGAAATTTTTTATCCGCTATATCTCCCCAGGCAAGGGGAACAAGAGAAAAAAATAAATGGGACTATATTAAACTAAAAGGATTTTGCACAGCAAAGGCAAAATAAAAAGACAACCCACAGAATGGGTGAACATATTTGCCAATATATCTCATAAGAGGTTAATGTCTAGAATTTACAAAGTACTTACAAAACTCAACACCAAACCCCTCCCCCCAAAACAAAACAATGCAATTAAAAAATGGGCAAAGGACCTGAATAGACACTTCTCTGAAGAGGCCAACAGACGTATGAAAACATGCTCAATGCCACTAATCATCAGAGAAATACAAATTAAAACCACTAATGAGATATCATCTCACACCTGTCAGAATGGCTATCATCCATTGATCAACAAATAACAAGTGCCTGAGAAGATGTGGGGAAAGGGGAACCCTTTTGCACTGTTGGTGAGAATGCAGATTGGTGCAGCCGCTGTGGAAAGCAGTATGGAGGTAACTCAAAAAACTGAAAATAGATCTGATCTGACTTTTTCCTAGGTATTCCACTTCTGGGAATATATTTGAAGGAACCCAAAACACTAATTTGTAAGAACAGAAGCACCCCTATGTTCATTGCGGTGTTATTTACAATTGCCAAGATATGGAAGTAGACCAAGTATCCATGAGTGCATAAAACAACTATGGGACGTTTACACAATGGAATGCTACTCAACTGTAAAAAAGAAGAAAAATTTTACCCTTTACAACAGTATGGATGAACCTGGAGAAAATTATGCTAAGTGAAATAAGCCAGTCAGAGAAAAGAAAAATACCATATGATTTTACTCCCAACTGGAATCTAATGAAAAAACAACTAACAAGGAAAACAGAGACAGACTCATAGATGGAGAGCAGATGACAGCTAGTGGGAAGGGGAGTAAGTGGATAGAAGGATTGAGCACAAAAGGGAAAAAGATTCATGGACATGGACAACAATGTGGTGACTGATGGGGGGAGAAGGGTATAAGTGGACTAAATGATAGTAGAAAAAAATACAATCAAGATTAAATTAAAAAAGAAAAGGGAGGGTGAAAAATTCTGTTAAAGGCCACCCAAAATTAATGCTTGAAGTCAACTTTGAATGAGTAAGAGTTTGCCACAAGAATTAGGAAGAGGCATAAGTTAGGAAGTACATGTAGTGTGCATAAAGATTTAGAGCTGAAAGTTCAGAGAACCACAAATAGTTCGGCACATGAACTAGTGACATGAACCAAAGAAAAATATATCATGTTGTGATGGGCAACTATAAAGATTTTAAGCAAGAGGCTATATAATCAAATCTGCCTTATGGAAAAGGTCTTTTTATATAGAAGAGGCAATGGAAGTAAGTAATAAGAGGAAACGGAGACAGGTAGACGAGATAACAAATAACCAATCCTAGTTGCTTTTAAAGCTGAAAATTTTTACTATCTAGCTTTTTAAAGAAAAAGTTTGCCAAGACCTAAAAAATTAGGGAAAATTGACACTTTTTTGGAGACAGACATATCTTTAACATAGTAAAACTATGTTGCTTGAGAAGGAAAACATACTTTCTTACATTATTAATTTTATCATAAGTGATATAACACTGGGTCAAATCTATTAAGAGAAATCATTATATAATACATACTGCTTTAAGAGGGAAACCTGGAATTGGCTAGAAATATGATCTGGGACTTTTTGTTGCCCCACAAACACAACTGTTTAATGTGAATAAAACATTTCAAAATTTAAATGCCCCTCTCTTCTTGAAATATTTCACATTAATTTACTCTTCTATTTTATGACATGACTAATTTAAATTAAGTAAAATAAGAAATAATTACAATGTATTTTAAATTAAAATATAATAGAAGTTATCATGCTAATTTTAGAAGCTACCTGATATGGATAATGAAGATTATGAAACAATGATTAGTTAATAATTATCGAATAGTTTGTTATTTGTAATCATTGCAAAAGCTGGCAATTCTTCATTCCCTATTCTAGAATAGCTTTAAGATAGTCTCAAAGTGAGAATGGTTATATTAAAAATATATCAGCTTTTCAAGGACTAAGAAAATATTGGTTACACGTAATTATATTAAACATGGTTATGCATTATGTAATTATGCAATCATTTTCATTTAAGTAAGCTTGTACTTATTAAATATTTACACAAAGAATTAAAATCCAGTTGTTTTCAAAAGGAAAAGATGGTATGACTACATGCACTCAAAGGTTTGAAAATTTAACTACACATAAAACATATATAAAATTAAGTTCAACTACTAAGATTGAGAAACTATACTCAAACTTTTAAAAACTAAACTACAAGCTATATAAATTATTACCATGGACATAATAAAATCTGATATCACAAATAGAAGGGATAATTGCTATATCAAAGCTACTCTTAACTTCGTGAAAAGGTAAGTCAGAAGAAGATGAATAAAATTAGTAAATATGAATGATCAATACAATTAAAAAGCAACTGCCAAACTTTCTAGGAATAAGAGTGATCACATTATCGTTCAGAGAACTTATATAAAAACAACTATGGTACAATTCTGAATTTAAGTGTTTGAGGAAAAAAATACAGAGTAAGGACTTTTTTCCCTAAGCAGATGTAGCTTTTATATTCTGTGCTACATTAGAATTTGTGCTTATTCTAACAAAGGATGTATTTAATTAGATGTGTATCTACTTTGGGTCTCATTTATTAAATGTCATAAATCAAATTATTTTATTTCACTTCTGTGCCAAAATAAGCAATATTTTATTATAAACAATTCTGTATCAGCAATAAAGGGCAGGTGCTAATACAGGCAATTTTATAAAATACTAAGTCCAGATAATTATCTTGCCATCAAGTAAACAAGGCAAGAAATTATGGGAAAGCCAGCAAACAGAACACTTTGTTGACCCTGAGAAAGGGATACCTACCTGGTGGCTAACAGGGTTCAAATTTAAAAACAACCTAGCAGCCATTTCTAAACAAGCCTCTCATGCAAACCATGCTTAAGGGAGAGGCCAGCAGCCAAGCTGTCTGCCTGTATGCACACTTTTCCTGTCAACTGAGCCAAACCTTATAAAGGAGTTCTTAAAATCCTATTTAAATCAATAGGACTGACACGTTGCCTGTCTAATAGGAGCTGTGCAGCTACATCTCCATCAGCATCTTCACTGACCAATCACATGGCTCCATTCTGACCAATCAGGACCGTATCTTTTGGACT
Source organism: Phyllostomus discolor (assembly GCF_004126475.2). Classification (NCBI taxonomy): domain Eukaryota; kingdom Metazoa; phylum Chordata; class Mammalia; order Chiroptera; family Phyllostomidae; genus Phyllostomus; species Phyllostomus discolor. The sequence continues at coordinate 65,750,920 of NC_040907.2, forward strand.
AATCAAACTGTGAGGGTTTGGAGTCCTTGTTTGTATGAGGCTGGACCAATCAGGTACCAGGGGCAGGCACTTCTCTCTATGTAAGTCAGCCCCTTTATGGCTCGGAGAACGAAAACTGTTTTTCCCTGCCTGGAGCTGAAACAACGAAGACATTTTGCTGGACCAGAGCAGAGCACAGCATAGCAGAGTTGTGTAGCCTGAGAGGGCTGCGTCACAATTGAGTTGTGACACTACTGAGCTGCTCCACAGCTGTGCTGTTCCACAGCCTTGCTGTATCACAGTTGAGCTACTTGCACCGAATAAAATTTCTTTCACCATACCCTAAATTGAGGATTCCTGTTGGCATTGTATTGGTGCCAACCCCCATTGGTTGATACCTTCAAAAAAGTTCAATTTCATAAAACTCATTTTCAAGTGGAATATAAGGCCAAAATAGAAAAAAAGCTTTAGCCCAAGTATTTTTGGAAGTGCAAAACTCCATTACTGTTTGATATCAACCAAAAGAATAAATACTCTTTTACAATTACCCTTTCTTTTAATTCTCTTTAAAAATTCCTGTAGAAGCCTTGGATGGTGTGGCTCAGTGGACAGAGTGCCAGCCTATGAACCAAAGGGTTACTGGTTTGATTCCTAGTGAGGGCACAGGCGTGAGTTATGGGCCAGGTGTGTGAGAGGCAGCCACACTTTGATGTTTCTCTCCTTCTCTTTGTCTAAAATAAATAACATCTTAAAAAAAATTCCTGTAGAGACATACAACATGCACAACTTCCTCTCTTCTGTACCTCAAATTTTATATTAATTAATTCTATTCTGGATGTTTTGTCATTGAGTACAAGTCTAGTTTCACTAATGCTGTTGTTCCTTACAAGTTTTATATAAATCAATTTACATTTAAAATGTAGTACAATGAAATGGTATTTAAAGGAATGATATTTACATCTGATAGAAGAGAGGTTTTCACAAAATTTATACTTGGTAAAAGAAAGACTCTCCTTTCAAAATATTAACCATCTTATTATGTGTTGCATTTAAATCTAGATTTCACATATTATGCTTGCTTAAAGTAACCATGTATTAAACAATTACTATAATACGTCACTTCCATGAAAAAAGATGTGGCAAAATTCATATGCTGTTGAAAAAGTATAACCCTAAAAATTCTTATTTGTAGGAATATTTAATAAAATTGTTCTTGTGAAATGCTGATTTTATATTATTAAACTAAGAATCTACTGGAGTTAATTTTACAAACCTTGGACTTGTGGGAACCTCCCCAATTTTCATCCACAGACTTCAAGAATAGCTCCTGCATACAGCTGGAAAGAAAAAAAAGGCCCCAGAAATTTAAAAAACTTGTATAAATTAAAAATGTAGTTAAAAAATAAACCTAAAATTTCACAGCATAAACATTACAGTTAAGCACATACATACATCAAACAAATGCTAGAGTTGGATAGAACTATCTAGCTCCAGTCCACAGACAAGGAAACAGAGGCCTGAAGATATCAAATGGTAGAGAGTTGAAGCCCCACTCAGAGTACTATTAAACCTAGCCATAAAGATCCAGGGAGATATGGAGACTTGACAATGAATTTGCATAGGTTAAGATGGCCTAGAAAGTTCTTCACAAAAATCTTAAAGATGTCCTACATTTTTTTAGGATGCTAAATTGAACACAGGTACGTATCCATCTATCCAACATAGATACTTAATGAGATTCTTCATAGTTGCCTCTAAAATTAAGTGATAATTGTTAAAATCTAAACAAAACAAAAACACAATACCTTTAAAAAGTAAACATAGTATGTACTATGTAAATATAGGGAACCCCATAAAATCTTATTATAAAGATTTTAATGTAAACATTTTTCTTAATAAATTTAAGTTGAAAAAAATCAGTGGTAAATATTGCTTTCTAGATATAGAATCTGCATTCTCCTTATAGTAAAAGCTCACTAAAAACTATAAAAACTCAAAAACAAATATTGTATTGTAATTAATTCAGCTGAAATGGGTCCAATAGTAAGCACCATTTTTTTTTTTGTAGCCGTGGAGCCTGCCCATGGTTTCTGTATGACTTGAAAATGCTGCGACTCTTAAGGAAGGCAGGCAGTGATAAGAGCACACTATGTCCATTTTATTTCTTGTTACCTTTCAGACTCATTTTTTAATTGTACATCCAAGAGCTAAAGATAAATTTTACCTTTTAAATTTTAAAATAGCATAAAAATCACATGTTCTATGCATGGTTATTTTAGGTACTTGGGAAAATATAGAAAAGCACAGAGTAGAAATTTAAAAATCACCTTAATTTTACCTACCCAAGAGATAGTGGCCTTTTCACATTTTGGTGATTCTAGGCTATATCAATAGTTCTTAAAATATTAAGGGTCCAAAATGCTTTTGAGACTCTGATGGAATTCTACTTTAGGCTGATCTAATTCTGTAAAATAAGTTGCTTCTGAATAAGATTTGGTTAATCTTGGTTGGACATGTCTCCTTATCCTCAAACATCTAAAAAAATATTAGACCATGTTACCAATAAACTCATGAAAAGATGTTCAGCATCACTATTAGGGAAATATTGATAAAAATCACAATGAGATACCACTTCACATTCATTAGGATTTTAATTATCAAAAACACAGAAAACAAGTGGGAGTGTGAACATGTGGTGAATTTGGAACCCTTGTGAACTGCTATTGAAATGCAAAGTGGTTACAGTCACTATAAAAAATAAAATGGTGCCTCCTTGAAAAATTAAAAATAGAATTATATGATCCAGAAATTCTTCTTCTAGGCATATAACCAAAAACACTGAAAGCAGAGGTGGACAGATATTTGCATACCAATTATTATTCACAATAGCCAAAAGCTGAAGCCAACCCAAATATATAGATAAACAAAATGTGGTATTATACATGTAATGAAATGTTAGTTTTAAAAAGGAAGGAAATTATGACACATACTCTGACATGGATGAATCCTGAAGACATTAAGCTAAGTGAAATAAGGCAATTACAAAAGGATAAACGCCATATGGGTGATTCCGCTTCGATGAGGTATTTAGACTAGTCAAATTCAGAGACAGAAAGTAGAATGGTGGTTGCCAGGGGCTAAGGGAGAGAAGCTGTGTGTGTGTGTGTGTGTGTGTGTGTGTGTGAGACTGTCTAAAGAGTACAGAGTTTCAGTTTGGGAAGATGAAAAAGTTCTGTTGATAGATGGTGACATTGCACAACAATATCAATGTATTTAATGTCACTGAACTGTACACTTAAAATGGTTAAAATAGTGAATTTTATGTTATGTATATTTTATCAGAATTTAGAAAATTTTAAAAAGGCCATTTTAAAATGTGGTTATTAGAATTATCTTTTATTAGCAAGTTTGTGACTTTGTAGATTCTCTAGTGGATAATGGCATTCTCTACACCACTATTTCCCAGTACTCTTCACATCATCACACATGGAGCCATATGGCGCAGTGGGATAAAAGAGGTGGCTGCTTGTAACTGGGGCCCCTGCTCATTTAGTCTCCATTTGGTTGTTATAAGACTGAAGGACTCAGTCTCCTAGTATACTTGTAACCCATTCGTGGAAAGCACTTCTCTGTACCACAAAATATCAACTCAACTGATTAATGGAAAGTGTTAGAAACACATTCTTTAATGAACAAGCAGCTCAGATGTGACCTTCTCCAGGAAAACTTTTCTTGGTCTCCTGCTCTCCACTGGGGACTTTCTCCAGAATTCTGTTCTCATACTAAAGTACTACAGATAGTCTATCACTTCCTTGTGGACAGGGAATGTGTTATGTATCACAACTCTCCCAGAACTGGACACAAAGCTGCTCAATGTATGTGTGCTGAATTCAGAAAATTATTCATTTAACAGAATTAAATGTTCTTTTTCATCACACAACTTTCTGAATATTTCAAGTCCCTCTGACATATTTTATCAACTAGATTGTGATTAGTTCCATTCTAGGGTAAACAAAAAGGAAATGTAACTCAAAGCTGCATAACATTATTAAAGTCAAATTCTAAAAAATGTAGTTTGTGATGCTAAGGTGGCATTTTAGTTATGAATTTGTGGTATTCTTAGGAAACCATTTGTTTTTCATGGTGACTAAATAATTTAAATTAGCTACAAATTGTGTTAAATTTTCAACGTCTTATAATCATAAGCATTTTGGCATCACACAAGTTCACACACAAGGAAATACATGCTGTGTATAACAGGAATTCTCAAGAGCATAAACTATGAAAAGATTAAATAAAACAGGTTAAAACTGTTAATTCCTTTACTTTCATCCTTATCATTTTTACCTTTTAAAGTAACATTACTGACATACAAAAATGCTGAACCTCAAACATTTATGTGAAAATACCATTAGAAGAAATCAAAGAAGCAAGTTATATAACACACATATAGCAAGCTTGTATTTTCTATATGTATTAGAGAAGACTTGTTTGTATAGAAAATCTCACTCTAGCCATTATACGTCATTATTCCATTAGGCTTTTATATTACTAGGCCAAATAATTTAAATGGAAATACATAGGCACCTTTAGAAAAATTTAAAAATGATACCCCAAATTGCATTTTTTCCCCTTTGGAGTCCATATCTATTTCCATATTCCATATGATTGCCAGATTTTCCTAAACTTCAAATAGGGTCCTCTAGGTGGGAAGTAAAAATATCTAACTATTAATACCTCAGCTCTATAACAAATTTACCTTATTTGTAACAGGATTTCTATATGTACTAATTTTCCTCTCATTTAAAAATAAGTGATTTTTACTTTTCTTTTTTTAATTACATTTTATTGATTATGCTATTACAGTTGTCCCATTTCCCCCTTCTCTCCCCTTCACCCTGTACCCCCTCTCCCACCCACGTTTCCCCCCTTTAGTTCACGTCCATGTGTCATACTTATGAGTTCTTTAGCTTCTACATGTCCCGTACTATTCTTGCCCTCCCCCTATTTTCAACCTACATTCTATGTTACTTATTCTCTATACCTTTTCCCCCTCTCTCCTCCTCCCACCCCCCTGCTGCTAACCTTCCACGTGCCCTCCATTTCTGTGGTTCTGTTCCTGTTCTAGTTGTTTACTTAGTTTCTTTTGGTTTTGCTTTAGGTGTGGTTGTTAATAATTGTGAGTTTGCTGTCCTTTTACTATACATGTCTTTTCTTTATCTTCTTTTCTTAGATAAGTTCCTTTAGCATTTCATAAAATAAGGGCTTGGTGATGATGAACTCCTTTAACTTGACCTTATCTGAGAAGCACTTTATCTGCCCTTCCATACTAAATGAGAGCTTTGCTGGATAGAGCAATCTGGGATGTAGGTCCTTGTCTTTCATGACTTGGAATATTTCTTTCCAGCCCCTTCTTGCCTTTAAGGTCTCTTTTGAGAAATCAGCTGACAGTCTGATGGGAACTCCTTTGTAGGTGACTGTCTCCTTATCTCTTGCTGCTTCTAGGATTCTCTCCTTCGTTTTTACCTTGGCTAATGTAATTATGATGTGCCTTGGTGTGTTTCTTCTTGGGTCCAACTTCTTTGGGGCTCTCTGAGCTTCTTGGATTTCTTGGAAGACTGTTCCCTTTGCCAGAATGGGGAAGTTCTCCTTTATTATTTGTTCAAATATGTGCTCAATTTGTTGCTTTTCCCCTTCCCATTCTGGTACCCCCATAATTTGGATGTTGGGACGTTTAAAGGCGTCTTGAATGCTCTTAATCTTTTCCTCGATTTTTTGAATTCTTATTTCATCATGCTTTCCTGCTTGGTTGATTCTATCTTCCTTCTGGTCCACTGTATTGTTTTGAGACTCAGATTCCTTCCTTTCACTATTGGCTCTCCTCCGCATATCTTCCTGCATCTCTTTAATGGTAACCTGCATCCTTTCATCTAAATTGCACCCAAAATCAACCAATTCCGTGAGCTTTCTGATCACCAGTGTTTTGAACTGCGCATCTGATAGATTGGCTATTTCTTAGTCACTCAAAAGGATGAGTCCTGGGGGACTGATCTGTTCTGGTGGAAACAGATCTTTCCCTGTCTCTCCTTTTTTTTTCCTTCGGTCTGGTTGCTCTTGTTAGGGTGGGGGGCGGAGCCTTAGGTGTGCACCGGGCCTGGGTGCCCCAGTCTCTAGATTGTGACATTATATGTGGGGGCAGGGGTGGGAGCGGGGACAGGAGGGAACAATGGCGGTAGTTCTGTTCTCCTGGGCTCAGTCCCTTCTCTGGGATCCTGGGCTGCGAGCTCTGCCGTGGTCCACAATCGCTGCCTCACTGGGTCCCCCAGCCGCAGCTTGCATACTCAGGGATCACCACTGTGTTCTTGCGCCCGGATGGCTGTCGCGCCAATTTCACGCCAAATTTTCCCCAACCTCCGCGCGCCGCCGACCCGCACCAGCCCCGCGCCCGCCCGGCTCGTCTTCTCCTACCAGTCTGGATATATGGGTCTACTTCAACTTCTTGGCTGTCCGACTTCCATTCAGATAAATCCTCTGTCAGTTCTGGGTGTTATTCTGTCTGTAAATTATTGTTGTTCTGATCTTGGTTGTGCGAGGAGGTACGGTGTGTCCACCTATTCCTCCATCTTGCCGGAAGTCCCCGATTTTTACTTATTTTTCTTAAAATAAATGTCAGCTTTGTGACTATTTTTCCCAATTTAAATAAATACGTTTTAAGTATAATAAAAATTTAATTCTATATAGATTGACTGTAGATTCTTTTGGTTTCATGTATTTTCTTAATTTTGGGGGATGATATACTCCTTTCATTGTAGAAAGATTTCCCTGACAAATTACTGTTGGAATGTAATGACTCACATACACCCCCTCCTCTACCCGCAGGAGCAACCTCTTGTTATAAAATTTCATACAATGATGTTTTCATGTATAGAAAAAAGCCAAAACTATTTTATGATGATAACTTTGCTGTAAGTAAAGTCTATGTTGCTACAAAACAGTTCAGATTAACAGCAAGACAAAAGATGGTGTATGCTATTTCCCATAGCTAGATTCCAAAATAATTCATAACACTGAAAAAAGGGAACATTTGTGAATTATGTACATTTTGTGAAATTTAAAAAAAGTCTTGCACTTGTTAACTTTTATTGCCACCATCATAACCACTAGCATATATCTATGAACTGGGTACATGTCAGAAATATTCTACTTTCCAACAGTAAGCACTTAATATACAGGGTCCAGCACAAATAACGCCCCTTTTTTGTTACAAAATCTTTTATTACAAAATCATAGGCATGTAATTCTGTAACATAACAATATCACTCTCAAGCACAACATACACCATTTTAGGTGAAATGTTCAAATTAAAACTATAAATTATTACACTCATATTATTACCCTACCAACCACACTCAAGCAGGTGTTACTTCTGCCAGACCCTGTATATATCTCCTATGCTCTACATGTCCAAAGTGCTCCCCTAATACCCAGGACCTGAAAGCTCCCAGGGCACGTTTGGCTTAACCATGGAACCCACTATTTTTGTTGGTGATGATATCCATGGCTCTAAAGAAATACAACAGTCAGAAAATCTTATTATTTTTTTTTAAAGGCAAGGACCTATATATCCAAGATTACTCTATCCAGCAAGGGCAGATAAAGTGCTTCCCAGATAAGGTCAAGTTAAAGGAGTCCATCATCACCAAGCCCTTATTACATGAAATGTTAAAGGGACTTATTTAAGAAAAAAAAGATAAAAAATATGAACAGTAAAATAACAAACTCACAACTATCAACAACTGAACCTAAAAAACAAAAACGAACTAAGCAAACAACTAGACCAGGAACATAATCACAGAAATGGAGATCTCCTGGAGGGTTATCAGTAGGGATGGGGAGGGAAGAGAATTGGAGAAAAGGTACAGAGAATAAGAAGCATAATTGGTAGGTACAAAATAGACAGGGGGAGGTTAAGAATAGTACAGGAAATGGAGAAGACAAAGAACTTAGAAGTATGACCCATGGACATGAACTAAGGGGATGACTGCTGAAAGGAGGTGGGGTGCAGGATAGAGGGGCATAAAGGGGAGACAAAAATATAGGACAACAGAAAACCCTGAAATAAACTAAGTCAAATTAGATATCAAATTTTCACATAGCATGGTACTGTAAATTAAACAAGGAGGCCATTAGGCTGGATTGGTTCTAAGACATTAGCAGCCTATGTAAGTAAACCAAAACCTAAGTCTGTAAATGCTTCACAGTTAGGAAATCAAAACCTAAAGACAACCACAGTCAACTAGGATTTCCCAAGACAGGCAATTACTTAAGTTGTATCCAATCAAATAATTTCCTTGTTCTGCTTCTACATCTTCTGTATAAAAGTCTTGCCCCTAACTTCTGTCAGTGCGATGCTCCTAACCACTTCCATCTGATGCCACTGAATATGAATTGATTTCAGCTTAAACTATTAAAAAATTTTAATATGCCTCAGTTTACCTTTTAGCAGGTCAGGGAAAAGATTTCAAGTTATAAAATCAAATGTGTACGTAGTCCGGTTCTGGCTCCGCCATTTACAAGCAGCATATCCCCTTGGATGAGTCACTCTCTGAGCTTCAGTTTATTGTTTAAACAAAAGATATTCCCTACCTCCCAGCTGCCATATGGAGTTAACAGAAATGCAAAAAGCCTAGATTCTTTAGATGCTCAGTAAGTAACAACAGCTATTATAATAATGCTTTAACACTTGGTTAAGTTTAAGTTGTGTGTTTGAAGCCCATTTCATAGTTAATAGAGCTCTCTGTTCTGGGTTCAGGGCTACCATTCATTTTTCTTCTCTAATTAGAATGGCCACTCCAAACATTTCTCAAGCTTTCAAATTCAAATTACATTAGAGCAGGGTTTTCAACCTTGAGTGTACACTTGAATTATCTGGAGTTTGAAAATTACTTATCCCTGAAACCTACCCCAGGTCCAACTAAATTAGTATACCTGAGGGTGAGATTTAGGCATAAGATTTTAATTATTGTTACCACTTTAAAAGCTACCCAAGTTATTATAATGGACAACCAAGGATAAGAACAGAATTACTGCCTTGGACTACAGTTAATTATTAATGAGACAAAAAATTACAAAACAATGAAAGAGCTTTTGCTCAACAGACTCAACAAATTAATTCTAAAAGGTAAATTAGGTGAGGATTGATTAAAGCAAGGCAAATGTAGCATTATGCTGTCTTCCTTTATGAAGTGTTGCTTGCAGACATTCTTATTTTCAAACTCCTCTTTTATTTAAAGGTAAAACTATAGTATTACTGAAATTCAATAGAATATTAGAAAAAACTGGGAACACCTTGAATACTAGGTAGCAACATGAAGAAAATGTTCTAACATTAGATGAAACAAAAGGAAAATTTTAACTGCTGAACAGAATTCAGATCTGGGGAGTCACTATTTTATAGGTCTACTGAAAGCTTGACCTTAAACAAAATGTAGAAATTTAAAAATAAGGAAGTATGACTATAACATGATGAAAGCTGAGTATTAAGTTATTTAGACATTTTAAATGAAAAACAATTATGACATATTCAAATAATATATATGTGAGGCACTCTTCCAAACATTAATTGCATCCAATGTACTTTCTCAAAATCAACCTTATTTCTTTCAATAATGCAGAAGCTGTTTTTCAGCAAAATATGGGCAGTTAATTCTCAGGGAAAATGTTTCTAACCAAAACCACATGTTTAATGATCTGCTAGAGTTTTAAGTTTTAATTCATTATTCCTCATCAAATCATTCCATATTTTCTGACATTTTGAAAAATGCCTGGCATGCTAGAAACAATAAGCTACGATATCTGAGGGACAAATAATTACGGCACCAAATTTTTTGTGATCTAATGGTAACGCTTTAACAAGATTTCAATTTAAGTTACTGAAGTAGCAGATATGGGGGGATCCCCCCCAAAACTGGAATTTATTTGTAAAAAATTGTGTATTTATTCTTACATGTTTAATCTTCAGTAACCTCCAAAGTACTCTCCATTTGATTTAATATACCTATTGAGATGTTTTTTCTACTGCTTAAACAGATTTTGAACTTGTCAATTCTGATGTCTTTTAGTGCTTCTGCTATTTTTTGTTTTGCCTCTTCCATATTGGCAAAAGGTTTCCCTTTGAGGACTTTTTTCATCCCGTGAAACAAAAAAAGGTTGCTTGGGGTGAGATCAGGTGAATAGGGAGGGTGGGGCATGGGGGTCATGCTGTTGTTGGTCAAAACTGCTGAACACTCAGCAGAATGTGGGCAGGAATACTTGTAAATCACCCATCAAGAAATGGGCAAATGTACTGAGGAGTCTTAAAAAAATAAAAATCACTGAAGCTGAATGCAGCCTCTCACAACAATGCCAGCTGGTACACGGATACAGATGGGTTTCTAGAGCACTCATCTAGTGGGGGAAGCTTGTACTACAAGGGGCCTGCTATCCAGAAGAAAATTCCCCCTTTTTGGGGTCCCCCCTGGTATTTACTTTTGTCTCAAATTTGAAATCTTTTCAAAATTTTGTGAGAAACCTGTAAGTTTTCTGAGAGTAAAGACCAATTAAGAGATAACTATATATAGAGAGAGAGAAAGAGAGAGAGAGAGAGAGAGAGACATTTTCATACACACTCTGATGGCATTCTTGCATAGGAATAATGAGTGAATATAAAGGATTAGGGAAATACATTTAAGTTTTATAATTTTAGCAAACCAAGCTAGAAAGTATAATTCTCTAATGTTATACCCCTGAGATTACAGTAATCACTTTTAGGTACTTCCTACTGAACTCTGAAAAAATATAAAGCAATGAATCACTATGCCTAAGGGAGGTCCTTAAGTTTAAAACTTATTCTCCCACACTATTAAAATGCTACTCCTTTTAGTATTTTTCTGTTTCTGCCTTAAGATTGAGAAAGCTACAAAACAAACAAGGTAACTTTGACCTAACTCACATTAGGCTCCAAAGAAGGTAAGAATATACTGGGGGAATCATTCCATAAAGATATAATCACTGTTCCACTAAGAAAGCACAATGAAAATGTACAAAAATAAATAAAATAAAAAATAGAATATAATAGAATAAAAATTTTTCTTGGACATTACCCCATTCTAAATTAGAACATTTCAACTGTGAAATCTGAGGGGAAAAAAGAATGAGTTTTCTTTCTATACTATTAAGTGGAATATAATTTGTACATGCACCTAAAACAATGAGAATTTCATCAGCAAGCAATAACAGTATTTGATTAGATTTCACCTAGAGACAAATACAGCCCATAGATAAAGACTTAATTCCATGCACACTTCAGCTACAAGTATGAATAATCCAGGGTTATCACATGGGAACAATGCATTCAATTCTACAGATACTTAGAAAATATACAATGAAAGGAAATAACCTGATGAAATATCACTAGGTAAAATTATCCAAATGTCAGTAAAAATGAATTTAAGCTTGAATGTCATTGCAAGTAGTTTTTAATAAAACCACTGGGACCTTTAGTAGTAAGTACAATATTCTGGAAAATGGCAAACTAGTATAGAGTACTCAATAATAAAATCAATGTCTTTTTGCTCCTAAGTATATACAAAATACAACCAATTTCCTGTTAAATTGAAAAGCTGAGATCCAGACAAAATATGGTTCAACATCCAAACTTTCAATAGCCTCAGCAGTGGAACATGAATGAAAGTTCTATTTATGACAGCAAAAGCTGCTTTTCAAAGAAGAACACATTTCTTTGTGTTAGTGTTGCTATTACCACTCCATTACTGAAAAAACTGTCATAAAAAGGGGGCATTTATGATCACCTTCAAGGAAGATTACAAATATATGAAACAGCAAAAAAATACAGCCATCACAAATTATAGTTTCTCTTGATCTACAGAAAATAATCACTTAAGGTACTTTAAGAACAGATACAAAAATAAGCCTATAATAACCCAAAAGCTTAAATAGTATTATTCGAAACTTTAGAGCAACCATATAAAATTAGAACAAAAGCCCAGGGTATTACACATTTTAATTTTTTGCCCATGGTTTGACAAGTATACTATCAATTTTAGAATTTATTATGGTACCCAGATAAAATTCATGGCCTTCAAAATAAAACTTTTTATTTTAGATTTTATTTATTTATTTATAGAGAAAGGGGAAGGGAGAGGGGGAGAGAGGGAAGAAAACGTGGATATGTGGTTGCCTCTCATGCGTCCCCTGCTGGGGACCTGGACTGCAACCCAGGCATGTGCCCCTACTGGGAATCAAACCAGTGACCCTTTGGTTCACAGGCCCAGCCCACGCTCAATTCACTGAGCTACACCAGTCAGGGCCAAAATAAAACTTTTAACACATTTCTTCAAAAAAGTAAACTGAAAAGGCAGTTTGTTGCTAAAGGGTATGGTTTATTAAACGTTACCTTCTGTTGCTGCCCCTTCTCCCATCCACCATTGCCTTAAGGGGCTACCTTGTAACTAGCTGAGTTCCATTATAGCTTTCTTGAGTTGGGGTGACCAGTGTCTCAAGTAAGAACACTAAACAGCTCCTCTCTCATCCCTACTCCCTCCAATCCAGTTAAGTCAGTAAATCCTGTAGGTTTTATTGCCTAAATCTTTTTCAGATCTATTCCTTCTCCATTATTACTACCAATGTGCTGGCTTAAGTTCCTGTATCTTGCTACATGTTTTTTTTTTTTTTTTTCCTGGTAACAGCATTCCCCTGTGCCCTATCAACTATGGTTTACACCACCAACTATGGTTTAATAACCATAACAAAAGTTATTAAATTACAAATCTGTTGCCAGTCTATTGTTTAAAAATCTTTAATTTTCTCCCCTGAGTAAAGAGTAGAGTTAAAACTTCTTATCAAGCAAGGTGTCCCCCACCCCCTTAATAGTCATCATCTTTCATCATAACCAAGCTATCTGATGTGTCTTAGATGGCCATCTTTCTCATGTCTCTGCCTTTTCTTTAACATTTCCTTCTGCCAGAGATGACCTTTCCCCAATTATTTTCCCAACTTATCATAGGCATCAACTTCTATATAAGCAGGTGGTAATATTTATCTGACCTCTAAAATGGTTATAACCTTCCTTCTGTGTGTTTTCATAGAACATGAGTATTTTTGGTTACAATGTGTGGTTGCCTCTCACACACCCACACACCCACAAGTGGAGACCTGGCTCGCAACCCAGGCTGAGAATCGAACTGGTGACCATTTGGTTTTCAGGCCAGCACTTGATCCACTGAGCCACACCAGTCGAGGCTCACTGAATCCTTTAAAAAAAAAAATCAATGTGTCTGTGAAAAAAAAAAGTAGTAGTAGTAGTAAAGCAGTATAGAAGTGTATAAAACAAGTAAAAATTTTCTTCTGCCTCCCACCCCCAACTCAATAACTTTCAAACTGTTTAGTTCTTCTGTTGGTCGCTTCCCTAATGATTAACAACTGTTTACTTTTAGTTCTGTTGGTCACTTCTATAAAGATTAACAGGGTTATATTTATAGTTCCCAATATATCAACTTTAAGAGATTTATTGATTCCCTCCTGCTTCCAACTTTTATTTGATTCTTTCTGTGATTACCTTTAAGAAATTGAATATTAGGTTTCAGCTCAATAGACTATGTTGCTAAGTACATTCTAGTTAAATTTCCATGTCTATTTCTCCTACTGTTCAAGGACAGTGACTATTGTCATATTTCGGCATTCTCAGAGCCTATACGAAGATTTATTTAGTATATAAATGGAACATTTACTCTGAATGACTCTGAGGTAGGTATGTCTAGGAAATGTTGTTGTAAAGTAACCTGAAGATAATTAATTACTGTAAGAGCTTATGTCCTTTTTAAATATAATATGCAAATGTGACAGAATGTGATAAAATGAGGAGACATAGAACACGGCCAAAACTCCAGAAAAAGAGCTAAATGAAATAAAGATAAGCAATCCATCAGATGAAGAGTTCAAAACACTGGTTATAAGGATGCTCAAGGAGCTTAGTGAGGATCTCAATAGCATAAAAAAGATCCAGTCAGAAATGAAGGACACACTAATTGAAATAAAGACCAATTTATGGGCAAACAATAGCAGAATGGATAAAGCCGAGAATCAAATCAGTGATTTGGAACATAAGGAAGCGAGAAACAACCAATCAGAACAACAAGAAGAAAAAAGAATCTAGAAAAACGAGGATAGTGCATCCAGCCTATGGGACAACTTCAAGCAATCCAACATTCTTATCATAGGGTGCCAGAAGGAGAAAAGAAAGAGCAAGAAATTGGAAATCTATTTGAAAAAATAATGAAAGAAAACTTCCCTAACTTGCTGAAGGAAGTAGACATGCAAGTCCAGGAAGCACAGAGAGTCCCAAACAAGATGGATGCAAAGAGGCCCACTCTAGGACATGTCATAATTAAAATGCTAAGGTTAAAGATAAAGAGATGGGAGGGGGGTATGGAAGAATGGGTGAGGGGTTAAAAGAATAAGAAGTACAAATAGGTAGTTACAGAATAGCCATAGGGATGTAAAGTATAGTATAGAAAATGGAGTAGCCAAAGAACTTACATGTATGATCTGTGGACATGAACAATGCTCAGACAATGTGGAGATTGCCTGAGGGAGTGGGGGTGCTGGGTGGAGGGTAGCAAAGGGGGAAAATAAGGACAACTGTAATAGCATAATCAATAAAATATAATTTAAAAAAAGTGCTTAGAACAGTGCCTTCATATAATGAGAATTCAATGAATGCTAGTCGTTATTATTATTAAGTCAGAATCTGTATCATTATTTAGTATTGTTGCAACTCAGGAGCCTTAGTGATTTTTACATGGAATTTGAACTGTAGTCAAACCTTACTGAGATCTTTTTAAAAAAGCTTCATTGTGAATGGTTTTATATTATAATTAGAATAATTTGTTGAAGACATCTTTAGCTCCCTTTAAAGAAATCAGTTCATGTATTGAAGCTACAGACAGTACAAAAAAGTTCAGCTATTTTAAGCATCTGTGAAATTTCTTTAGTGGCTACAATTTCACACATAGTTAGCTTAACCTCCATTTCATCCTCCTATGTTTCACACATCAGTAGCATTCGATTTCTGATGGGCTAAAGCTTAATATTTTCCACTGTCTTGAATAATTTAGCTATTTAAGATGACTTCTAAATTACCCGGAAATTAGCTACAGAATTTCCAAGTAAACGGAAAGTAACTAAATATTTTGATTCTTTTACCAGACTTAAATGTTATATGACTTATGGTATTTAAAATGTTTGGTTGGTTGGGCCTTAAAGCCAAATTTGTTAATATATTCTTTTTTTCTTTTTTTAAAATATATTTTATTGATTATGCTATTACAGTTGTCCCAATTTTTTATCCCCTTATGCCCTTCTGCCCTGCACCCTGTTAATATATTCTTGAAAAACACCAAGTTATGGGAGCTATTAAAGTCTGGTAAACTGAGGAATAAAGGTTTGATAATTTTAAATAGAAAGTAGTGATGGAATTGTGTTAATAAAATTGTTAACTATAAATCTCAAGGGGCCTTCAGAAAGCCAAATGGTGTTTTACATTTACCTCATTCATTTTCTTACAGTAACTCTGTGACACAGGTATTATTATCAACATTTTCAAGATGAGAGGCACAAATAGCATAGAGGTTTAAAAACTTGGGGCTCTCTGTAGTTAAACAGTTCAGATGAAGCCAAGTTGTGGCACCCAATTGCTGGGTAACTTTGGGCAGATTACACCCTAGTTTTCTCTTCTGTTAAATAGGAACTATACAGTATTTATTTACCTTATAGGGTTATTGTGAGGATTAAAATAGATAACAGGTAAAATGATTGAGCACATAACCAAGGTGAAATATTAAAAGGTCAGACAGTGCAATTATTACAATAAAACTGAAAATCTTGGAATTTGCTGGCTAGAAATCACAAAGCTAGTAAGCAGTGAAGCTGAGATGAAAATTCAACTCTTTCAAAACGTCTTAGGAGAGAAAGGGATAAACTTTCACTGAACTATACATGTTACTATTGCCTCTGTAGACTCTCTCTGGCTTGCTTGGAGTGCAGGTAAATATGAAGGCAGAATATTATACATGTAGAAAATGGGAATGCCGTTATATAAAGCCAGCCAATTAACATTAGCCTAACTCCAAGTAGGTAATGGAGTGAAAATTGGAGATCTAACTGTATTCTTAAAATTATTTTCTGCACTACATACTTCGGTCCATTTATTCAAATCTGGTGAATTATAATTATTATCAAGGATTCTTTTATTTTGTTTTGGTATCATCCAAAAAGTAGATTTTTAAGAGAAATAAAAAAGCAACCCTACATCAAATACCTAAACTATTTATTGAGCTATTTTCCAGAATGCAGCCTAGGCTTCTACTAGTGTTCTATGAATGAGACCAAGATGTTCCAATATTCAAATAAAGGAAATCTCTTCTCAACCCATAGGGTTTTTTAAAAAAATTACCTTAAAATTTTTCTCTCCCCAAATTTTCTTAAACCTTTAAAATCTATTATCCAATATTAGATTAAAAATATATGGAGCAGAGGAATGTTACTAAGAAAATTAGAATTAGTGATTCGTTTAATAGCTTGCTTTTTTCAATAATTATTTTTATACTACAAACATAGTTTAATTTTCTTTTGGTTATGTTATTTTTGGTTTCAAAGAATATTATGGCTTCTACCTGGTCTGCCATCTGAAAAAGCCTGAAAGCCAGTAATACATTTTATTTTAAAAAGACTTTGAAACATGGGTTTCATGCAATTTTTGGAACAGGTTTGTCCTAAGAAAACTGAACTCACTTTGTAAATGGTTTTGAAAAATGTTAGTAGCAAAACCTTCTCTCCTCACATGCAATTTTACATAACATTTTAAAATGATCAAAATGGTATAGCTTTAAAAGTTCAAATTTGCAGTATTTTCCCATTATGTCAATCAGCAGGACTCAAAATTGGTAATATAAATTGTTTGACATAATTTATTTCTATATTAAGTTCCACATAAACAAATAGCTGCAAGCAGTAAAGTTTTCATATTACTAATTTTGTTATATTTCTTCTTGATTCAACTGATCCAGGAGCTTCAAAATGGAGTACCAGAAGATTTTGTTACAAATTTTTAACACAGGCAAATCTAATAGTTCATGTTATATCCCTTATCTATTTTCTTTTACCCTGCTTTGCCAATAGCAATCATTATTATGCTATTCTCTAAGTTCTCCAAAATTCATTTCTTGTTTTATTTTTTTTATCTGAAATCAGATATTACAACTATTGCTAATGTCATCACCACCAGCCCCAAGTATTTACCTAGTACTTATTATAATGTCAGGAACTTTTCTAAGCAGAACATATATTAACTCATTTAATTCTCATAACCACCCTGTGAGACAGTAACTATTATTATTCCCAATTTATAAATGAATAAATAGGTACTGAAGTCATCAAGTAATTTGTCCAAGATCATTAGCTGAGTAGCAGAAGATCTGAACCTACAGTTTGCTTCCAGAGCCTGTGCTCTTAACCCTTACTCTAAACTTCCTCCTGTCACAATCCAGACTGAATGAACAGTAAATTTGGTTGAAATAACTTGCTAATTGCTAGATGAGTAATTCAGCTAAGTGGATTCTTTTCTCTCACAAGGTGCTCTACTTTGGTAACTAGCCAAACCTTCACCCCCGCAATTCAGAGATATAGTTGGTGTAAATGCTAAAGAATAGGAAGTACTAAAAACCAATTACATAAAAGATTTCTAAAGAAGACAAAAGAAAGCAGTGGGTGTATAAGGATCTTGGAGAACCAACATCTTAAGAACAGGTACTAGCTAAGGAAATAGGGTCATAAAATTAAGGAGAAATAAAAAAGTTCTATAATGTCAGAAAGAAGCTGAAATCATTCTTATCACTATTTGAAAATCTTAAATGAGTAAGACAGGGAAAAAAAAACCATCTAGCTGTCATAACCAAGTTTGAATTCACAGAACCGGAAAGATGACAAAATATGAGAAAAAGAACCTATTAACTGAAATACTACATTTAATCTTACAAAACTTAAAAAATACAAGTTAAAAACTTAATAGAAAAAAATTTTGATTTATACTTATTTTCAGGAAAATCCCAGGAAACTTTTGAATCTGATTGTTACATACATTTTGAAAAAAGGTCTGTTAAGGTTAGTGGTCAGAATGGAATTACTAAACAATTTGTGCTAAATAATTTATCTTTTTTTTAGATAGATTTGAGGCTTATAATATCCTTATAAGAAAAACAGAGAAATGAGAGAGAGATCTAGATTTACAGTTAGAGAAACAGTTGTAACCAAAATCTCACTAATGGAAAACTGCCAACATGGAGGCAAATTTTCTTTTTATATTTAGGACACATCAGTGAAATGAAAAAGGTATTTAATAAACATCTACAGAGCTCAAGTATATTTCAACATTTAAAAAAATCACATTTTTTCCTATCTCATTCTTAGTAAAAGCCTTATTCCAGGACAAAAACTTATGAAATATTTTATGGCAAAGGCTCGGGATTCAGAAACAAGAAAGTCCTAGACTTCAAGAGCATAATTTATTGGGAGAAAAAGAAAACAAAAGGCACACAGTAGTGGAAGTAAATGCAAGTTAATATATCTTCAATTGCTTTGGGAATACAGAGGTATAGCTAACATAGTAATTTGGGATTGGTACTGATGGTGAATGAGTGGGGGAAGAGAATTAGGGAAGACTTCCTCGAAGAGAAGACCCTTGAGCTAAATCTTTAAAAACAGGTCCAGTGGAAATGGTTTACTCTTATAATTAAGGAGAAAAATATAACATATTTATGAGATTGCTTACCTAGTACCTAACTTGCTTTTTACCCGAGAATTGCTTCATATCTCTCTGCTCCCCGATGCAACATTCCACATAGTGACTGTAGCAGCTAATGGTTCTTTTATTTTTCCATAATCCTAGCTAAAAATTGGTTACTAAGTTTTCCTACCACAAGGGAAAATTGAGTCAGTAGTGAAAAAAAAAAGAATGGTCCCTTTCCTTCCACCATTAAGATTCTAATATTTAAAGCTGAAATCACTTATACTACTCAGTAATACTGTATAAAAATAGCATCAAGATTTAAATATTTTTCTCCATTAGTTTTTTCCTTCAAACTACAAATAAGCTCTTCACAATTAAGTCAAAATCCTTAGTGATGTTTGTAAACTGTACTTAGTTACTTAGCTATGAGCAAAAGTAGTTATATCTCAATCTAGCTAATATTTGTGATGCTTAGCAGGTCCTTCATGATCAAAATGGGGTACAAAACAAGACCAAATAAAAATAATAATAAAATATCTATTTGAAGAATTAGGAGGAATTTCAAATACATTTTCTGCTTCTAGTGTGAATAAGTTTTTTTCTTTTTAAAGCAAATTTTATGCGTCTGGCTATCAAAGTAAATTCAGCCTGTTAAATGAGTAAGCATTCCTAAAAATGATTAGCCTCATCCCTGGACATACCTATAAAGCATGCAGTAAGCAAGAACCAAAATGAGTTTTCTGATAACATTTCTTTATTGTACATAAATTGCTAAAACATTCCTGTACATAACCTGCAATTGTTTCTTCTAAAGAATTTATATTCACAATGATTTATACACACACGGCCATATTTAACTATTTTTAATGTAAGATATTAGTCTACATACTGCAGATCTTTATTTTTTATTAAACTAGGACTAAACTATGATTTCAAAATTATGATTTAAGCCAGAGTTGAGACAGAAAAATATATTGTATTATACTGTTCCCTATGATCACGCACCAATGACCCAGAATGTACCTGCAAATTCTACATTTAAATGTGGTTTGTATCTAAGTGGGGGCTTGTCCAACATGTCATACTTTTATATTTCCAGTATGTGTGTTTGCTGTTTGGCTCCACCAGTCTTATTAAGGAAAACATTCATCAATTTTGAGCAACAGTGTGCTAACAAATGCTTAATGAGAAGTAAGCATTTAGAGATTAGTGGCTCAAGTATTAACAAAAGCAGGAAGTTACATTGGGGTAATCCTGTCATCTCTATTGCAGTCTTTACTTGCATTTTACCATTTCCTGTATCGCTGTCCTATTCCAGGGTCCCATCCAATATCCAAAACAGGATCCAAAAAAAATTTTTTTTAAGACTTTATTTATTTTTAGAGAGAGGGCAAGGGAAAGGAGGGAGGGAGAGGAACATCAGTGTGTGGTTGCCTCTCGAGTGTCCCCTACTGGGGGACCCAGTCAGGCGTGTGCCATGACTGGTAACAAACCAGTGACCCTTTGGTTCACAGGGTGGCACTCAATCCACTGAGCCACACCAGCCAGGGGTGTTTAGGCTCTTCTAATCTGTGACAGTATCTCTGCTTTTCTTGTGTTTCAGTACCCAGATTTAAGAGTCAGTTATTTTGTAGAATGCCCCTCAATTTGGGTTTCACTGATGTTTTTTAATCATGATATTGAGGTTATGTATTTTTGGGAAAGAATGTAACATTGTGCTTGCCTTTGCCAGTGCATAGATAGGGAGATGATGATGTTCATGTGCATTATTACTGGTGATATTAATA
Source organism: Phyllostomus discolor (assembly GCF_004126475.2). Lineage (NCBI taxonomy): Eukaryota > Metazoa > Chordata > Mammalia > Chiroptera > Phyllostomidae > Phyllostomus > Phyllostomus discolor. The sequence continues at coordinate 65,771,527 of NC_040907.2, forward strand.
TTGATCAGCCAGTTATGGTGGCATCTGTATAGTTCTTTATCATGAATTTACTATTTCCCTTTGTAATTAATAAAATTCTTTGAAGAGCTAAAAAAATAGAGATTAGTGGCTGGGAGTAAAGAAAAATAAATGGATTGAGCATAAAAGGTATGTAAGGATACAGGCTCACTCAGTCTGTACTCAGATACAATAATCTCAGCTTGTAATTAGGTATATATTATTGGCAGACTACTTGTCAACTGTTCCTGCTGAGCTGTAACTACTGAAAGGTGTCAGATACAAACACAGCTCACCTGATAGTGAAAACTGAACAGGAATACAATTATTTGAAAAGTGTGTGATCCAAACTTGGTTCTACTAAAATTATACCATAAAACTGATGTATTATAAAGACTTACTGAGAAAGGGTTATTAGTAAAAATAGCTTTTATATACACTTGGTTTACAGTTTAGATACATTTGATTTCAGTCAAAGGGTAGAACCTGTCAACTGACTTTTAATTACAAAAGAGTATATATGATAAAGATTGTTTATTATAAAACAACCCTTGTTATTCAACCTTTGAAGTTTTGTGTCTCAGGAAATAATAATTTTTGGTTAAGTAGTGTAGAGACCATGGAAGACCACAGAATAATACTTTAAAGGATGACTCATACATAATCCTTCAGCAATTTATTCCATCTAAAAACAAAGAAACAAAAAAAGGAGGGCAGGGAAGGGTCTCCCAAACTAGGTAAATCCTATGTCAACTTGTTTAGATTTCATTTACAGGCAAAAAGACTAACTTATATGTATGGAAATATTCTAAACAATTGAACTATATTATTGGCATACATAAACCCAGAAAATGAAAAACATGGAAGACTTGAAAATTTCAGGTTCACAATGAAGAAATCAAGCATTAAATTATGGTTGGACACTAACATTTTTAAAAGCTTGTTTGCTTGTTTTTTTTAGAACTATAAAACTGTACTCAGTGTTAGAAATAAACTTTTATTATCTAATGATGACAAGATACAATTACTGTCTGAAAGCTTACAAACCTTAACACCTCAAATGTATGTTAACACCTCAGCATGTACAAGTGAAAGAATATTAAAGGGAAACACAACCGAGACACTACCACTTTTTCATCACCCCAAACACAGAGATCTTACTAGTTCAGTTTTATTGGGATAACAATGATCTTTTCAGACTACTTTACAATTTAAAAGAAATCCAAGAGCTTTAATAAAAAGATTTAAAAATTAAGGAAGTTTATTAATTATATTGAGAAATATTTTAATTTCATTGTGTTTTTTCAATAAATAAGGCTGTTGAACTAATGATTTAGTATAGATTAAGAATGTCTTATCTGGAAACATTACACTGGGCATCCCTTATGAGAATGTCATCTGGGATAATGGGAGCACTAGGTAATGCTTACACATCTATACCCGTTTCTGTACAGTGGCACATCTGGCTGTATGGCTTTTAGGGCACAATCCTACCATGTTAGGTTCTTTATCTGTGTACTTAACAAGAACCATTCCCATGTAAAATGTGTATATAGGTCATATGCATGCATTCTTACTGAGAACCTGAACATTGCAAAACAGTTGGGAAAGAAAGTGGTGTGTAGTTATTAAACTGGATATAGCTTAGTTGTAATGTTTAGTTCATAAATGGTTCTATTTTCTACTGTAAAGACTTGAGACACTCGAAAAATAGAAACAATACGTGGTTTATTTTTGTAAGTAGTTAGGATATTTTAAGTAATTGGCCAATAAGAGTAAAAGAAAGAATGCTTACTATTAATTTTAACAGGTCAAAACAGCAGATTTTATTGAATAGTTAGAACTACCTAATCTTGGCTATTTTCATGTGTTAAAGGTGAGGTTAGGGGCCTGGAACTACTAGTAATATATGTAAATTAAGAGACCATATTCTTTGTTAACCAGATAAAAAGTTGTAATTTATTATCTACAATTTTGTGCCAGGTAACGAGTGTTTTCTTTTCATCCCAAATTTCACTATAAAACTGGGTTCTTATTATAAACAAATAAAAGCATCTAATTATTCTTTGACTTCATGTAACTATAATTTAGAAAGATTGGGGAGCTTTAGGATCCAAGCATGCTGTGGTAATTTGGCTCCCTTTCTGCTGGACAACCTCAGCAGACCCGGGGTCCTGGTATGCAACTGTAGTTTGCCTTCCTACCTGCTTCGATCTAATGCATCAAGCAAGAAGTCACTTTGAGTTTCTAAAACTACATAATGTAAAAGCCGAAGACTTCTTTATATTTAAGCTGATTAAGCAATTTAGTGTTTTTCCTTATCTCAACCAAAACATCTAATGAAAGAGAGATACTAGAAAACAACACCTTTTTAGTTTCAAATTGTGCTTCTTCCTGACAGCATCCTCTACAGTCAGGATCCAGCTGGAGCAGGTTGAACTGTCCAAGAAGATCACAGGAGCTGCAGAGTAAGTTGCTGGAGAAGCCTAACTCTCTGCAAGCCTCCGACGAAAACTCTGCCCCGAAGGCAGACACCTGAATAAAAAAAATAGAAATAAAACTTAATTTCATATTTACATCATAAAGCTTCCCAAAATGGAGAGACCAGGGTTGTCAAAATCTAACACAATGGAGATAAGTTATTCTATAACCTTATATGAGTCTTTGGTTCTCCCACCCCACCTATTTTTTTCTTAATAATGCTTCATCTTTCAGCTTAGCTAAAATATGGATTAAAAAGATATATTATTTTTTTAGATATGTATGTTACATATAGTATCTTTTATTAAACAGTCAATAGTTTTCAAAAAGGACATTTCCTTAAGAGAAAAACAAATTTCCATTACATTTAAAAAACTTACCTTCTTTACATGGGTCTATGGAGTAACCCAGACTCAGGTCTTTACCGCACCCCAGACTTACCTTTATTCACAGGTAGCAGGGGAAAAATGGGGAAGAAAATGGTGTGGGGGAAGGACAGGAGAACGTCAGAAATAAAACTTTGGGGTTTAGGTACCAGCCCCATTACTTACAAGATGTGTGACAATGGGCAAGATAACCTCCCTAAGCATTAATTTTCACGCTAATAAAGCACAGAGCAATACTTCCTACATAAAACAGACTGCAGGAAACATTAAGTGAAATGACTTATGTAATTAATGGAAGTGACCGGCAAAAGCAAGCTTTCAAAAATATTAGTCCTCTTCCCTCACCCATTCTACTTTCATGTCCGAGTCAATGTGGCATAGCTTCAACTGTCTGAGCTCAATCCCTCTACCTGTGCTATGAATTCTAGCTTCTACCATCTTCACAGGGACTTACTTTCAATGTATTTTTCAGTGTACTTTTTAGTGTATTCAAACCTGAGATTCTAATTGTTCTCCCCACATTCCACCATTTCTAAATTGTTACTCTAATCTGGTTTCTGATCCCACCACTCAACTAAACTTGCCAAAAATCACTAAATGCAAAGGCATTCAAAGCTGTTCTCCTCTAGCCTCCCCTTCCACAGGCTTGTCCTCCTTCCCATTCCTCTTCTGTGCATTTATTAAATGTTATCATTTACCATTTCTAGTTTTGGTTCTTTCTCTGCTTTACATACTTTCATAGACAAATGCATCTTCCATGGCTTCAAACATCGATTTACTGAAAACTCCCAAGTCTTTTTCTTGAATGTCAAGCTTCCAAAGCCAACAGCCTACCTGATGTCTCATTTAGATGTTGTGTAAGGCATTGCAAATTCAAATCTCCAACGGTGAAACTTATCTTTTCCCCTTAAATCTATTCCTTCCCAATGTATTCAGTGTCTTTGTATGTGTTCTTAATAATGTGTCATCATTCAGCTTAGCTAAATGTGGATTATTTTCCCTGACCACAATGTTGCCTAGGTCATTCTAGGCTGTATACTTCTCGCCATTCTTACAACCAATTAGTTAACAAGTTTTTATAATTGTCTTACAGAGCTCTCAAATCTTTTCCTGACTCAGTGGCTTAAATGGTCACTGACAGTCGCACCTCCAATTTCTTCTCCAATCACATTCTACTTTTTCCCTGAGGAAGAAATTTGTGCATAGCTGTAAAATAGCACCACTCACAACACTGTATTATGTAAACCTAGGATTGCAGACAATCCTAGAATTCCCCAACAATATGTGAACTCCTGAGGACAAGATTTAAGTTGTTTCTCTGTATTTTCAGCACTGTGCTAGTTCTCATGTGTGTTGAACGAAGGAACTGGTGAAAACCACAACTTCATGTAGGGGGGATCTCAGATTGTATGATTATAGCTGGCTGATCTTCTAGACCAAAGGTCTGCAAATTTTATATAATGGGCTAGACAATAATTGAGTAAGACTTTGGTGGCTACACAGTTTCTGTTGTAACCACTCAACTCAGCTACTGCAGCACAAAAGCAGCCATAGACAATAATAAATGAATGGATGTCTGTGTTTCAATAAAACTTTATTTACAAAAACAGGGCTGGCTAGATTTGGCCTACCATTGGTAGTGTGTCAGCCTTCTAGACTAACCAGGCAGATTCAAACCCAATGGCATTTTCCAAAGTAAAAAAAAGTTCAAGTATTGCTAGCATAATCCTCCAAAATACCGATCATCTCATTGGTTTTATAACATCCTAATTTGATACATTATACATCTTTCACCTATCTCAGTAATAATGTGGAATGTATATAAATCTTTGAAATAGATCAAGTATCCCAGTCTAGTGGGAGAGACCTAAGATACTTGCTACTATACTAGTACTTTAATTTCTCCATTATTAAAGTGATCTGCTTGATCTATTTCACAGAATAATTTGTAGTTTCCAAAGATAGCTGTACCAATATACCATCAGGTCTTCCAGAAAAAGGTCCAACCATTTAATATAATGAGAACAGTTTGCACAACATCAGTGTAACCTGGTACCCAAGGAGAGTGGACAGAAATACACATACGTGAACAATGACGACTTCACTGTACTAGTCAGTGGGGGCAGTAGATGCTGTTGAGTGAGCATGTGTGCCTTGTAGCTGTTGCATTCAAAATGGCCAAGCAAGCAGAGCAACTAATCTGCATCAAATTTGCATTAAGTTTGAATATTCCTCCACTCAGAAGGATGCAGCTATGGGCAACTGGTGATTGGCAGCTTTACCATAACAATGCACAGTTTTGGGGGAAACATCAAATCACCCAGGTGACTCAGCCCCTCTATAGCCCAGATTTGGTGCTGTGACTTGTGGCTTTTTCCTAAAACTAAAATCACTTTTGAAAGGAAGAGATTTCAGGCCCTCGATGAGATTCAGGAAAATATGATGTGCACCTGATGGTGATGGGGAAAACTGCGTGAGGTCCCAAGGTGCCTACTTTGAAGGGGACTGAGGCATCATTGTTCTATATACAATGTTCCTGGTATTTTCTTCAATAAATACCTTCTGGACAGACCTATACATGTCCTCCCGTATGTTCTTACAATGTGACTGGGAGTCCTCCACTGAGAGGTGGGTACCTATGTTCCCTCTCCTTGAATCTAGGCAGTGGCTTGTGACTGTTCTGACCAATAGAGTGTAAAGGAAGGAATACTACGTGATTTTGGAGGGGAAGTCATTAAAAAGAAAACAGCCTTTGTCTCTGTCTGTCTCAGGAGATTCAACTTTGGAAATTAGCCACCACGTTATAAGGAAGCCTAGATTAGAGAGCCAAAGTGAGGAGGCCCATGTAGAAAGCATATGAGGCCCTCAGCTGACAACAGCAAGCATCACTATTAGACATATGAATGAAGAGCCTTCACATTTAAGGCCCTAGTATTTGAGCTGAGGTGAGAGACACCATGAACACACAAGCCATTCTGATGTGCCAGCTGAGCTGCTGATCCAGAATCTGACAGCAAAATAAACAACTGTTTATACTATTAAATTTTAGGATGATTTATCTTGCAGCCATGATAACTAAAACAGGCAATAAAAGTAAAATCACTTTGAAACTATGAATTGCTTAACAAATATAAGAAATTCATGCCAAAGCATGTTAAAAAAAAAAAGAACTCCATGGAAAATCATGTGATCATCATACTTGATTTTATTCTGGCATTTATTGAACACCCACTGACAGGTGGTTTGAATACACAAAACATGTATCGAAGTCTGATGACATCTTGATTTAAATGCCAGCATAGAGCAACCTTACTTTGGAGTTTCTGAGTAGGAATTATCACTACTTATCTCATAGAGTTTTGAAGACTAAAGGGCAAAAATACAGAAAGCATCTACTATCCTACTCAATACACAGTGGCTACTTAATAAATGTTAGCATTATTCCCACCTTCCAGTGTGGAAGTACACTTAAAAACTACAAGAACTACCTATGTTTTAATCATTGTTTATACATGGCATATGAGTGAAGTATTTTTTTCTAGTTCTTCTGTCATTGGTTTGACAGACTAAAGCTTTGAACCTAAGAACATTAGAAAATATTTTTAAGTACTTCAGAGATAAACATTAAGTGCTAAATAACGCAGGAGTCAAATTTATAAATTATGCCTGCCCATCCTTTTATTACCAAAAAAGTATCTGAAGAGCATAGAGCATTTAAATAGGCACATTAAGGTCAAATATTAAATTTAAAAATAAGTAGCCACACTTGTAAAAAAGACATAGTTCTAAGGACAGGGTAGGGTAACCCTGATTGGGCTAACCATTTAACAGCTTAATTTTCCCCAATTCAAAGCAGGATCCACAAGCTAAGAGACTCCATTCTCTCCTCCATGCATTGTTCATTGATTTCTTTTTCCCGGATGTTACTGAGTTTCTTGTAGATGAGGGGTTTTACCAGGGAAACTGGATTAACTATATGGTAATATATTTTCAGGCAAAAGTCTGATAAGGTTATACATTTTATTATACTTATACACACCTATGGTTAGTTATCTCTTAATTGTTCTTTACTCTCAGGAAACTGATAGGTTTCTCATGAAATTTTGAAAAGATTTCAAATTTGAGACAAAAGTAAATACGAGGGGGGGACCCCAAGAACTGGAATTATCTTCTGGAGAATGGGCCCCTTTAGTACTGGCTTCCCTGGCTAGATGAATGTTCTAGGAACACATCTGTATCAGTGTACCAGCTGACATTGTGAGACTGTTCAGTCCACTTCATGATGGGTGACTTACAAGCGTACCTGCCCACAGCTCGCTGAGTGTCCAGCAGTTTTTGACCAAAAACAGCATGACCCCAGTGCCCCACCCTCCCTATTCACCTGATCTCATCCTGAGCAACCTATTTTTGTTTCCCGGGATGAAAAAAGTCCTCAAAGGGAAACATTTTGCCAATGTGGAAGAGGTGAAACAAAAAACAGCAGAAGCACTCAAAGTCATCAAAATTGATGAGTTCAAAAACTGTTCTGAGCAGTGGAAAAAAATCTCAATTGGTGTATCGCATCAAATGGAGAGTACTCTGAAGGTGATTGAAGTTTAAATATGTAAGAATAAATATACAATTTTTTAATAAATAAATTCTGGTTGTTTTGGATCTCTCCTTGTAGATGGATTTATAGATGAACTCCATAAAAATGAATACAAGAAACATGGCAATTACATCAAGTTCTTACACCACATAACTTGCTAAGCACTTTACATCATGCTATTATTCAATCTTAACTACCCTATGAAGAAGATGTTATCCCCATTTTATAGAGAAGTAAAAAGTGGCTTAGGACAGTTAAAGCAATTGGTCTAAGACAACACAGCAAACAGTGGGCTGCAGCATCAGGAATCTGATCCTGGCCTGACTGCAAAACACTTAACCACTGTTACTAACTCCCATATTTCACAGATTCCATGACTCACCATCACTGCACGTACCACTGAGAATAACAACAAAAACATTGACAATTATAATTGTGCCACCCACTGAAATAAGACTGATCCAGATGTTAACTTATGGAGAAAAGAGGATAGGAGTTGTATCAGAATCAATGATACGTAGTATCATCTATACTGTTGCCAGTGCAGTGCCTTTCTGAATGAAAAAAAACTATGTATGAGCTCAGTGAAGAATTGAATACCACTTAATTCTGGGGCACTCTAGAAAATGGCTCCCTTAGGCCATACTAAAATATTACTTTTTTTTTAAAAGATTTTATTTATTTATTTTTAGAGAGGGAAGGGAGGGAGATAGATAGAGAGAGAGAGAGAGAGAGAGAGAGGGAGAGACATCAATGTGTGGTTGCTGGGGGGTCATGGCCTGCAACCCAGGCACGTACCCTGACTGGGAATCCAGCCTGTGACACTTTGGTTCACAGCCCGCGCTCAATCTACTGAGCTACGCCAGCCAGGGCTTAAATATTACTTTTCTAATGCTTAATCATACTCAGAATGTATTTTCAGATTACATCACTTTACATCCTCCCAGCTATCACCTCACTGGATGCTGATAGCTAAGCATTGCTATTAATTTTAAATTAGACCTATTCAGAGGCACCATGATAAAGACTCAACTTGTCCAGTCTAAGGATTCAGATGTGAATTAAAGTAGGACCTAAGTTCTCTATTCATACCAGTAGTTCAACCTCAAGGAGCCATGAAATTCTTCTCTTATTTTCTTTTTATTCAATGTCAGGTTCCAGAGATTTGGTTTATTTTTATTACTGTCAACTACTTATTCCACTTGGTCCTTTTCATCCCCTTGGGCTGACTGTGAAATGAAATTTTCTAACTTTCAAAGTGTTTTTCCAACAACCCTCCACACACACTTCCCTTTTCAAGTTTTTATTGTCTTTTTTTCTTAAAAACACTAGTCATTACAGAAGAGACAGGAATAAACCTTAGGAAAGTCAAAACAGTTCAATAAGGGTGAATTGCTCAGGAATCCCTTTCTATTTCCAGAGTCATTTTGTATTTGTAGGAGGCGGTGGGATTCATTATCACTCTACACTCAATGCTCTACACCAACTACAAATACCTTGATGATGTTAATAGCAAGGAACAAACACAAGTGATCTACAAGGCTATTTACACTTCCAAGGGACTTAAATGAATACCAGAAAGACACAATATGAAATATATAAAAGAAAAATGGTCCCTGTATTCCCTACGGCTACATTCTAGTTAGCACGGGGGCAGGAAGAGTGGAGGAATATAGACACACACACACAGATCTTGTATAGTTCAGTTAAGATTGGGGTTTGGTGTAATAAAGCATAAAATACAATGACAATACAGCATAAAGTAGGATGATAGCGTACTATATATCTACTTTTCAAATCTGGAAATGGGACATAAGTCCTGTGTTTTATTTAAACACCTTATTTTAACCTGGTCAGGAAGAACACGATATATGAGTTATACTAAATAAGGAACCACAGTTCTCCACCTCTATATTTTCACTCTTCCAGTAGAGATAAACACTAGGAATTAAGCCTAGATAGACCAGTATCAGGTCAACAGGCCCTGTTAAGGAACATGAAGGAGAACACACTTCATCTTAAAAGCAACAGAGAGCCACTGAAGAGTTTTAATAACGACGGATTAAAGCTTCAGAAAGTTGACTGGATGCATCATAGAGATTAGATTAGAAAGGGAGAAAAAGAGATGGGGAGACTAGTTAAGAAAGCTCGTGTGGTAATTCCAGGCAAGCAAAGATAGTGGCTTGAAATTAGGTATTACCTAAGTGGAGAAAGAATTAAGTAGATTGGCTTGGAGATTTTTAAGGGTTTGCTGACCAACTGGATTCAGGGAGTGAGAGAAAAAAGATTTAAAAATGAGTAATTTTTAGTTTAGGCAACTGTGAAGCTGGCAGAGTCAACCATTTAGATTCTGGGAATTCAAAGGGTAAACCAAGAATCTATTTCTAAGGAGGGAGATGTTGACCTGAATAAGTGGATGGACTTGGGACATGTTTAGTTAAGTAAAACCAGTTATGACTTGGTAATTGCCTGGATGTGAGGTTTATAGGGAAATAAAGGAGACAAAGATTTCTGGCTTAAATCTGTGGATTGTCACTGTGGTAGACTGTATAATGGCCATAAATTCCTTTTAACCTGGTATTTATACTTCTTTGCAATGTGACTATGTCACTCCTCCCATGCAGGCAGTCTATCCCCGCAAACTGCTCTGCCTGCCCCCCCCCCCCCCCCCCAATCTAGACTGCTCTTGGGATTTGCTTTGATAAATATTGTAAAGTGGAAGTGATACATGTGATTTCTAAGGCTGGGCTTTAGGGGGCATTGCAGCTTCTGCTCTTTAGCACTGCCGCCCTGAGACTGCCATGAAAAGAAGTTGGTCTGGCCTACTGGAGAATGAGAGGTACACGGAGAACCAAGCATGTCACCTTCGCTGACAGTAAGCACCAACTAAAAATGAAGCCATCTTGGACCTTTCAGTCCAGCCGACCTACTAGCACAACACAGCTGCATAAATGAGGCCAAAAGAAAGCAATAAAGGAATTGCTCATCAGACCCACAGAATCATGAGAGATCATTATTTTAAGCCATTAAGTTTTGGGGTGGTTATAAAGTCATCGATACTGAAACAGTCAGAGACAAGAAAATCAGAAGGCAACTTGAAATGTTATTCCTTTTTATCTTTGCACGGTGGTGAACTCAAATCACCAAATATTTGCTGAAAGAAAGAAAAGAAAAGAAAAGAAAAGAAAAGAGAAAGAAAATACATTTTGAGCAGAAAGTTTAGAGAGGGTCCTTCCAATAATTTCTAAGGCACCAAACACCTGAATAATGAAGTACTGTAACACTAACTAGAGAAGAATCCACCTCTGTGTATGGTTGCAAAAGCAACTGGGCAGGATTTTCAAAGTCCTTGATAAAAGAAGAGCAAAAGTGTTTAAAGAGGCCTTTGGTGTAGGCCTTAACTCCATCAAACCTTGGATAAATCGGTTATACCAGATCTCCTAGGACAGGGGTGACAAACTCATTTTCACCGGGGCCACATGAGCCTCGTGGCTGTCTTCAAAGGGCCGAATGTAATTTCAACTCCTTAACGTTTAAGGAGTAGTTACATTTATACAGCCCTAAAATGACTTTGGCCCTTTGAAGGCAGCCGTGAGGCTAGTGTGGCCCTGGTGAAAATGAGTTTGTCACCCTGGCCCAGGAGAAAACTTTTCACCAGGCTGTATAAGATTATTTGAAAAATTAAGCTGATAAAATAAACGTGTGATCGCAGCAGAGTGCCTATTAAAAAAGTTTTATTCACATTAGCAAAACATGGATTGCAAACTTTTTAGGAGAAATTAACCAGTATTAATTTGCTCATGTGTGAATAGGAAAATAAGTCAAAATTAACCGTTCCCCATTCAAAGATTAAGAAAGCATCTGCTCTTTTATTGGAAAAAAAGAGGAACACTGTAAAAAAAAAAAGAAACTTGGTAACACTGTCCGATTTTAAACAAGATGAAGACTATCATTTTAGAAAATCAATTTAAAAAATAAGATATGCTTTAGTATTGAGCAGCTACTTTTACTGCAACAACGTTGTTTAAAAACAAAACAAGTAACACTGAAGTGCACCCAGGTATGTGAATGCTAGAGAACGGTGGCAAAGGGCTAACAACTAATTAAACAACACTAATATGTACCCGACAGAGAAAGAAGTACATAGGAAGTGTAGCCTGAACCAAAGACTTGAGGGCTTTCCCCTAGGATTTGGGAAACTTGACGCAGAGAACGGTTTTATTTAGGCCATTAAAAAGCAACTTTCACTCCTACCCAAGATTTATTGCCTTTCCTCACCGCCCTCTCTCCGCTCCACGGTGCACCGTGTGATTTACAGATTTTTAGCTGGAGAGTTGCAAGAGACGATAAGTACTCAAGATATCTGAAGCCAGGAGAAAGAACCGTTAGAAACCCAGAGCGGGGAAGGATAAGCATCACAGGAAGAAGTATGCCACGTCGCATTCCGGCCGCAGCAGTGGCTAAGGAAACCCAGTCCTTCCACCCTTTTCAAGTGTGGTTCCCAAGTGAGTCCGAATGATCCGTTTTCCTCAGCACTATCCCTCCCACTTGCTCTGGGGCTACCGCGGAGGTGATCTACACTCACCGCTTGAAGAACAGTTGCCAACAGCAACCGCAGCCCTAATGCTGGCCCATGCCATCCGCCCGGCCCTGCTGCCATCGCTACCATCTTCCGCAGGTCTCCGAGTGCTCGTAGGACCCCTCAGATAGGGGAGTCCACTCCAGAGCCTGATCTAAAACAGGCTGTTAAAGAGCGGTTGCCATCAAATCTGTTAGTCTGCAGCGAGTGATTACCCAAGGGCATAGGGAAGTTAAAGGTGATCAAATATCTTTATATTTGATATAAATATAAAGTCGTGGGTCCTTTCGATAACCCATGTCAGGCACTTTCCTAAACTCCCCAATTACTTTTCTGGGCTTCTTCCTTTCATTGACGACATTTCGTTAGGCAGACAAGAAGCTCCGCCTTAGTCAGTTTTGGCCAGCCTTTCTCCAAATTTACCCAATCGAAAGCCGCTTTGGTTCGTGCCGCCAGCCAAAGAAACCAACCGCAACACGAACCGAGAACGAAGCCCTGGAATTCTTCGGTCCAATAAGCACAACCGAACGGGAGCAGAGGGTGGAGCCTCTGGTTGCCGAGCAGCGTACGTGGATGCGTGCGCGTGGTGGCGGCGGGGGGATGGGCGGGGGGATGGGCGGGGGGCGGGGCTGGGGGCGGCGCAGCCGCAGCGCTGGACTGGCGGAGGAGCGCGCGGCCGCGAGCACGGGAGGGAGGGAAGGAAGGAAGGGAGCCAGGCAGGCAGGCTGGCGGGCGCGGGGGTCGGTGACTGAGGCAATAGAAGGAGGCGAGATCCCGGCAGCTGTGGCACTGTGTTGCAGCGCGGGCTTTTGGAGGGATCGGCTGTTGAGTCGTCCGAGAAGAAGCGGGCACCGGCGGTGTTTGCTGGCGCCTGGGGGCGGGGGATTGGGGAGGTAGGAAGGGGGGTCGCTGCGGTGGTTTTCTCGCTGTCTCGCTCTCCTTGCCTTTCTGCCTTCTTGGTGGGCTCCTCCCGGCGTCTCCCTAGCCCCCGGGGTCCCGCTCCCCGCCCCCCGCGGTATGTCTTGATCCGGAGCAGCGGGTTTCATGGGGCTCCTCAGGATTATGATGCCGCCCAAGTTGCAGCTGCTGGCGGTGGTGGCCTTCGCGGTGGCGATGCTCTTCTTGGAGAACCAAATCCAGAAACTGGAGGAGTCCCGATCGAAGCTAGGTGAGGAGCAGAACCACTCCGGGCTGCGTGAGTGGTGTGGAAGGGGCCGGGCCGGGGAGGCGTTGCAACCCGAGCGAGTGGTGTTCGTCTGACCTGGGGTCTGGCTTGGAGGCAGGAGACTGAAAGAGATTGTAGGGAGAACTGGGACTAGGGATATCGAGAGCACAAGCTCCAAGAACGGTGTGAATTAAACTTGAATGGTGTGCTGGGTTCGCGAGGTCACGGGACAGAGCTTGCAAGGCTGGGCTTTCTGGAGCCAAAAGGTTACCCCGAGGTAGGCATTCCATGGGGAGAGAGCAAGGGAATACCGAACTCTGTGGGGAACGGGTACTGCTGGAGGAGACAGAAACGCTCAGCCTGTGTGTTCTTTCAGAAGTCGTCCAGAAAACCCCGGCACTGTCAGGCGAGGGGTATTCTAATTTGAGATATGGGCACCTGGCTACGGAATCTTTTGGGGATGGGAAGGTTCACCAAGGGATTGATGCGCAGAAATGGAGGGAGGACCTAGGAATGACGGTGAGTAAAAGAAATACTGCTGTGAGTCGCACTCTTGTGCTGGGTTCAGCAAGGGATCACAACTACTAACAGAAGAAATAGGAATAGGCTGCCCAGTTAGGACAGGAAAGCATATTAAACGCTTCAACAAGGTACTGAAACGAGGCACTCAGGCTTTTAAATTGATTGTTAGTGGCGCTAAAGTGATTAATATTTTGGGCTTAAATAGGGATACATGTATTTGTACTTTGCTTCGCAGCCTGTTGATGTGAATTTAGAAGAGGAGGGAACGCTTAAGGGGAATTATTGAGATTTAAGTTTATGAGGGGAAAAGCAGGATTATGCAAAAAGTTAAACCATATGCTTAAGTAAGGAGTTAACAGTAAGTGCTTACTTTAATGGATGAAGAGGTCTGAAGTACAAAAAGTTGGATAATGAAATTGTGAAACACCAGAAAAATACATAGATTATACTTTCATAGTAGTAGGAACTTTGGCATCTGGGAGGAGCTCAGATGGGAAGAGGGTGTTAAAAGAATGTCAGTGATACATTTTGATTTAAAAATGTACTTGGCACTTAAAAATCAGCTCCGCGGGCCATACTTTGAATATGGAAAAGTAATGTGAAGTGTTTTTATGCATATATTTTCACCTCAGCATCGTTTTAAGTACTTTTTGAGAAGCAAGCAATAGAATACCGGCAGCAGTATAATTTACACTAAGAAGTAACAGCTAGATGATGTGGGTGATGATTAATATTTAATACAAATATATCAGAAAATAATTGTGATATTACCAATGGTAGCTGATAACTTGTTGTCTTGGCAGACTTTGCAAAAAGCCTTGGAGATATTTTAAAGAGCAGTCTTATCAAAGAGCATCAGATCTAATTGAAGTGCACCAAAGTTGAACATGAGCTAAGGATAATTCCAGTCCCCAACTCTAGAGTAAAACTTACCCAGTGCAGTTTTGAAGAGATATCAAATTTATTTACTATGATTTTATTAATGAGTCCTATATGATGAAAAGATACTCACTTTAAATATTGAAGGTTGGTCAATACACTCTTTAAAAATTTATTGATTTTAGAGAGAGGAAGGAAAAGAGAAAAAGACATCAATTTGTTGTAACACGCACTCATGCATTCACTGGTTGGTTATTGTACGTGGGATAGAACTGTAACCTGAGCGTGTTGGGACGGTGTGCTAACCAAATGAGCTACTCTGGCCAGCTCTTTGGATCCATTTTGCAGCACCCAGGGTCATATTCTGAACTGGTTAATAATTCAACTTAACAGAAAAAAAAAAGACTCTTTGAGAAATTTGAGTTATGTTGAAATTAAAATTTGTACTTTGTTGTATTGTTATGTGGGTTTCTTTGACATATTACAGTGGTTGGGAAACTTCAATTTTTGACTCCCTTTCCTTGATCCCAAGTAGTGGGTGTCATGGGGCTTCGTAACACCTGAAAGCAGTTTTCACAGGCACAACCTGACTGATTTTAAAAAGAGAGTTATCTGAAGATGTAGAAAGCCACTAGAAAATAACATGGGTTTGTGTGTGTGTGCGATTTTTTTTTTACAAGAAAGAAACCTTTATATTCCATCAGAAATAATAAGTATAGATCAAACTCAATCTCAAAAATGAGCCAAGAAAAGGAGCCTCAAATACAAAACACGTAAATGAACCAATACTCTGGAGATGCAAAAATATGGCAAATACAATATATTACTTTATATCAGCAATCTTTTGGTTTAAAAAAGTCTTATAAGAGGCAGTACTAAAACTTATGTTGCCAGTTAGTAATCTTCCTTAGGAAAGGAAGGCAGAAGAAGGCATAGTTTGACAACCAGACTCTGTACTTGTACTAGGCACTTTCATAGGAATATTCTTATTTAATCTTCCAAGAACCCTATAGAAAGCCATTTTTACAGATGCAAGAACAAGCTCAAAGATTATATAATTTGACCACATAGCTGATAAGTGTCAGAAGCAGTGTTGGAACCCAGGTATGACTGACTTCAAATCCAGTGTTCTTTTAGTTATACCAGGCTGCTTGGGACTTTATACTAACATTACACTAAGATTTAGCAGTTCCAATAGAGTTTTTAAACTGTAATACCATGCTAATTACATTTATTGCAAAGAATGAATATCATTCTGAGAAAATTCAATTTCTGACACAAAGGAATTGGTTTAGTGTAATGGCTGGCCCTTGTTTATATCTGTATAACGAACATAATTATATTACCCAATGAAGCAACTGAAATAGCTTATTTCTGCTATAGGAAAGAAAAATCTGTGGTTTTCTCTGAGTGTAAAATCACGATATTAAAAAGCATTTTTATTTTGGCACTGGAAAAACTATGAAACATTTTTACTCTTAAAAGTAGTTTTTATTGTTTATCTTTCCTATTGTAGAAGATTCCAAAGGATTGTATTGTCTGATAATGCCTTGTATACCTTAAGAGTATTTTGATGGTGAAATCCTTAATAGAGCAATAGATATGTTCAAACTTAGGTGCATTCATTGGCTCCTTGGTAAATTAAGTATATAAACAGGAATTCCTTAAAAACCCCATATCACATAACATAGTTTTTAAAAAATGTATATGAGATTATGGTATACATGTTACTTTGTATTTTGCTCCCCCCCCCCCACCCATTTAATACCATAGACATCTTTCCAGGCCCATACATACAAATTTGATTAACTCTGATAGCTTTTGGTTTAAAGCTATTTTGTATAATTTTGCATAGTTTGCATGAATCGTAAATTTTTAAGCCATTATGCCAATTATGAACATGCAGTCTCTCCCCCTCCCCCTTCTTTTGCTTTATCATTTCTTTTCTTGGTATTACAAACAATGTTTTAAGAAATACCCTTATATGCCCATTTTACTCTTTGTACATTGGTATCATTTTCACTCGGATAAATTCTGCTATCTATGGAATTGCTGGGACAAAGGATATATGTGTTTTATAATTTAAGAGATTTAAAAAATGTGTTACTTTCCAAAAAATTTACCTTCCAAAAAATTTGTTTTCCAAAAAGTTAACAGTAATCTACACTGCCAGCACACACTCACAAACACTGAATGCCAGAAGCATTTAATTTTTGCCAGTCTGAAGCTGTGAAGTAAATGTTGCTGCATTAATTTACATTTCCTCAACTTCTGCTTAGGTGAGCATTGTTTACTTGTTCATTTTCATTTGTCTGTTGGATAGTTTATCTTACCAATTTTTAGGTTTTTGTTTTAAATATTAGAATTAGTAATCCTTTATCTACCATATGTTATACATCTTTTTCTTCAAGTCTCTCATTTACTCTGCAACCTAATGGTGCATTTTGCTTATTACAGAACTTCAAATATTTACACAAATATATCAATTTAGGCAAATAGATTTCTTACACTGTTTAAGAAGACTTCTCTCAGTTGAGATTATGTACCTTTTCTACATTTTGTGATAGCATTTTATAATTTTTATTTTTTATATTTGGCTCATTAAAGCATTCATATGTTTACAGAGATTTATTGTAATATCAGTGAATAGCTACTGATGGTAAATATTTTGTTAATAAATCCATTTTTCTCATTGTATGTTATGGTTCTTTTATTTATATGTTAAGTTTTTGTATGTTCTTGGATCAGTTTTGGGTTGTATTCTTTTCCACTAATCGGAGATTCTTTAAATGTTAGGGACCCATAGGTAGGCTTCCAGGCATCCATAAATTCCCTGAAATTGTATGCATGGCTTTCATCAGATTGCCACAGGAGTATGAGATCCTGTTAATGGTAAGAATCACTGATTTGTAATAGATGGTTCATATTTAATGGAGTGTGGTTCTTTTAATATTATCATATTACAGTATGTACCTTGTGAAATTCATTTAGAATACAAGCATATTACGAAAAATTTTCTTTGCGTGTTACATTAAAACAATTTCATTTTATTAAAATGTATACTTAATTTTCTTAATGAGTTATGGAAGATTACATGGAGTCAAAATGAAAAGATACTTACTTTACTAGTTAGCTGTTTATTCAGAACTGTGTGTGTCAGAATTTGTTGCCTTTTTTTTTTTTCTCAAAGGAGTTCTTTTTGAAGTTAAGTGTATACCTGTTGCTAATGCTGACTATTGGAACAGTGCAATAAAACCTTTGTTAACATAAATGTTAGAATTATGTGCTTGATGATTTTATTTTCTATATGGCCTAAGAATTTGAAATAATATTTATTGTTCATATGTTTAAAGTATCCCCACTTATGTTTATAAATGCTGTGGGGCATAACCTTTTCAATGAGGATAGTATTTCAGAATGGATTATGTAGCCATTTTCTTTTTTTCTTTTTTTTTTAATCATTGTTCAAGTACAGTTTTCTCCCCCCTACTCCCATTCCAGCCCTCCCACCCAACCCTCCCCCCTTCCCCCCATTACCCCCCACCCCTAGTTTTTGTCCATGTGTCCTCCAAATTTGTTCCTGTAATCCCTACCCATTCCCCCCTGAAATTCCCTCTTCTCTCCCCTCTGGCCACTGTCAGACTATCCCCTATTTCAGTGTCTTTGGTTATATTTTGCAAGGTTTTTTTGTTTTGTTTTGTTGTTTAGATTCCTGTTAAAGGTGATATCATGTGGTATTTGTCTTTCACTGCCTGGCTTGTTTCACTTAGCATAATGCTTTCCAGCTCCATCCATGCTGTTGCAAAGGGTATGAGCTCCTTCTTTCTTTCTGCTGCATAGAATTCCATTGTGTAAATGTACCATAGTTTTTTGATCCATTCATTTACTGATGGGCATCTAGGTTGCTTCCAGCACCTAGCTATTGTAAATTGTGCTGCTATGAACATCGGGGTGCAAAGGTTCTTTTGTACTGGTGTTTTAGTGTTCTTAGGATAGAGTCCCAGCAATGGAATTGCTGGGTCAAAAGGCAGATCCATTTTTAGTTTTCTGAGGAAGTTCCAAACTGCTTTCCATAGTGGTTGTACCAGTCTGCAGTCCTACCAACAGTGCACTAGGGACCCCCTTTCTCCACACCCTCTCCAACACTTGTTGTTTGTTGCTTTGTTTATGATGGCCATTCTGACTGGTGTGAAGTGGTATCTCATTATGGTTTTAATCTGCATCTCTCTGATGGCTAGCGATATTGAGCATCGCTTCATGTGTCTTTGGATTTTCTGTATGTCCTCCTTGGAGAAGTGTCTGTTCAAGTCCTTTGCCCATTTTTTAATTGGGTTACTTGTAGAGTCGTGAAAGTTCTTTATATATTTTGGAGATTAAACCCTTGTCTGAGGTATCATTGGCAAATATGTTTTCCCATACAGTTGGTTCTCTTTTTATTTTGATACTGTTTTCCTTAGCTGTGCAAAAGCTTTTAATTTTGATGAGGTCCCATTTGTTTATTCTTTCCTTTATGTCCCTTGCTCTAGGAGACAAGTCAGTGAAAAAGTTTCTGCGTGAAATATCTGAGATTTTCCTACCTACGTTCTCTTCTAGGACTTTAATGGTGTCATGCTTTATATTTAAGTCTTTTATCCACCTTGAATCTATTCTTGTATAAGGTGTAAGTTGGTGTTCGAGTTTCATTTTTTTGCACGTGGCTGTCCAGTTCTCCCAACACCATTTGTTGAAGAGGCTATTTTTATTCCATTTTATGTTGCTGCTTCCTTTGTCAAATATTAATTGACCGTAGAGGCTTGGGTTTATTTCTGGGCTCTCTGTTCTGTTCCATTGGTCTATGTGCCTGTTTTTATGCCAGTACCAGGCTGTTTTGATTACAGTGGCCTTGTAGTATAGTTTAGTGTCAGGTATTGTGATCCCTCCTACTTTACTCTTCTTTCTCAAAATTGCAGCAGCTATTCGGGGTCATTTATGGTTCCATATAAATTGTTGAAGTGTTTGTTCTATGTCTGTGAAATATGCCATTGGTACTTTAATAGGTATTGCATTGAATGTGTAAATTGCTTTTGGTAGTATGGACATTTTAATGATATTAATTCTTCCAATCCATGAACACGGTATATGTTTCCATTTGTTTGTGTCTTCCTTGATTTCTCTCCTCAGTGTTATGTAGTTTTCTGAATACAGGTCTTTTACCTCTTTGGTTAGGTTTATTCCTAGGTATTTTATTTTTCTTTTTGCTATTTCAAATGGAATTTTTTTCTTGATTTCTGCTTCTGCTGTTTCATTGTTGGTGTACAGAAATGCCTTTGATTTCTGGATCCCGCTGTTTTACCAAATTCATTTATTAGGTCAAGCAGTTTTTTGGTGGAGTCTATAGGATTTTCTATGTACACTATCATGTCATCTGCGAACAGTGACAGTTGTATTTCCTCCTTTCTGATTTGGATTCCTTTTATTTCTTTTTCTTGTCTGATTGCTGTGGCTAGAACTTCCAGTACTATATTGAATAGAAGTGGTGAAAGTGGACATCCTTGTCTTGTTCCTGTTCTTAGTGGAAAAGATTTTAATTTTTGCCCATTGAGTATAATGTTGGCTGTAGGTTTCTCATATATGGCCTTTATTATGTTGAGGAATGCTCCCTCTATTCCCACTTTACTGAGTGTTTTTATCATAAATGGGTGCTGTACCTTATCAAATGCTTTTTCTGCATCTATTGATATGATCATGTGGTTTTTGTCTTTGCTTTTGTTTATGTGATGTATTACATTTACTGATTTGCGAATATTGTACCATCCTTGCATCCCTGGAATGAATCCCACTTGGTCATGGTGTATGATCTTCTTAATGTACTGTTGGATGCGGTTTGCCAGTATCTTGTTGAGGATTTTAGCGTCAATGTTCATCAGCGATATTGGCTTGTAGTTTTCTTTCTTTGTTGTGTCTTTATCTGGTTTTGGAATTAAGATGATGTTGGCCTCATAAAAAGAGTTTGGGAGTCTTCCATCTTTTTGGATTTTTTGAAATAGTCTGTGAAGGATAGGTGTTAGTTCTTCCTTAAATGCTTTGTAGAATTCTCCTGTGAAACCATCTGGTCCGGGGCTTTTGTGTGTTGGGAGTTTTTTGATTACTGCTTCAATTTCTTTTGCTGTTATTGGTTTGTTCAGGCTTTCTGCTTCCATTTTGTTGAGTTTTGGGAGGTTATATTTTTCTAGAAATTTGTCCATTTCATCTAGGTTTTCAAATTTCTTGGCATACAGCTCTTTGTAGTAATTTGTTACAATCCTTTGTATTTCTGTGGTATCTGTTGTAATCTCTCCTCTTTCATTTCTGATTGTGTTTATTTGGGTTTTCTCTCTTTTTTTCTTGATGAGCCTGCTTAAAGGCTTGTCGATTTTGTTTATCTTTTCAAAGAACCAACTCTTGGATTCATTGATCTTTGGAATTGTGCTTTTAGTCTCTATGTCATTTAATTCTGCTCTGATCTTGGTTATTTCCTTCCTTCTGCTTGCTCTGGGCTGTCTTTGTTGTTGTTCCTCGAGTTCTTGTAGACGTAGGGTTAGGTTGTTTGAAATGTTTCTAACTTTTTTAGGTGGGCCTGTATTGCTATGATCTTCCCTCTCAGGACTGCCTTGGCTGTGTCCCATAAGTTTTGGGTTGTTGTGAGTTCGTTTTCATTTGTGTCCAAAAACCATTTGATGTCTTCCCTAATATCATTCTTGACCCATTCATTGTTTAATAGCATGCTGTTTAATCTCCATGAATTTGAGTTTTTTGGGTTTTTTTCCTTGGGGTTCGTTTCTGGTTTCAGTCCCTTGTGATCCGAGAAATTGCTTGGTATGATTTCAATTTTTTGTATCCTTGATTTTAAAGTCTATTTTATTGTATATAAGTACTGCTATCCTAGCTTTTCTTTCTTTTTTATGTGCATGAAATATCTTTCTCTATCCCTTTACTTTTTGTCTGTGTGTATATTTCAATCTGAGATGTGTCTCTTGGAGGCAACACATATATGGGTTGTGTTTTCTAATCCATTCAGCTACCCTCTGTCATCTGGTTGGAGCATTTAAGCCATTTACATTTAAGGTGATTATTGATAGATTATGTAGTGCCGTTTTATTGAAAGACTTTTCCTGTTTGTTTTCTTTTCCTTTCTCCTTTTCTTCTTCTTAAAGTGGCCCTTTAACATTTGTTGCAATACTGGTTTGGGGTTAACACACTCCTTTAGCTTTTTCTTGTCTGGGAAACTCCTTATTTCTCCTTTGATTTTAAATGATAACCTTCCTGGGTAAAGCAGCCTTGGTTGTAGGTCCTTGTTTTTCATCACCTTGAATGTTTCACCACTCTCTTCTGGCCTGAAATGTTTCTGTTGAGTAGTCAGATGACAGTGTAATTGGTGCTTCCTTGTAGGTAACTACCTGCTTTTTCTCTTGCAGCTTTTAGGATTCTTTCCTTGTTTTTAAGCCTTGTCATTTTAATTATGATGTGTCTTGGTGTAGGCCTCTTTAGGTCCAGTTTATTTGGGACTCTCTGAGCTTCCTGGACTTGGGTATCTTTTTCCTTCACCAGATTTAGTTAAGTTTTCAGTCATTATTTCTTCAAATAGGTTCTTGATCTGTTGCTCACTCTCTTCTCCTTCAGAAGTTCCCATGATGCAGATACTGTTATGCCTCATGTTCTCCAAGATGTTTCTTAAGCTCTCCTCATTTTTTTAAATTCTTTTTTCTTTTTGCTGCTCTGCCTGATTGTTTTTTCTACCTTGTCTTTCAAAACACTGATTTAATCCTCTGCTTCATCTAATCTCCTATTTATTCCTCCCAGTGTATTATTTATCTCAGGTAATGCATTCTTTATTCCTGACTGATCCGTTTTTATGATTTCTATGTCTTTTATCATGCTATTCAATGTCCTTATAATCATTACTCCAGAGTCTCTATCTGATAAACAGCTCACCTCCATTTCATCTAGCTCTTCTGGAAAATTTCCTTGTTCTTTCATTTGGAGTCTGCTTCTTTGTCTCTCCATTTTGGCTGCTGCTTTGTATTTTCCACCTTAGATGGTAAACTGATCAACCATCAAAATGATCAGCTGTTAATCTAATCTGTCTGTAATTAGCACTCAGGCTTAAGCAGTGCAGGGTGGAGCAGAGTAATTTTTGGGAGCAGGTGTGTTGCTTCCCTTAGGCTGTTGCCACGTAGAGAAGAGTGCTCTCTCTGGGATAGATGGCTCCTGAAGTATGGTGAATGTCTTAGCACATGGATCCTGGTGGCTGTTCCTTCAGTTCTTTTCCCAGTGCCACCAGCCACAGACTCTCTTGAAGAATCTCTAGTCAATTCTGCCCTTCCTTTGCTGGCATCCAGGGTAAGTGGCTGCAAATTAAATTTTGTGCTTTGGCCCTTTAAGAGACTCTCTGTGTCTCCTGTCATCTCTCCCTGGCTGACAAACAGCTGGTGTTCACACCTGGATGTTATCTGGGTTTCTTTCCAGCTCTGGTACTTTAGCTGAGGAGCCCAGCTTGGGATTTAAGCTGCACACTTCTCCGGGGAACCTTCCGGCCCCTGAAATATCCCTCTTGGTATTCAGCTGCCACCTGTGGGAGCCCAGCCAGCCCTCTTGCATCTCCTTTGTACTCCCTACCAGTCATGTGGTGAAGTGTTTTCATCTGTCTGTCTGTGGCTATAAAGCTTCTCTCCCACTAGTGTTCAGTTGGTGATTCAAGATGATTTCTCTGCAATTTAGTTGTAATTCCACCTTGGTCCTGGGAGGAGGTTAGTGTAGCTTCCACTTATTCCCCTGCTATCTCAGATCACTTATGGTTAGGTTATATCTTTGAGTTTTCTAGTTCCATCTGTTCCCTTTTTCTCTTTTTCTGCCTTCTTTAGGATTAAGAGTATTTTTTAAATTCCATTTGATGACTTATTAGCAGTGCTCTTGTGTTTTTTTGTGGTTGCTTTAGGATTTATGGCATACATTATATGTAGTTCTTAATGTATGGTGTAAGAACCTTAATCATTATACTTCCATTTACTTTCTTCTGTCTTTTTGTTATTATTATACATTTTATTTTTACATAGAAGTTCTGCACACATTGTTGTTTTTGTTTTAAGCACTCAGTTATCTTTCAAAGAGACTTAAAATTTTTAAGTATTTTTATTTTTATATTTTGAAAGATTTTATTTATTTAGATGTAGAGAGAGGGAACAAGAGGGAGGAAGAGAGGGAGAGAAACATCAATGTGTGAGAGATACAGTGATCGGTTGCCTCTCACATGCCCCCAACTGGGGACCTGGCCTGCAAGCCAGGCATGGCCTGACTGGGAATTGAACCAGTGATCCTTTGGTTCACAGGCCAGCACTGGATCCACTGAGCCACACCTGCCAGGGCTAAAGTATTTTATATTTACTTATACATATCCCATTTTAATGCTCTTTGTTTCTTTGCACAGACACAGGTCTCCATCTGGTACCATTTTCCTTTGACTTGAAGGATTACTTTTAAAGTTATTTATATGGAAAGTCTGTAGGTGGTGAATTCTTTTCACTTTAGAATGTCAAAAAAAATCTTCATTGGCCTTAGTGTTAAGAGATATTTTTTCTGGATATAGAATTCTAGGTTGTCATTTTTTCTTTCAGTACTTTAAAGATGCTGTTCCATTGTTTTTTGACTTGTGATGTTTCTGGTGTTTATTCTGTATTACCTGCATACAAGCAAATTTATGATGAAAAGCAAACCAAGCAAACCAGCGTACATACTTTTGAAAAGAGAGACATTTCCTCATGAGAAGCTTGAGATGGGTCCTTCAGGAGGTATTCCAGAAGAAGGCATTATTATCATAGGAGATTGTATAGCACCATGCATCTTATTGCCCCTGAAGATGGTGAGAGAAGATATGGAAGTAGAAGACAGAGAGATTGATAATCTTGGCTCTGTGTAGGCCTAGGCTAATGTGTATGTTTGCGTCTTTTTTTTTTTTTAATTGTTATTTATTTATTTATGGAGGGAGAGGGAGAGAGAAAAACATCAGTGTGAGAGAGAAACATTGTTCATTTGCCTCTAGTAAGTGTCCTAACAGGGGACTGAACCCACAAAGTAGGCATGTGCCCAGAGTGGGAATTGAACTGGCAGCCTTTCACTTTGTGGGACAACATCTAACCAGTTGAGCCACACTGGTCAGGGCTGTGTCTTATTTTTTAATAAAAAAGTTTGAAAACTAAAAAATAAAAATAAAAAAATGTTTAAAAAACTTGTAAGGATATAAAGAAAGAAGTCTTTTTGTGGAGCTGTACAATGTGTTTGTGTTTTAAGCTGTTATTTCAAAAGGGTTAAAAAGTTAAAAAATTTGGAAAGTTTATAAAGTAAAAAATGGACACTAACCTAAGGTCAATTCTTTATTGAAAATGAGAAAAGATTTTTTTTTTTTACAAATTACTATAGCCTAAGCGAACAGTGTTTCTATAGTCCACAAGGAATTGAACCAGTCCACTGGTTCAATGCCATAGGCCTTCACATTCACTGACTTCTCACTCACTCAGAGGAACTTCCAGCCCTGCAAGCTCCATTCAAGATAAGTATCTTATACAGGTATATTACTTTTAAACTTCTATACTGTATTTCTACTGTATCTTTTCTATCTTTAATATGTTCAGATACATGAATGCTTACACTTAACCATTGTGTTACAGTTGCCTACAGTATTCAGTACAGGTTGTACAGGTTTATAGGCTAGGAGAATATGCCATACCATATGGCCAGTGTACCATCTTGGTTTGTGTAAATGCTATTTGTGACATTTACACAGTGTCAAAATCGTCTAAGTATGGATTTCCTAGAACATATCCCTGTTAAGCGATGCATGACTGTATTATACTTACCAGATCTTCAACTTTGCATAATATAATTCTTGCTAAAAGTAGGTAGGTTGTACTGAACCTATGGGTATTATAAAGTGTCAGGATCAACCCTTTTTAATTTGAATTGTTGGATCCTCCTTTTGGAAGATAGTGGTTTGAAAAACTGCAAATTGATTTGGTACTTATGTAGCAATTTAAAACTGAATTTATCTATGTCTCTTTGGTCAATTAATTTTGACAAAGGGAGCAGAAGCATAAAATAGGGTAAAAATAGCCCTTCAACAAATAGTGTTGGATGATCTGGACAGCTACATGTAAAAAAATGAAACTCAGCCACCAACTTAAACCATACACAAAAATGAAGTCAGGTGGATAGAAGACTTAAGTCATGACAACATAGAAGCCCTAGAGGAGAACATAGGCAGGAAAATCTTAGATATTCCACATAGCAATGTATTCACTGATATGTCCGCAAGAGCAAGGAACGCATAGGAAAGAACAAATGGGATCTCACCAAAATAAAAAGCTTCTGCATGGCTAAGGAAAACATCAGCAAAATGAAAAGGGACCCAACCATATGGGAAAATATATTTGCCAATGATAACCTCAGACAAGGTTTTGATCTCCAAATTATATAAAGAACTCACACACCAGTAAGACAAATAACCCAATTAAAAAATGGGCAAAGGATGTGAACAGACACTTCTCCAAGGAGGACATTCTGAAGGCCCAGAGACATATGAAAGGATGCTCAGCATCACTAACTATCAGATGCAAATTAAAACCACAGTGAGATACCACTTCACACCAGTCAGAATAGCCATCATAAATCAACAAGTACTGGTAAGGTTATGGAGGAAAGGGAACCCTAATGCACTGTTGGTGGAAATGCAGACTGGTGCAGCCACTGTGGAAAATAGTATGGAATTTACTCGAAAACTAAAAAGAACTGCCTTTTGAGCCAGCAATTTCACTGCTGGGATTATACCCCAAGAATTCTGAAACACCAATTTAAAAGAACCTTTGCACCCCAATGTTCATAGCAGCACAATTTACAATAGCCAAGTGTTGGTAGCAACCTAAGTGCCCATCAGTAAATGAATGGATCAAAAAACTATGGTACATTTACATAATGGAATTCTATGCAGCAGAAAGAAAGAAGGAGCTCCTACCCTTTGCAATAGCATGGATGGAACTGGAGAGCATTATGCTAAGTGAAGTAAGCCAGGCAGTGAACGATAAATACCATATGATCTCACCTATAATTGGATCCTGACCAACAAAACAGGAGAGCAAAACAGAACCAGAAATGTGGAAATAAAGAACAGACTGACAATAACCAGAGAGGACTGGGGAGGAGGATAACAGGGGACAGATGGGTAAGGGTCAGCAGGGAACATGTATAAAGGACCCATGAACAAAGACAATGGTGGGAGGGTGGGGATGCAGAAAGGATTGAATGTGGGAGGTGGGGTTAGGTAAGACAGGGAAGAGTAGTGGGGGAAAGATGGAAACAACTATAATTGGACAGAAGTTAAACTGGATTTAGAGGGAAAGTGATGCCTATTTGAAATTTAGGAATTATCCATTTGTATTACTTTGTATTTTTCCATTATTATAACTTTTTGACATAACTAGA
This sequence comes from Phyllostomus discolor, assembly GCF_004126475.2. NCBI lineage: Eukaryota > Metazoa > Chordata > Mammalia > Chiroptera > Phyllostomidae > Phyllostomus > Phyllostomus discolor. The sequence continues at coordinate 65,798,610 of NC_040907.2, forward strand.
AATAAGTGATTTGTGCAGTTAAGCACATAGGAATGAGTTGAGACAATCATCAGATAACTGTCTTGGCTGGGGAAGAGGAACTCTATTGGAAAATACCTTAAATTTGGACTTCCGGCCAAGATGGAGGCATAGACACACTATGCCTCCTCGCACAACCAAGACAGGGACAATAGCAATTTAGAAACAGAATAACAACCAAAACTGACAGAAAATTGAACTGTATGGAAGTCGGGAAGCCAAGGAGTTAAAATAGACACGTTCATGCAGACCGATAGGAGGGGTGGAATTGGGAAGATGGGCGGAGAGGGGTTGCAGGGTGTCAAGAGCTTTGGGACTGGGCTTGTAAGACCACAGCAGGCAGACCCTGGGTGTGCAAGCGGCGGCTGGCAAACCGTGGCTGAGGGGTGGCAACCAGCAGACCCAGTGAGGCGGCGATTGTGAAGCAAGGCACTGCATGCAACCCAGGATCCCAGTGCTGGGAAATAGAGCCTCAGGGCACTGATTGAAAATACCTGTGGGGGTTGAGGCACAGGGAGAGACTCCCAGCCTCATAGGAGAGTGGGTTGGAAAGATCCACGGGTGCACAAGCCCACCCACACAGGAATCAGCACCAGAAAGGTCCAGTTTGCTTGGGGGGAGCGGCGGAAGGAACTGAAATCAGCAGAGAGCAGAGCAAGCACCATTGTTCCCTTTTGGACCCTGTCCCCATATGTAACGTCACAACCCAGTGACTGGAGTGCCCCACCCTGGTGAACACCTAAGGCCCTGCCCCTCATATGTAACAGGTGTGACCAGACCAAAAAGAAAAAAAGTCTCAAACAGAAGAACACATGAAAGCCCCAAAACCCATTTTTTTAAGCAACCAAGAGATAGCCAACCTATCAGATGCACAGTTCAAATCACTGGTGATCGGGATGCTCACAGAATTGGTTGATTTTGGTTGCAAATTAGATGAAAAAATGAAGGCTACAATAAGTGAAATGAGGAAAAATACACAGGGAACCAATAGTGATGGAAAGAAAGCTGAGTCTCACATCAATGGAGTGGACCAGAAGGAAGAAAGAAACAACCACACAGGAAAGAATGAAGAAATAACTCAAAAAAATGAGGAGAGGCTTAGGAACCTCTGGGACATCTTTAAACGTTCCAACATCCGAATTATGGGGGTACCAGAAGGAGAAGAGGAAGAGCAACAAGTGGAAAAGTTATTTGAACAAATAATAAAGGAGAACTTCCCTATTCTGACAAAGGAAATAGACTTCCAGGAAGTCCAAAAAGCTCAGAGAATCCCAAAGAAGTTGGACCCAAGGAGGAACACACCAAGGCACATCATAATTACATTAGCCAAAGTAAAAATGAAGGAGAGAATCCTAGAAGCAGCAAGAGATAAGGAGACAGTCACCTACAAAGGAGTTCCCATCAGACTGTCAGCTGATTTCTCAAAAGAGACCTTACAGGCAAGAAGGGGCTGGAAAGAAATATTCCAAGTCATGAAAGGCAAGGACCTACATCTAAGATTGCTCTATTCAGCAGAGCTTTCATTTAGAATGGAAGGGCGGATCAAGTACTTCTCAGATAAGGTCAAGTTAAAGGAGTTCATCATCACCAAGCCCTTATTATATGAAATGTTAAGGGGACTTATCTAAGAAAAAGAAGATAAAAAATGTATAGTAAAAGGACAGCAAACTCAAAATTATTAACAACCACACCTAAAACAAAAACAAAAACAAAGTAAGCAAACAACTAGAACAGGAACAGAACCACAGAAATGGAGATCACATGGAGGGTTAGCAACAGAGGAGTGGGAGGAGGAGAGAGGGGGGAAAAGGTGCAGAGAATAAGTAGCATAGATGGTAGGTAGAAAATAGATGGGGAGGGTAAGAATAGTATGAGAAATGTAGAAGCTGAAGAACTTACGACACGTGGACGTGAACTAGAGAGGAATGTGGGTGGAGGAGGGTGTGCAGGATGGAGGGGGTAATGGGACAACTGTAATAGCATAATCAATAAAATACTAAAAAATAAAAAAAACCTGTTTTATAGCGCACACACAAAAAAGAAAATACCTTAAATTTTGTTCAGTATGTTTATCGGTTTCAAACTCAGTGTCTGTGTGCGTGTAGATTAGCCATTGGCATATTTCTACTTACCAGTTATGTTTAAGCTGGGCTTAATGACTATTGTTATTCAGAAGTGTTTTAGTTTCATTGATAACATGCTCCTGGTACGTGTTCCCTTTATGCTTTGAGGCAAAATAGTATAGGAAATGGGCTGATCAATCTTATTTTTTTCTGGTAAATACATCAGAAGGTGTTGAATTTCCGAGTCTTCATGCTTGTTTTTAGACAGTGAATTCTGTATTTTTTTTATTACTGTCGTGCTTTAAAAGTAATGCTTTATTACAATATACCTGTTATTTTAGTTAATAGTACCTTTAAAAAATGAAGTTTAAAAATATCTAGCTGCACAGACTAAACATTATAACTAAAATCTTACTGCAAAGGTGAATTTTTATTTGGCCTTCAATAAGCAAAGTTGTCTCACCCTATTTTCATTCCTTTGAAGAGCTTTGTGATTAATTAGGGCTGTTTGTGGTTCTTTTCATTTCTAAGGTGTGATGTAATGGGACAGTATCTTAAGTATCGCCCTGGCTGGGTATCTGAGTTCGTTAGCGCATCATCCCAATACACCAAGGTTGGTGCAGGTTGGATCCCTGGTCATGGTACATACAAGAAACAACTAATGAATGCATAAATAAGTAGAACAACAAAGTCGGTATTTCTCTCCTCCCCTCTCTTCCCTCATCCCCCCCTCTCTCCCCCTCCTCCTTTTCTCCTCAAATCAATTAATAAAAATAAAAATTTAAAATATCTTAAATATTCAGTGATAAAAATGTAATATTTTGAGTATAGGAAGGAATGTTGAAGCTTTGAGTAAATTGAGTTGTTGGATTAAAATAAAATCAATAAAGGTCTCCTTCACTCTTATAATTGACTTAGTTGATTATGTTAAGTCTGTGTCAGACTGAAACTAGTTGAGCCATCAGTTTTGACACTAAGATTCTTTATCTAATATGATTGACAAATTTGTGATGATTTTGTATTTGGATTTAGGAAGTTGCCTCCAATTGCCAGCATTTAAAAAAACATTTCACCATAATTTTATTGCTTTTTAACAAAACACACTCTTCTCTTTAGAGTGTTGCATATTTCAGGTGTGCAGACCACTACCTTAGCTAATTTGTTTCCTCTATAGAAGAACTGATTAGGGAGACTGGCTTGATATGATTGATCCTGTGGTATACTTTGATAAGACAGCTTCTTCATTTTGTTAAATAGGATAGAATAAAAAAAAATACTCACTGTTCTCTAGAATAAATTCTAGAAAAAAATCTTCCTTTCATTGAAGGTAAAAAAACAAAACAAAACAACCAAACAAAATTCTGATGATATTTCAGTTTCTCAAACTGGGTTTCTCAGTGAGGAGAATGGGGTTGTGTGAGACTTGCTCCTGAACCTGAGCCTTGTTAGTAATAGTCTCTGAGCGCGGCCAAGCCCGCCGGGAGTGGCTGTGGATGAGATTCCACGTGCGCCCTTTTTCTTTTTCCTAGATTGGAACTCTTGACTAATTAAGCCTATGACTAAAGTCTAGATCTTCCTCTTGACCACTCTGACTTCCCTTTGGTCTTTTTTTAATTGTTTGGAATATTTTCCTCCTTTGCCCACGTTTCTTAAATGGGTATTTTGCTTTTCCCACTAATGGCAATCCATCATGACCTCTGAACTTTCATCTGTAACAGACCTTAATAGCTAACCATTGTTGAATACTTTTTGTGTAGTGGGCATACTTTAAATATTTTACATGTATAACTCTATTTAATATAAATCATGCTTATTTTTCTGTCTTCCGAGTTATTGGGAAAGTCAGATGATCATCAGAAGATACAGGGAATGTGAAAATGTAAACTGTAAAAACTATAGTTATAAATTGTTAATAGTATAAGAGTTGTAATAGTGTAATAGTATAATAGTGATAATAGTATATCTACTTGCTCTTTGCTGCAGTTGCCTTTGCGTTTTAATGTGTAGAGTTTAGATTTCTTGCTATGCTCACCTCATAGAATCTCTTGTCTGATAAGTGTTCAGATAAATCAAATGATGATGTTACATGAGTTATAAATTCGACACTATGATTAGCTGTTTCTTTTCTTTCTTAGGAAGGAGTGAAAATCACTGGCAACAAATACTGTTGTGTGCCCCTAAAGACAGGGACAGGGATCTATTTATTTTTATATAAATTATCAAAAAACTAGCTGGCTTTTTAAAATGCTTGAACTTCTTCACTCTTTTCTACTAATCCTTGCCAACTTGGCATTTAAAGGATTGAGTATTATAAAATGCAAATTAAATTTGAATTGTGACGGGGAATTTCTGCACAGGTACGTACATGTATAAAATGACTCCTTAGCTTCTAAATACTCTTTTAAAGCACTAATGATAGTCACATTAGTAAAGGAAGAGGAACCCATGCTTGTTTCTTCAGTATGGAAAAAGTTTTATGTGATAGTTCCTTTACTGTCGGTTTTCCCACAGTGATTCATTGTCATATTCTCAGAGGGGGAAAATGTGTTCTGTACCCTTCATTTTAATTTAGGAATTTCAACATTAAAAAGTTTTTCTCACTCAGATATAAAATAGGATAGGTTGTACTTTTAGAATGATTCTTGGGATTATGAGAATCTCAAAGAACAGAATTCTTGAATCTTACACAGCTTCAAAGGCTTTTTAAATCAGGTTAACAGTTGTTTGCCATTCTGCAGTCAGAAAATTCAGTAGGCGGGAATGATAGGGACTATATGAGATCAACTGAGTTGTGATCTCCTCTTTCATCATATATTATTGTTACTTTTGCTATAAACAGTTTCATGAATAGAACAGTAATTTGACTTAGATATTATAACTTTTTATGTTCATGAATAACTCTTAGTCTTCCTAATTAGCAGTGAAAATATTTTGAATGTTATGCTCTATTAGCTGGGAGTCCTATTTACATGCACTTCAGTTGTACCTATAAGACTTTTCTTAATTCATTTTTTAGTGAGTTTACCAATCCATAATTGATGACAGAATTAAAGAACTTAGGAATGTTTTACATTTCACCTAACTTTCCTCTTCCCTCATATGAAGGTAGTATCCCATAACTGGTGACTGTGTCTTAATTTTCATTTGGGTTCCAAAAATGTAAGCATATGTTAGTCTGGGCCTTGGGAATTACCGCCTAGAAGAAAATTATCAAGGGACCCCATAATTTTCTATTTTATAACACTGGAAGAGTGGGCTTTTTTTTTCTATTTAAGCTTTGTCTTAGCACACCATTCCCTCCCACTGTCCTCCACTTTGAATTACCAATTTCATTTCAAAGCATTCACCTGCCTTTCTAACTAACCAAGTATGCAAGGTGTTCTGTGTTCTTGCGTGAATTATTAATCTCCTAAATACCAAAAATTGAGTATTCTATCTACTTAGGTGCTTATGGTAATACTGTCTCTTGTAGGAGAGATGTTAAGAGAGATGAGGCAAAGAGGTAAGGAAGAGAGTTTTTTTTCAAACATTAAAAGAAATGATAAAAGAAAAACTTACAGTGTGTTGAATGAATGCACTTTGGGAATGACCAAACGGTTAATAGGGAAAAAGAATTTTCCTGCCTCTAAAAATAATGCTTTTTTGAAGTAGTTTAAAAAATGACTTAGTAAAAATTATAGGCTATTTTATAGTGTCTATAAATGGAGTTCTGTGTGATATGTGTTATAGCCAGTTTTGAGATTTTTGACATACTTAAATGGTGTTCAGTGTAGTTAAAAGTTTGCAGTTGATATTCTAACGGAATTATACATTTTTCACACTTACGCATTTTAATCCTGTCTTTCATGAAAAATTACTGGGATTTACAGATGTATGTAATATAGAAGGCATGAAAAAGGCAGAATGAAGTAGCGAAAGAAGTTAAATATTTGTGTAGATATTAAATAATTGCCATTTTAAAGTCAGCCCATTTTCTTTTGCAGAGGCATTGAGGTACTAAAACACTAGATAGATATCTATAGATTATCTTTTCAACTACAATGAGATACAGCACTTTGTTACCTTTTATGTAGGAGCCAGGGAAAGCACATTCCATACCTGAATTTCGGTCACAGAATAAAAAAAATGAAGTGGGAAAGTCTTTTAATTTAAATTTAACATTAAACCTAAAATAAAATTGCCAAAGCAAAAAATAAAGATAGTTTTGAGGAGAGCTGTTATTTTTTTTTAGTTTTAACCATTGTTCTGGTTACCCATGTATAGTACATAAAATTTCACATAGTTAATGTAATAGCCCATTTATTTTATGTCAAAGCAATAGCAGCCAAAATCTTGCCTGGAGATTTAAAAAATCCTGAATAAATAAAGTGATGCATAAAAGTCATATAACATTTTATTTCAGGCTAGGGTCATATATATTTGTGATTTATAAAACTAAAATTATAAATAGTAGTGCCGGTCAATCTTTTCCACTTTTTATATAAACAGCATTAGTAATAGGAAATAAGTAGGATAGTTACTCACAGCACATGCACGGTCAGACATAGGAAATTAGAACTCTTTTAAAGGGAGAAGACAGAAGAAGGCAGGAAAAGTGCAGCAATCTAAAGTTAATATGGTGAGCCTGTCTTCCTTCACTGTTTCTGAGTGTACAGTTCTGAAGAAGGTAACAATCATGATATGCTTATAAAATAAGAGACAGAAATATTTATCAAAGTAGTCGCCTTAAAAAAGTTACACATTTAAAAAATAGAGTTGCTAAAAATATTTTGGCAACTCTTCATGGAATGCTTTCAGAACATTTAAAACCACACAAGATTATTTTTATTTCTTTATAGCCATAGTCTAAAATTAAAATTAAAATTATGAAAGTAATTAGAATATTTTGAAAAAGAGGAAAGAAAAAGTAATCCTTATTTCAAGTACTAAAAATCCTATTCTTGTGAAGTTTTTTCATACAGGTTGACTTATAGGTGATTATAATATTTTATCTTTTCATTTAACATCAGATCATAAAAATTTTCATAGGTTGCTACTGTAATGGCTAAGGTAACAGTAGAATAATAAACCCTCTCTTTGAGGAGGGGAAGTAGGAGCCTTTAAATAGGGTTTCAGCTTCTTATTATGGTAAACTGAAGTAACCACTTGGACTGATTTTGTTTCATTAGCTGTAATATTCTATAATTTTTATAGTAACTTGTATTCCAGAATCTTCTTAGTTGGACTAAAATTAAAGATTCCAATCCAGAATGCATTTGGCTTTATTCTGCTTTCCTCCTGGGTTTTATCTAGAGCTGATCCAGCTTTTGTGAGGGTTCAAGCTTTTATAATTTTAGGGATCTTTTTTAAAAAATATAAAAACATGTCTAGGGCTTTGGAAGGAGCCCAAGCCAAGTGAATGGCTCATAACATTGAACTTGATTAGCATCACAATGTAAATCCAACTGTGATTTTTTTATCCTTCTGATGCTTCAAGATACTCAATGTTCAAAAAGGAAAATGCTCTTTCATGTGCTATTGAATCTTTTTTGTTTAAAACAAGTTATCTATATTTATCTTCATTATCTTTATATCCATGCATTTCTCCCTATATATCTACACTCTAGCCCTCTTAATTATGAATAATTGTTTTGTGCAATATTTAGATGAAGTTATAAAACATGGCTAATATTGGAGATAACTGTTTGGGTCTAGGGAGCAGATAATTGATACCTTTTCTCCTAGAATTTTTACCAATTGAGTGAACATATAAGGGAATCAGATGGAGATCAGAATTTTAATTGGGTAAAGCTGAAATGGAAAAATTGGCTTAGATGTGTAGCCACAGAGGCCTTCTCAGTACTTCATCTCTGGATAAGATTCATCTAGCGCCAGTTGCTGCACTGAACAACCGCAGGCCTCGTTACAGGACCAGAATGTGGTCTTTTAGGCATACAGCACAGAACAGAAGAAATTGTGGGCATCTGCAGGTAAGACTGGCTGTAAATGAAAAAATCTATGAGACACTGAACACAGCGTGCCTGGTTTTATCTCCCAAATTTACTAGTCAGAGAAGTAACCCTTGATTCTCCCACTTCCCAAACTGGAATTTTTAAAAACAACAACAATGTATTAAGACTGTTAACTGTTTGTCATAATATTTTTCTAGGTAGTACCTGATTTTTCAGTTTGGTTTATGGTATTTTTCTCATTGATAGGGATGAACAATTTTGATCATTACCATTTTGACATTTATTTTTTCTCTAAGGGCAAGAGTTAAGTTTAAGTCTTTAGGAAAAGTAAATGTTTCCTTTCACACTTATTTTAGGGTACAGACTAGCAGCAGCCATGTACAACAATGAGTTGTAAAAAGGTGTTTCCATTCCTACCAGTTCTGTGGCCTCTTTTTGCTGTGATCAGTTTGCTGTGAGTTTGTTTTTGTTGTGGGAGAATTAATTTGTTTGAGCTGAAGTATGTCAGGATGACTTAGAAGAGAGTTACAGTATGTTGTCCCACAAAAAGCAGACTGTTTTATTTATTTTTTACTCCATGTATGTGTGTGTGTTTTCTCTTTGTAGAATACTGAATCAGATTCACACTGTTAGGATCTTTAGAACCATGGTATTCAATCTTAATTATTTGTTGGAATCACCTCCGAAATGCTGGTGCCTGGGTCCCACCCTCCGAAGATTGGTTTCACTGATTTGGGGTGTGATGGGGCCTCAGTTCCCTAGGTTAGGGGTCCTCAGCCTGTTAGGAACCCAGCCCTGATGGAAGCTTGAGCTTCGCCTCCTGTCCCCACCCCCACTCCTCTTCGTGGAAAAACTGGTCCCTGGTGCCAGAAAGATTGGAGACTGCTGCCCTGGGTTATTCTCTTGCCCAGCTAAGGTTGAAAGCCTCGGTTCTAGAGACTAAGACTGAACCTGTTAAGTTCAAATGCACAGTTATGTTTTCTTATTAGCTCCTAAAAATGCTTGTGATAGTACCAAGACTAATATATCATGAGTATTTTTTAAAAATATTTTGTTTTTAGAAAGAGTGGAAAGAAGGGAGAAAAACATTGACATGTGAGACGCGTCCCCAACTGGGCACCTGGTCTGCAACCCATGCATGTGCCCTAACTGGGAATAAAACCAGTAACCTTTCTGTCTGCAGGCCAGTGCTCAATCCACTGAGCCACACCAGCCAGGGCAGGAGACAACTTTTTTTTTTAATATATTTTATTGATTATGCTATTACAGTTGTCCCATTTCCCCCCTTCACTCCCTTCCACCCTGTATACCTTCTCCCACCCACTTTCCCCCCTTTAGGTCATGTCCATGTGTCATATTTATAAGTTCTTCAGCTTCTACATTTCTCATACTATTCTTACCCTCCCCCTGTCTATTTCCTACCTACAACCTATGCTACTTATTCTCTGCACCTTTTCCCCCCTCTCTCCTCCTCCCACTCCCCTGTTGCTAACCCTCCATGTGACTCCATTTCTGTGGTTCTGTTCCTGTTCTAGTTGTTTGCTTAGTTTCTTTTGGTTTTGTTTTAGGTGTGGTTGTTAATAATTTTGAGTTTGCTGTCCTTTTACTATACATGTTTTTTTTTTAAATCTTCTTTTCTTAGATAAGTCCCCTTAACATTTCATATAATAAGGGCTTGGTGATGATGAACTCCTTTAACTTGACCTTATCTGAGAAACACTTTATCTGCCCTTCCATTCTAAATGAAAGCTTTGCTGGATAGAGCAATCTTAGATGTAGGTCCTTGCCTTTCATGACTTGGAATACTTCTTTCTAGCCCCTTCTTGCCTGTAAGGTCTCTTTTGAGAAATCAGCTGACAGTCTGATGGGAACTCCTTTGTAGGTGACTGTCCCCTTATCTCTTGCTGCTTCTAGGATTCTCTCCTTCATTTTTACCTTGGCTAATACAATTATGATGTGCCTTGGTGTGTTCCTCCTTGGGTCCAACTTCTTTGGGACTCTCTGAGCTTTTTGGACTTCCTGGAAGTCTATTTCCTTTGTCAGAATGGGGAAGTTCTCCTGTATTATTTGTTCAAATACGTTTTCAGTCTGTTGCTCTACCTCTTCCCCTTCTGGTACCCCTATAATTCAGATGTTGGAACGTTTAAAGATGTCCTGGAGGTTCCTAAGCTTCTCCTCATTTTTTTGAATTCTTATTACTCCATTCTTTCCTGTTTGGTTGTTTCTTTCTTCCTTCTGGTCCACTCTACTGTTTTGAGTCCCAGTTTCCTTCCCATCACTATTGGTTCCCTGTGCATTTTCCTTCATTTCTTTTATGGTAACCTGCATTTGTTCGTCTAATTTGTGACCAAAATCAATCAATTCTTGAGCTTCCTGATCACCAGTGTTTTGAACTCTGCATCTGATAGGTTAGCTGTCTCTTGGTCGCTCTGAAGGATGGAGCACTGATTTGTTTTTCTGTTTGAGCCATCTCCCTCTCTCTCTCTCTCTCTCTCTCTCTCTCTCTCTCTCTTTTTTTTTTGGTCTGGTCACTCTTGTTATGGTGAGGGGCGGAGCCTTAGGTGTTCACCAGGGCTGGGCACCTAGATTGTGACGCTGTATGTGGGGGTGCGGCGGGAGGGAACAATGATGGTAGCTTCGTTCTCCGGGGGACCTCAGTCCCTTTCCTGGGATCCTTGGTTGCGCTCTCTGCCCTGCTCCACAATCACCGCCTCACTGGGTCCGCCAGCTGCAGTCTTGCGCACCCCAGATGCCTTATGCGCTCCCAGTTGCCTTTTGCACCCAATTCTCCCTATTCTCCGTGCTGTGGCTCGACCTGTGCCCGGCTGTTTGTCTCCGCCCCTCCTACCGGTCTGGATGAATGGGTCTACTTCAACTTCTTGGCTGTCCGACTTCCATTCAGATAAATTCTCTGTCAGTTCTGGGTGTTATTTTGCCTCTAAATTGTTGTTGTTCAAATCTTGGTTGTGCATAGAGGTATGGTGCGTCCACCTATGTCTCCATCTTGCCGGAAGTCCTATCATGAGTATTTTAAATTATGTTTTTGAGTTTACTTTTGTCACTGTATAAAATGAGCATTGTTAATGCTATTATATTTTGAAAGTTTTTTTATTTCAACCAATTTGGCCAAAAAACCAAAAAGCTTTACAATTAATTGCCTTTAGTAGTTAGCTGTCACTTTCTTCAAAATATAAGAAGTTATAAGATAGGTAGAGAAATACTCTTTTTTTGGTTAGCTACATAAATTGTATAATTCAGGGGGATGAATAAAATCTCAGTCCATTTCCTGCTAGCAATATTTTCTTTACAAGGTGTTTTGTAAATCCACCATTTGCATTCTAGTCATTTTTCTCTTATTCTTAAAACTGTAAGAGATTTTGAAGTTGCATATGTAAATATTATTAAAATAGATCCATTACCTTAATAATTACTGTTTACTAAAATTGCATGTTTAATAACTTATTTTTTTAAAGATTTTATTTATTTATTTGTAGAGAGAGGGGAAGGGAAGAAGAAGGACAGGAAAGGAAACATCAGTGTGTGAGAGAAACTTCAATCAGTTAGCTCTCACATGCTCCCAACTACAGATATGGCTTGCAACCCAGGCATGTGCCCTGACTGAGCATTGAACTGGTGACCTTTTGGTTCACAGGTCTGCACTCAGTCCATTGAACCACACCAACCAGGGCTAATAGCTTCTTTATATAACTTGTCCTATTAGTTTTAAATTCAGTAGGCTACTGCAGGAAGTCCAGTTACATTTAAGCTGATATTTAATGTTCTACTCAATAATTGATCTCACTTAGAGAAAGGCTGGTTGGTACCTGTGTACTTCAGCATATTTGAATATGGGAAGATACTCATATGACTATTAAAAATACATTGTGGGGTAGAAAAGCTTCTTGCATGCTAACCAAAGGTTGTGGCCTAACCCTCTGTAATCACCTGTAGAACTGAATCACCTCTAGAAGCATCTCCATGGACAGTTACTGATCCAGGCTGATTCTTTGAAAATCAGTTAGTATTTGGTGCAGGCCTGTTCTCTGGAATCTTTCCTGCTCATTCTCTAGCACTGTGACCCTGTTTCTCTCATTTACTTTCTGTAAAGTACCTGGATTGCCTTCCTTCGACATATATAATATTTTCAAATTACTTTTTTTCCTCCTCTTGCCCAAAATTTTTCTTAGCCATAGAGTTTTCTTTGGGGGGTAGTTTTCATAGGGTATGGGAATGGTGGATTGAGAGACTGACAGGGCAATTTATACCATTTTTCTTCTAATCATATACTTACTGTATATCTTGTATCTTACCATTTGGCTTTATTAAATATCAGTATTCCACATGTAAAGTAACAGATACATCAAAGCCTCTGGTACTTCTCACTGGACTCATTTCCCTCCTTTCCTTTGCACAGGTAACTGCTACATGGAGTTTATCTTTTCCAGGAATATTTTCACGAACCAAATTAATCTCTTAAGTAATAAATTAAAATGAGTGGCAGTGGGGAAGGAAGCATTTATGAACAGAAACTTGATACCCCACTTAGAGGTGGTAATAGTGATAAAACCAATTCTGCATCTAGATTTTTTCATTCTTCTATATCTGAATGTTCAGCACTAACTGTTTAAAGACTTCCCTGTTAAAAATTGTAAAAGCTTGCAAACCTAGGCTAGAAAGGGCTGCAAAGGATTAATTCTGCTTTGTTAAAATGTATTACAGTGTGTCAAATGTGATTAGGGCTTGTTGACAAGGAACCATTGGATGTACAGGATTCAGTGTTTATGGGACTAGGTTGTCGGCAGGAACAGTGAACAGTGCCAGCACCACTGAAACCAGCCAACTCTTTTATCTTCAGTAAATACCCTGTCAAATAAGAGGTCAGCCTCTTTAAATTTTAGATAAAGAATAGAATTCAGTTAGACTTTAATTTACAATGGACAGTTAAAATAGGTTATCATTGATTAAGTTATTGTGGTTCTTTATGCTGTTCGGTTCACATGAAAAGAGCTTAAGTAATGCTGAAGAGGGCGGAACAAAGATTGTAATCCATGAATCTTTTTAGAGTTCAAAAATAGAAGTTACATTATTTCAGAAGTAATGAAATTACTTTGTATTATCTCTAAGAAAAACCAAGTTTTTGGAGGACTGTTCTGGAGCACTAACTTAGTTATCTGTGGAAAATGAAAAAGCTTCTGTATATGGGTGGAGACCAAGAATTCCTCCTTGAAGGCAAGGCAGCCAGTAGCCTGTTTTTCTCTCCACCTTGCCCCTCATCTAGGCAGTAGTAATCTTTTCTTTATTGATAAGGTAAGATGTTAGAATCATAGTCAATATATTTTAAGCAGCAATAAGAAAATAACCTTTTTCTTACTCCATTCTCTGCCCTCAAAATTAGTTTCCCTTTGAGCGCTACCTCTGTCAATGATTCCCTAATATTTCCATATCTTTTAGGCTTAAAAATTCTAGGAGTCACCCTTGATTCTTTTTTCTTTTATATATAGTCAATCACCAGACTTTCTAGGTCTGCCTTTTTGTTTCTTCTAGATTTATTTTAAGTTTTACATTTTTTTAAAGTTCTTAGTTTGTTAATCCTCCCATGAGAAGTCTGCACAATCAGCATAGATAAAGTCACTGAAGAACCTTTACTCCTTGTTTTTGCTAGCACGGACATTGCAGATGCCCTGCCTTCCTTCATTCTGTTCTTATGTTGCTTGCACTGCTTTTTTAAGGTCTTCTCAACAGGCCATGTGCAAGTCTACGTTTGGGTTCATTTGTCTTTGCATAATCCAAGGAATCGTAAGTCATGCCAGAACCAGTTGTCTCACCACCACCAAGAATGGGTTCTGAATCCAAACACAAAGATGACATTTGGTGTGGTCTTATACATTTTGGCTAGTTTTTTCCAAATTTCTGTCTTGGGTACTGTTGCCTTCCCAGGGTGAAGGACATCAGTGACCATTTCTTTCTGCCGAAGTAGTCTGTTGGTCATGAATGAACTTCCTGATCCAGATCATTACTGTGTTGTTCATGATGGTGCCTGACCTTCAAGCAGCCAGGGAGAAAAAGCTAAGCTTTATGTCATAACAAGCATGAGATGTTCAAAGTTTCTTCCAGCTTTTAAATACTATGATGATCTTTAAGATCTAAAATTAAATGTAGTGTTAAAGGCTGTTGAAGGAATATTAATAACAAATTTTTCACAAAAAGTACTGATCAGATTTATCTAACTAAAAGAATCCTAAAAATTCAGAAAGACATTTAGAACTTTTTATTTAGTGAGTTTAGTATTAATATTACATATAAGTCATTGGATATTTATTAATGTGGTTTAAACGTCTAATACTGAGCTTTGCATCTTTTTCTGAAGAAAAAACTGTGGGTTCTTCTTGACAAGAGAAGAGAAAATTTAATGTTACATGAACCAGCATCAGGGCAAGTGGGACCCTCCAGCTCCTGAACCTGGACCCCAAAGATAAAAATTTTAATTCATAACTTTTTTCCTGCAGTTTTCTTGAAAGAATTTCAAAAGGTACTTTAAATGATTTTCTGTTATTTCCTTTAAGGATCATAAATTGTGAAAAGAGACTCTATAGCGTGGTCTTAGGCAAATAGTATAAAATTAAGAAAAAAGTATTTGATAGTGGAAAAAAGATGTCTGGAAGAGTGGATAAAAAGCATAAACAAAGTTTTGAGGACAGGTAGCTTTTGAGGATTTGACTTTTAAGGTAGAATGAAAGGTAAATTTGAATATATAAATAAAAAAATATTAAGTACCAGAATGATATAAATTTTTTTGACCTAGTGATTTTAAAAAAGAAGCAATACTAAAAATTGACATGTTTTTCTAAATGGTATATTGATATTTAGGGTTTTTTTTTTAAATGATGGGAAGCATATTTGCTTGAAGATTATAAAGGCTCTGGTGAGCCTTTTTCTTTAACATAGCTATCCCAGTACCTGAATCTGCATAGAACTTCCCATAGAATCTGCATCTTTAACTTCCCAGGTGTTTTCCTTATAATCAGTAACTCAGAAATAGTCAAGAAGCCACTCTGGGGTATACTGGACATTCTGCTGTTTTTCCTTGCTGTCATTGTAAGTTTGGCTTGAAAAATGAAGATTTATTCCCTTGGACTGTTTCCAATGTTCAGACTGCTAGTTTCTACTTTCTATGAAGCCAGCACCTGTTTTCTCTTCTAGCCTTCTAACTCTTCATGGAAGTTAATAATTTCTTTCCCTTGAGCACCAGCTGCAAGCACCAGGGGTCTGACTATTTGAAATGAATATGTATTTGAAGTTCTCTTGAAGGAGAATGGAATTTGATCAAGGATTTTAAGAGTGGATAAAAATTTGATGGAAAATTCAGGCTGTGAGAGTATGACATGATCAAAGGTATGAAAATGGGGGCCCATAAAGTAAAGTCAATATAGGAGTTGTGATATAGCATGGTAAAAATATACAATATTCTTAGAATATAGTAGGGAATACCATTGGGAAGATAGGGAAAAGATCACAGAACTCAATGAGTTCCAAGTCATTTAATAATATCTGTCATTTATTGAATGCTTACTGTGTGCCCAAGTGTATGTTAGATCCTGTATGAAATAATCTTACTTAATTCTTACAAACAGCAGTCCTGTGTGTCAGGTATTATCTTCTGAAGAAACTAGGGCTGAGGGAGTTTAAATAGCTTGGTAAGACTCAAAGAGCTAGTAAGATAGATTGGAATCCACACCTGTCTTAAAATATGCTGCCATCCTAGGCATTTTGAGCTAATTAAAGTTGCTTTGCAGTGATCTATAGATTTAATACAAGAATTTTGTAATAATCTTCAACTTGTTGTAGACTAGGTGATTTCTATTACACTGGATTGAGGGGAGAACCATCATTATTAATGTGCCAAGTTTCAGAACTTCAAATGTAAATCTGTTATTAAACCAGTGGCCCCCAAAAGAAGACTATTTTGGATAACAAAATAACTTCTCAATATCTGAGGCTCTTTAAAAAAAAATAGAAAGCCTCTGGGCCAGATGCTCAAAGCTGTATGTTCAGGGAGACCTTCATCACTTTGTAGTCCATAAGTGTTTGACAGTTTGGGTCTGAGTCAAAAAACATCTGTTTTCACTAATGATATGGCTACCTACCTTTTGACTCCTTGAGTTTAGAATTTCATTCTTTCATGTTTGTTTTGGTTATTTTCTAGCCCATTGTCTTGAAGGAATGCCAAACTGAAGTATATTTACTATTGTTATAGGAGGTCATTGTCTTTCAATGAACCACAGCAATTTTAATAACTGATAGCATGTGCCCTGGCTGTTGTAGCTCAGTGGATTGAGCGCGGGCTGCAAACCAAAGTGTTGCAGGTTCAATTCCCAGCTGGGGCACGTGCCTGGGTTGCAGGCCATGACCCCCAGCAGCAACCGTACATTGATGTTTCTCTCTCTCTATCTCCCTCTCTTCCCTCTCTAAAAATAAATAAATAAAATCTTAAAAAAAGTCAGGTATTCTTTAAAAAAAAAGGATTTTAGAGCTGAAGGGATCTTAGTAATTGTCCAATGATGTCTTCTTGTACAGGTAAGGTAAATAAAGCACAGAATAGATGATGTGGCTGCAGTTACTTACTCATTTTAGGCTGTTAGAACTACAAGTAGGGCCAGAACTTTTTTTACCAAATTGCACTACCTCTGGTGTTTATCAAAAGGTGTTGTAGGCTGCCACCAAAACAGTAGGAATCACTTGCTGGTTATGAGGCTGGACTCCTAAAGCAGTGATCTTAGCTGGCTGAGATAGAGGTATTTATATATCAGAGTCTTGGGACTTTCAACAAAACACACATAGGAAAAACCACTTGGTCAAAAAAGCCCTTTATGTCAAGGGCCTCTTGAATCAGTAAGCATAGGCCCTGTGGCTAGAAAACACGCAAAATATTTTTGCCTTTTAGAAACAGGTGTATAGAAACAGATGGATATCAGGAAGTTATCTTTTCTCCCATTCACAAAAGACATTTGATTGGATTATCATATATGTCCTGAAAAACTATTAAGTAAAAATATTAGACTTGTAAGACCTGATTTTTCCATGTGATTATTCTGTTTGATGTACACATTCTGAGAATTTATTGCACACCAACAAATTAGCCTGCCATTATTGCATGGATGTTGGTAAATGGTAAGAAGACAGGATTATCAATATTTTTGCACTCGTTTCCTGAGATTCTCCTACCATAGGGTGACACGAAGTGGCCTAGCAGGAAGAATTACTGGAGAGGAGCCCCGAGTTTGGGGAGCATACATATTTGCTTCAGAGGAACATACGTACTATTTCTGCCTCTCAAGGCTATTGTTTTTACAACTACTCTTGAAAAGAAAGTCTGGAGCAAAGAGCAATTAGTGCATCTGCTCACAGGGCTTGCAGAAATGTGAGAGACCAATGGAAAATTGTCTCCAAATAGGTATATTATCTTAAGCAAATTAGGTCATTGTTTATTCTCAATCTAAAGGAAATATGTTAAAAAACAAATGGTGTCAGGAGTGTGACCTCTGTGCATTTTGTTTTTCTGAGGAAAATGTGTATTGTTTGTATATTATTGTATACATGTATGTATTGTATAATACATGGCCCAGTAAGTATAGTAACATGAAAGTTAACTTACTTAGTTTGACAAAGGGTGTTCTAGTTAATAGAATTTTCTTTTCAAGTATTCAGATTCCATTATGCCATAAGATACACCCTATTTCTTTATCTCACTCCCTCTTTTTATCTTAAAACATTTTTTTCTCTGTGTTGTTTTTAATTTTAACAAATACTTCGTGTGCCTGTCCCAGACCAAATACTGTGTGCTGACTGGGTATACAGATATGTGAGGTCATGTGTCCTTTATTCAGAGTTGTTACATGCCAGGCATTTTTATTTTTACTTAATCCCCACACCAGTCCTGTGCCACTTGAGGGAGGGAGACAGAGTAGGCTAAAGGTCAAGAGTGTTCCTGGTAGAGTGAACATGTACAAAGGATTGGGAGAAGATGGGATAGGCCACAAAGGGCATTCCAAGAGGAGAGCACTGTACCATGTGATGGTCCAGAAGAAAGAAAGAATAAAGGATTATGAGTAATTCATCATACTGATGCTGACCTTTTTTTTAAACTAAAGTTTTAAATTTAAACCATTGGGAGTTTTGCAGATTGTACTGTATCAGGGAGTGAAGTTCTGATTTTATATATTTCAATGGTTGTGCTTATTATATATGAAAGCTTCTATATTCGTCAACTTTTCATATTTTTATTTATTTGATGAGAAAGAAAGAGGGTGAAAAATATTTAAGTATATATCTTTTAGTACTAGAATGCTACAGTATAAAAGGTATCAGTTTTTGGAAGAGACTACTTACAAGTTTGCTGTTTGAAGCATGCGTTTCTATTCCTATATACTTCTATCAGTAATGAAAACTTCAGAATAACTTTATTTAATCAGACCTCTATGTTTGCCTGTTGACCAGAATTGTGGGTTTTTAAAACAGTTTTTTTATTTTTTATTTTCACCTGAGGGCATTTTTTTTTTTTCATTGCTTTTAAAGAGAGGAAGGGAGAGAAACAGCAATGCAATTCAATCAACCTCAATCTTCTTGTAATGTCTAAGATTTTTTCACTCCTCTCCAAGAACCAGTTTCGCCCCCACTGGAATGGAATGAGCTGGATGAAGGATGGTAGGGTTTTTATTGTACTTTTCTTTCAACTATTTTTGAAGTTTTAATTTTCAGAATAAAAAGTCAGAGTAAAAGATGTGGCTCCTTATTCGGTCTGCTTAGTAGACAATTCCAGGAAATGCCCCTTTATTTTTTCTGCTATATGAATGCAACAGAATGGATTTGTCACGTTTCTGTAGCCCTTTCAAGAGGTGGTGTTGAGTAGAACTTGTATAAGCAGCTGTAAATGGTTGAACAAACTAGTAGGAAGACAGGCATTTCATGCAAGAAAAGAGCATGAGTAAAAGCATTTTGGTTTATATGTTTTAATATTTGTTTCAGCCAGAAATTATTTGCAATAGATTATTCAGTTTTGTTCTTTCCTGTTATGGCAAATTAGAATGCATATTAGAAGTATTTGCATATATCAGTTCTCTTAATAGCACTTTGCACTGGCAGATGCTCTAAGTATCTCAACAGGTAGGGAACAGAAGAGACTCAATTAGGTATTATTGCCTGTAGCTGCTTTTTCAGCATTTGATGACCACCTGGATTCAGATATTTGTAGCAGATAATATTGATTTTTGAATTCAGGTTTTAACATTATATTTATTTGATAATGTCACCCTCACAATATGAATATATTGTTTATAGGCTTATCAAATTATTTAATTATATATTGTTCAACTAATTATAAATGTCCTGTAAACTATAAGCAACCACTTTGAATTTCATTATTGTTCTCTAAGAAACGGATGATAATTTACTAGTGAGGATTGTGTATGTCAAAGCTCCAGTCTGTTTTGTTCTGCTTACTTTTCATGTGTGTCACAGGGCATTCTTCGGTTTTCTCTGTGTCTCAGTGAAAAACAAAACAGATGAAAGAAGAAGAAAGTTTTAGGATCAGAGTAAAATACATAAATTAGAGTAGAATGTCAAGACGGTAGGAACAGTGAGAACATTTATGCTGTCTTAGAGTCCTTAATCATTTAACAAGGTTGAGCTGAAATTTTGTTTATTGAGTTATAATTTGCCTATAGTAAAATGTGTAGTTTAATGAATTTGAGCTGGGAATTTGGTTTTGAGAGATTTCTTCTGTCTAAAGCCAAAAATAAAACACACTGGTTCCTTGGTGGGAGCAAAACTTTTCCTACTGCAGTTTCAGAAAAAAAGTTCTTGAATGGATCCTCATATAGGGAGTATTGAGTGATGTTGGGTTTCACAAGGCTCTTTCTTACAGTACCCTAAGTGGAAGCTGAGGTGTAATTGGGAGGTTAAGGGTGGGGAGCTAAATAAGTAATTTTTATCCAAAATATATCTAGATTATATAAAGAAATGATTGACCTCTATATCCTTCAAATAAAAGTTCTCTATATACATACACATATAACATACATTTATAAATTACATATGTATAAACATTTGTATACATGTTCATGTGTAACAATATATGTGTATATAATGCCTTTAAATCTGTTTATTGATGAAAATTGGGCAAAGAAAGGGCTTGAACAGCAATTATTTTGGGGTTATCTACTAGGAGTGGATCTTTTGCTTAAGGAATAAATATGCAAGCAAAAATTTCCTTTTCTGAAAATTCAGGATTTAAAATTTTTTTCCCTTTTGACTCCTAGGCTGTTCCATATTCAGAGGAAAGTAGGCCAGTAGGGAAGCTACAGGTAAAGCCAGGGTATTTTGAAGGAACTACTCTATATCTGATTGAGTGCTGAAAAGGGATCAATCAAGTCCTTAAAAGTTCTTTAAAACATAGCATGGCATACATATGTTTAACTGGAAGATCATTGCCAACAAGTATTCTCATTTGACCATGTGGCTGTAGAAAAAATATTAGTAACGTTCCCATTGAAATCTGGTTTTGAGCGAGTGAACCTGGCCAAAAGAAACCGATGGTAAAAGGAACTTTTTTCCCCTTCATACTACCTCCCTGTGATGCCTTTACTTCCAGTCAGTTTCTGTGATCTGCCTTTTTGCTCAGCTTTTGGAGTTGTGTTTTTTAAAAGGAAAACCTGAAGCTTAGGTAGAAATGATTGGCTTCTTTAAAGGGCACCATTAAGAAGATTTTCCCACCAGGAAAAATATCACCTTACTCTATGGTGCTTGGTACCATCTCTGTTGTAAATTATGCTGCATTTAGAAAGATTCATACTGCTACATGATTTTCTCTCTTTAGATTTTGAGTAACATTTTCTTGTTAATTACATACAGATCTTTGCTAGTCGAATTTAAGGAATTTGGGAATGTATTCAGAAACTGTAAAATAGAACTTTTCTCCTCATTACTGAATCTTTGGACATTAAAAATGCATTGTATTTAACATTGAAATAATTTACAGTTTTGTCATTTGAAATTACAGATGGTAATGTGAAAAGATCTGCCACATTTTGTTCCTTATGGTAAGAAGAGGGATATATATATTAACCTAAATTAGCAAGAGAGTTGTGGACCCTAAATTCTCAGTATGTACCAAGTGAATTTTTAGGTAATGAGCAAATTTCTGAACATGTAGAGTCTTAAGTTTTTAAATAAATTTTGTCATCTTAAAAAGCAATGGCAAATTATTTTAAAATAGCTGAGTTTGCCCTGGCTGGTCTGGCTCAGTGGATTGAGTGCTGGCCTACGAACCAAAGGGTTACTGGTTCGATTCCCAGTCAGAGCACATGCCTGGGTTGCAGGCCAGGTCCCCAGTTGGAGATGTGTGAGAGACAACCACACACTGATGTTTCCTTCCCTCTCTTTCTCCCTCCCTTTTCCTCTCTCTAAAAAAACTAAACAAAGTCTTTAAAAAAATAAATAAAATAGCTGAGTTTTACTTAAGTTTTTTACATAGACTAGGCTATTTAATTTGATAATTCTTACAAAAACATTTGAAGGGTAAGTAATCCTCCCATTTTACAGAGGCCCATAATCATGCTTTTAAGAAGTGATGGAATTAAGATGTAAACCTGGGCAATCTTACTCTTAACCGCTCAGTTAGTCATTTCAAAATGTATAGAATTAACAGTGTAGTGACATATTACCTCCCATTATGCTCCTACAGCCGAATTGCCAAGGTGTCTGTTCTTTCATTCCCTTTACTTGTTTTTTTTTTTTTGCTTTAACTCCCAATATTTTCTTGTATTAGTAACACAATATAGAGGAAATAGGACAGATGTTGAATTAAATATACTTGGGTTAAGACAAGACCATCTACATATACTAGCTCTGTGACCATGAGCAAGGTACTTTGAGCTCTCTTTAAAAAAAATGTAGTAAATGACTAAAAAGAGAGTTAATAATTCATAAGTTTATTGAAAAGATTACAAAGATACTATTTTTTTATCCTTAAAAGTTTTTATTCATTTATTTTTAGAGAGAGGACAGGGAGGAGAAAGAGAGGGACAGAAACATCAACGTGTGGTTGCCTCTCATGTGCTCCCTACTGGGGACCTGGCTCATAACCCAGGCATGTGCCCTGACTAGGGATTGAACCAGTGACCCTCTGGTTCGCAGGCCCGTGCTCAATCCACAGAGCTACACCAGCCCAGGCATGAAGATACTATTTTTAAAGTATTAGAACCAATGACTGGAGGATATTAGGGGTTTAAAAATATGCAACCACTATCGCCTCTACATTTCTACTTGAAAATGTTTAATTTTTAAAAATGCTCTTGATTTTATTAAACATTTAAGGAAAAAATATACCTAATATCAATAATCTTTTCTAGAAAACAGAAGCAGAGGTTATACTTCCTTACTCATGCTATGAGGCCAGCATTACCATAATATCAAAGTAAAGACAACATGACAATGGGAAACTACAGACTAATATCTCTTAGGAATATACTTGCAAAAATCCTCAGTATTTGCAAATTGAGTAAAATATATAAAATAAATTATGTACCATGACAAAGTGCAATTTATTCCAGGTGGGCAGGGCTGGCTCAGCCTTTAAAAAAGTGTAACCTGTTATTAATAGGCAAAAATGAGAAAATTATATGATATTAATAGATGCAGAAATAGAATTTGACAAAATTTAGCCCCATATATGATGAAAACTCAGGAAACAAGGGAAACTTCCTCAACTTGATAAAGTACATAAAAAACAAAAAAAACCCTACAGCAAACATACTTATTGGTGAGAAAGTAGATGCTTTCCAGTTGAGATCCAAAAAGAAGAATGATTTCCCCTCTGGCTATTCCTGTTCTACGTCATCCTGGAAGTGAAATGAAATAGGACCAAAAAAAAAAAAAAAAAAAAGAAAAGAAATAAAAACTACATAGATTGGAAAGGAATACATTAAACTTTGTTGTTAAATTACATGATGGTTTATGTAGAAACTCCCAAAGAATCAACAAAAAAGCTTCTGAAACTAGTAAGTGATTACAGTGAGGTTGTTGGATACAAAGTTAATGCACAAAAGTCCATTATTTCCTTGTCAGGTGGCAATGAACTACTGAAATTTGATATTAAAAGGACAGTACCACTGTGCTTTCAGCACAAAAACAAAGCAAGTATAAATCTAATAGCTGGAATGTGAAGTCAAAGTGTGTGAACAGCATTTCCGTTAGCACCAACAATTTTAAAATACTTAACATAAATCTAACGAAGAGTATAAAAGACACAATGAGGAGAATGACAAAATTCTGATGAAAAAAATAAAAAAGATAAGTAAACAGAAATAGTGTTCATGGGTGGAAGAAGACTCAATATGATTTAGATGCCATTTCTTTTCAATTTTATCTATATATTCAGTGTAATTCCAATCTAAATCACAGAAAGTTATTTTGTGGTTATTGTTAGCAAATTGATTCTAAATATACATGGAGAGATAGAAAAACCCAAAACAGTCAACTTAGTATCAAAGGAGAACAACAAAAGTCGGAGGACTAATACTACTGGACTTCAGGACTTGACTATAGTATAAAACTACAGTAATCAAGACTGTAGTATTGATGGGAAAACATGTAGATCAGTGAAACAAAATGGAGAGCCCAGAAATATTCCCATGGAAATACAGTCAACTGATCTTTGACCCGAGGAGCCAAAGCAGTTCAATGGGGAAAGGATGGTCTCTTCAACACATGGTGCTGGTGCTATAGCATGTTCTCATGAAAAAAAAAAAAGAATCTACATATAGATCTTCAATCTTTCACAAAAATTATCTCAAAGTGGTAATGTTAAACATAAAACTATGAAACAGCTAGAAGATATAGGAGAAAATCTAGATAACCATATTGAACCACTGACTTTTTAGACATAGCACCAAAAGCACAGTCTATGAGACAAAAAATTGATAATTTGGACTTCATTAAAACGAAAAGTAATGCTCTGCAAAAGACACTTAACAGACTGAAAAGACACAGAGAAAATTTTGAAGAAAACATGTTAAAGAACTGCAATACAAAATACAAAGAACCCTTAACACTCAAAAGTAGGACGATGAATACTCTAATTAAAAATGAGCAAAATATCTGAAGAGACATCTCACTAGAGAAGATAAATGGGTGGTATATAAGCATATGAAAAGATGCATCGTATGTCATTAGGGAATTGCAGATTAAAACAACAATGGCATACCTCTCTGCACTTAATAGAATGGTGAAAATTGAAAACACTGACAACACCAAATGCTGGCAAGAATGTGGAACTCGCGTTCATTACCTGTGGAAATGCCAAGTGGAATAGCCATTTTGAAAGACACTTTGTCAGTTTCTTACAAAATTAAATTGACTCTTACCATGTGATGTAGCTGTCACACTCTGGTATGTACCCCAAAGAGTTGACATTTTGTGTCCACACAAAAATCTGCACATGAATGCTCGTAGCACATAATTGCCAAAACTTCAGAGTAAAGATGTTTTCCAATTGGTGAGTGAATAAACAAACTGGTACGTATATACGGTGGAGTATTACCAATCAAGAGAAAATAAGCTATCAAACCATAAAAGACATGGAGAAAACTTAAATGCATAAATCTGTTTTAAAAAAATCAGATTTAAAAAAATTTAAAAAAATCTCCCTCAACTATACAAGCAGTAAAACACTATGAGTAGACTCAACAATGTAAACAGGTCTTACAAATAGAAAGTTGAGTGTAAGAAATGATTACTAAAAATCAGGATAATTTCTGTCTCTGGAAAGGGAGGATCAAAGAAGAACACTTGAGGTTTCTGGGGTACTGGAATAGTTCTATTTCCCATTTTTGTGGATAGTTGTGTAGATATTTGTAACTTTAAGTTGTGCATATAGTTTTTCTTGAAATACATTGTTATTGAAGTGAACTTCACATAGTACACCATACAATTCAGTTGTGTATATGTATTTATAATGTTGTACAACCAACAGTTCCCTCCAGTGTCACTTTTTTTCATCACTCCATATCCATTGGGTGATCACTTCTCATTCTTCTCTTCCTCACAGTCATCTTACAGCCTTAAATCTGATTTTTGTCTCTATGGATTTGCCCATTCTGAATATACCATATAAAAGGAATCGTGCAGTATGCCATCTTTTCTGTCTTCTTTCACTTGGCATAACATTTCTGAGATTCATCCAGGTTGTGGCATGTATTAGTATTTTGTTTCATTTTAGAGCTGAATAATGTGCCATTATATGTATGGGGTCTGTCTGGGAAAAGTCCAACCATTGTTGTAATGAGAATGGTTTGCATGTTTGGTGCCACATCGATGTAACCTGGCAGCCAAGGAATGCACATGCATGAACAAAGACAACTTCATTGTACTAGTCGTGGGGCAGTTGACACTGTTGAGTGAGCATGTGTACTGTGTGGTTGTTGCATTCAAAATGACTGAGCAAGTAGAGCAACAAATCTGCATCACATTTTGCGTTAAGCTTGAATATTCCTCCACGGAAACTTCAGGTGATTCAGAAGACTGCAGCTATGGGCAACTGGTGATTGGCAGCTTCATCACGACAGCGTGCCTGCTTGTGCATCAAATCTCATACAGAGTTTCTTGGTGAAACATCAAATTGCCCAGGTGACTCAACCCCCCTACAGCCCAAATTTGGTGCCCTGCTACTTCTGGCTTTTCCCGAAACTAAAATCACCTTTGAAAGGGAAGAGATTTCAGACCATTGATAAAATTCAGGGAAATATGATGGGGCAGCTGATGGCAATTGGGAGAACTGTTGTGAGGTCCAAGGTGCCTAATTTGAAGGGGACCGAGACATCATTGTTCTGTGTACGGTGTTTTTTGTATTTCTTGTGTCTTGTATCTTCAATAGATGTCTCTACTTTTCCTATTTTGTGGCTGGATACCTTTTGGACAGACTTCATATATACTACAATTTGTTCATTTATCTGTAGATGGGTATCTGGGTTTCCAGCTTGGGAGAATTATTAATAATTCTGCCATAAACATTCTGTACACTTAATTTTGTGTACTATATTAACTTATGTATGTAGGATGTATGTACTGTATTAACTATTGTGTACTATATTAACTATTATGTATGTAAGATCACAGTGAAAAGAGAAGGAAAAAAGATCTCATTGGGACCATATGTATTATCAGCATTTATTATTATTATTATTTAGCATTGTGCTAAATACTGAAAGATATAAAAATGAATTAAAAATGATTCTTCCAAGAAATTTAAACATAATTCAGCATGTGGAATTTATTGTGTTATTACAAAAGCAGTCAACTAGCAGTGCACATTTTAAACAGCCTTGACATAGAGTTAGGATATAATTGGTTAGAATATTAAGCTCACCTGGATGCTGTGGTCAGCTAGGCACTTGTGATTACAAGTGGATTGCAAGTGGAAGTCACTGATGACTGATTTCTTCTCTAACAAGGTGTGATTCCCTTCTACTCCCCAATCCCTAGAAAAAGGCGGTGCTATAGAAGAAGGTGGCTTTGCTATGCTTATTTTTGAGTAAGCTAAAGGATAGAGACCAAATTTTTAGCATAAGACAGAAAAGTCTTGAGAAATTTTGGGTATCTTTCTATATTTCTTTTTCTGTCAAAAAGTCAGAAAAATTGTGTTAATTAAATTTTGAAGCCAAAATATCTTTCAAGACTCTAGACAAATTCTTTCTTTATAATTTAGAAAAAAAGTAATGAACAAGTCATAGTTGGTTCAGTGCCCATCTAAGTGTTAAAGGCATAAATACTGAGTTCTTACTGTTTTTATTATTCTGTGGTTAGGGGTAGAGATATTAGCAGTAATAGCTATATTGCCTTCATATATAAAGAATGACAGAAACTCCCATGTGCTTAGAGCTGTCTTTTTAGTAGTCATGATGGGTTTGTGCTGGTGAACCACGCTAGACCCTCTTTGAACAGCATGATCTGATAGCAAAGTGTAGATGAGTCTGGGTCATATTTTAATTGATTTCCTTAATTTCAGCAGCATTTCACAAAGGATTTTATGCATTTTTCAGTGATGGAATACGACCAAGGAAATCAGGATGACTGCAAAGTGAGCACAAGGACGATGGATAGTTAAGTATAATATTGATACACAAAGGCCCTTAAAAGTTTTGAGTTTCCTAATGGCCAATGAAAAGATTAGTCTGTAAAATAAGAGATATGATTTTTTTTTATCATTTTGCCAACATACATGTAGTTTATAAATAGTTGTAGAAAAGTGCCTGAATTGGAATATCTAGGTTTTTTTGCCTAAGCATTTTCTAGAAGAGGAATATGAAGTCATAAACCCATTGCTGAAGGTAGTAAATTCTGTAGTTTCGGTTTTAATATTCATCATTGTAGATCACTGTGACATCTTCTATTAGCTCTTTATCTTATGCTGTTCAAGATTTTTTTAAGGCTATTTTATGCTAAAGTAATTTTATTCTTGTCAATTCCAAAACCACCTCTCAAGATTTCACACTATGTTTCTAGTTCATTCAGGATTGTTGTTGTGGGTAGAAGATGGAGTCTTCAAAAAACTGTTCTGCCTTCTGCTTTCTTATTTTGGGCAATTACAGTCTTGATAGTGACTCTGATCTTAGGCTTTTCATTTATTGTTTTTTTTTCTTTCTTTCTTTCTTTTTTTTTTCTTCCTTTTTTGGACCAGGTACTTCTTTGACATTTTCTGGCTCTCTTTTTCCTTCAACTCAGTCTGTTTGCTGGCTTATCTCTACTTGGCTTCTTACCATTCATTAATTCCCACTTGAGGCATGGCACTTCTCCCAGAACACTTGAATCTCCGCAGGGTCTTCCCCTGAGCACAGCTCCTTAGCACATTATTTTTTTCACATGTGGCTTTCCAGTATAGTTCCTTGCTGCCCTCTTCTGGCTGTGACATTAGGGCATCATTGAGCATATTTTAGCTTTTAATCCTTGGAGTTCTAACAATATTTTGGATGGACCAGTGGTTTTTAAAGCTTTGCTGCATTGTAGAATAACTTGGGGAGATTTTCAAAAACTACCAGTGAGTGGGCTCCACTTGAGGAGTCTCATAATTGGTTTGGGGGTAGGGTTGGAGGGGTGTTGGGCAGATTTTTTTAACTCCTTAGATGATTATGATCTCTAGCCAGTGATTAAAATCCTAACACCAGGAAAAATGACCCTTGGAATGCTTTAACTACTTAGATGCAGTCCTCATATTTTTAGGTATCAAAAATAATATTAAAATGAGGCATATAGGACTATTTTTATCCTCCTCAGGAAAGGCATAGTTTAGACAAGGATATGATATGAATAAGTGATAAAAAACATAGTCTCTATATAGTATCTATCAATTCCAGAAGGGATTTTTGGGTATGCTCTGTGCCGTCATTTGCCTGTTTGGTTTTAGATTTCATTTCTCAAATTTTACTTCCTTCTGTCTCGGGCTGATCCCACAGGCTTCTGCCTAGATTTTGTCATTGGGATGTATGTATAGTAACGAGTGTGAGGGAATACTCGTACTAATATTGTTTCATAGTTGGATGAGAAACCTGATGGGAAATATATGTTTATCATGAACTTCTTAAATTAAATTTGTTGTTAAATAACACTTGTAATCATATTTTAAATACTACTTCTTATTTACTTATTTTTTTAAAGAATACTATTAGAACTGCTTTTCATTTTACATTTCAACCTATGGTATAAATTTCATAATCTGGGTTATTTAAAAAAAGAATGTATTTTATTCTTTAGATATTTAGGGTTAGATCTCTAATGTATAGCGAGTTATTTGAACAGGGCCTCTATTTTCCTTTTGGAGGGAAAATTATAGTACATTATATTGGCTTTTTATTTCCCGCCCCCACCGGCCCCCACCGGCTTATTTTTTTAGAGCATATTAACTGCTCTAAAAGAATTTATCTAATCGATTCTCTTGACTTTTTTAAAGCTATGAGGAATCTATTAATATAATTATAGTTCTTTAGTCCTTGCATGAGTTTTAGTATCTTTAATTCCTTAAGTGGCATATTAACTAGTTCAGTAATATGTGACCATTTCACTGTATTCCTTTTGCTATGCGATTTTTTTATTCACATACAGGCTTTGCATGATATTCAAAGCACATACAAGTACTTAGTAGCAGAGTTCTGAAATCCTGACAAAAATGTGGCCCTGGCTGGCATAGCTCAGTGGATTGAGTGTGGGCTGTGAACAAAAGTGTCACCAGTTTGATTCCCAGTCAGGGCACATGCCTGGGTTGCGGACCAGGTCCCCAGTGGGGGCCACGTGAGAGGCAACCACACGTTGATACTTCTCTCACTTTATTTCTCCCTTCCTTTCTCTCTCTAGAAATAAATAAATTTAAAAAAATATCATTAAAAAATGTAATGGGTGTTTGTGTGATTGTGGTTTTGGTCGTCTTGGGATTACCTGTTTCTCCAAGTCTTTGGAATATGAATGGTTCCTCTAACCTCTTTTATTTTTCTCCTATATGGACTGCTTAGAAGTCTTTAGTTTGCTTTTTTTAAAAACCCAAAACTTCATGTTGCTAGATTTTAAAACTTGAGATGTCAGATCATATATTTGAAAATTTAACTTGAACCCTGTTAGAATAAATGTTGTAAACTAATTCTTTCTTGTTTGCATAGAGACATGAATATGAAATCATTAGCACCATTCAGCTGAGTAGTGTAGAAAACTGGATTTTTTGCTGAAGGAGTGTAATAAAGATATTTAAAAAAAAAAGATACTTTCACTCAAATTCTTTTTTGTACCAGTTCAGTGTGAGTAAGGTGTTCCAAATATATGATTTCATGACACATAAGTTAAGTAGGAATATCTGTTTCTCACTTCTTTTTGTAAAAATGACATAACTTATTTTTTTCTCCTTTTGCTCCTTATTTACCCCATGAGCTCATCATTCCACTCCTCTTCGTAACTACAAACTTCTCTCCTCTAATCACTTAGCTTTCTCTTATTCCAAAAGGAGGGCAAACACTCCCTAAGTCCTACATATCCTACCTCATTTCCTGATCTAGTCCATAGGATGTTTCTAATGTGAGATGAGGAGAAGGAGAAGAGAGACTCTTGGTAACTGAGCTACTGAGAGAAAGATTTCTTCACACTGAAACTCTCAAACATTTTCCCTTAGGAAAAAATTAGTTCTTTGTCATTGTCATTTGTAACCTATAATTCTCAGGTGAAATATTAATATGTTTTTATAGAGTTGACTGGGAATCTAATCTATCTAGCATAAATAATTTCATTTCTTTGGTAAAATGTGTTTCAAGATCTAAATAGCAAATTTATAGATGAGCTTTTAAAATGTTTTCTTTGAAGATGAATTATGCTTGTTTTCAGCTTTTTATTAAAAATACTTTGTTTGGGGGTGGAGAGAGATGGACCATGGATCCTTATATCATATGTTGTGTTCTTTTTGGGGTTTAGTATAATTTCACTTTTTTAATTCTTTGATCTTTTCTAAATAGTTATCTTGAACTGAGATGATGGGACTTCAGATTTTTTCCGCTTCTGGAAATGATACATATTTCTCTACCTCCTTCCGCTTCCTTTCCCTTACTTTTCTGTCTTCCTTTTTTTTTTTTTCCATTCATATACCCAGCCTGATTTTTCATTCCATAGAAGCCCCAGTACTGTCTATTTTTATTGGGTCTTACATTTCCACTTACACTGCTTCTGTATACATTTTTTTATCTGGCAAAGCCCTATACAGTCAGTCATGCTTGGGAGATACTGTGGACCCGTTCCAGACCAGCACATAAAAGGTGGTCGTAATTTTTTTGATGGAGGGTCTTGCCTTCAACTTGTAAAAATCACAACATCTGTGAAGTACACTAAAGTGAAGTGCAATTAAATGAGATATGCCTGTAATTTTTCCCTAAATGTAGGTCTTTATTTTATTTTCTATTTATTGGACTACTGGATTTTGTGGGCTGATGTCTTAATGCTTTTGGGAAATACATAGCCATCGTCTCTTCAAATACTGCCTCTGCCTCATATTCTCTTTTTACTCCTCTGAACTCCTCTTAGATTTATATTAGAAGATCTTTGTTTTCTATGTACCTCTTGTAATTTCCGTGATCTGTCTCTGCTTCTTTCTGCATAGTTTCTTATGATGTATCTAGTTTGCTATTTAATGCATCCCTTGAAATCTTAAGGTTATTCTTTTTTTTAATTGTAGAATTTCTAGTTCTTTTAAAAATGTGCTTAGTTGCTTTTTAGAGTTTTCTAGTTTTCTGCCAAGTAATTCAAGTCTTTCAAAAAAATTCTTGAACTTAAGCATATTGTTTTTATAATCAATGGCAGACAATTTCAATGTCTGGAGTCCTGGTAGGCTGTTTTTGGTGCTTTTTTTTTCACCCTCCTGTTGTTGGTTCTTGTTAGGTAGTCTTGTTTCCTTTGTATGTTGGGCTTTGTATTTAAAAAATTATTTGTAGAGATAATTTGAAGCCTTGGACACTGTTAAATTCCTCCAGGGAGGGTTTTCCTGTGCTTGCCCTGGTCAAGCACCTGGAGGTAGTAGCAGTCATAATCTTCACTTTGGAGACTTGAGTTTTTCTAGGCCGTGGAGATGACTTAAAGCCAGGCTGCTGCAGTCTGTACAAGCGCTGCTTTATTTCTGGTTCACCTGATTACTCCTCAGGTATAGTCCTTTGGAGATCCAGCCCAAAGCACTGACCCCTTTTCTAAAGCCCTCTTTCAGAATTTAAGTTTTCCTGAGGTCAGGTTCAGGAGCATTCCACTTGAACATTTATACCAATAACCAGTATCCCAAAAAGCAACCCTGACGTCTCGCCTTGTTATCCAAAAGATAGAGCTTTGATCTTTGACCTTAGAAGTAGCTGCTCTGTGGACCTTACTACCTTATAGCTTTTAATCTCGTGACCTTGATTGGTTTTAATACTTGGTCAGAGAGTCTTGTTTTTCCAGTGTTGCCCTCACCTGATCTGTGTACTAATGTAATTTTTGGTTACTGACAGGAATTGCTGGAAATTCACGTAAATTATGTCCCCCAACTCCCCAACCCTCACTGTTTAAAGTGATGATTTTCTACCCTGTTTCCATCTAGAATTACCTAAAATATATATATACACTTGTGTGTGTGTATATATCTGTATCTGTATCTATATCTATCTATATATTCTCTATGATAGAGAAGTCTTACAAATTTTATTCTCAATTACATTCCTTTGGGAACATAACTGTTGTGGTGAAAACGGTACCAGGTGTTAGGTGGAGTCAGACTGGACCTCGGTTCAACAGCCTTGGTGCTTGAGTTCTAAGAAAATTCAGAGCCAAGATAACAAGAAAACTGCAAAAGAAAGTTTATTTAGAAGTCACAAAGGTAGATGAAGTGAGCGGTAGAAAAAATGGACTCACGGAACCAGTTACACAGGCAAAAGAAGGGCCCTTGGGGTTTAGGAGGAAGGGAGAGGCATGTGGTAGGGAGAGCATACTGGGTCCACTGTCCTAAGGGCTTTTAAGGGTGGAAATTTTAGGGGAGGACCTCAATAGAATATTCATCAGCTTTCTAGGTATATCCTTTAAGGGTTGTGGTCCCCATTGATTGGTCGGCACTAGGGCAAGGATCCTTAGTGCAGCTGGTCCTGGTGTCAGCCTTGACAACCCTATTCTGGTTTTGCTGGTTTTCTGGGCCTGGAGCTGAAACACAAGTGAGGCCTAGGTGTTATCCCTAGGGGTTAGTGCTCAAGGGAGTGCTCTTGCAAGGCCCTGCATGGGGGTTGCATGATGCCATTCTTCAACTCCTTCTTGTTCCCCCAAGGGGGTCTGTGGCATGACTAGAAATAAACCAGGGGAGGAAAGGTCAGGGGAAGGTCTGAACCATGTGACCAGCGGTTCGAAAGGTCAGGGGCCTAAACTGCATGACCAGTGATATGCTAGGGAGGGAAGGTTACCCTGGGGGTGAGGTCTTTGTTTTCCCAGTTTTTTCTGTTGCTAGGTACCTGGGGCTTTCCGCCGCCCTGGTGACTTTCTCTGTACCTGGCCCACTGTCCTTGCTTTGCTCACGTCTGTCAACTGTCTACCACATAACTGTTTTAGTGTGGGGTACAAGGGCTAATACCTAAAAATATCATCCTTTACTAGCTATTTCCACAGGCAATATATACTGACCAAATCCTTTGGAGGATTGAAAAAGCTTTCATGAGATCCAGCTTTACAAACCCAATCTAAAATGTCAAGGCAAATGTATCTTTAAGACTTTTTGAAAATCCTAATTCTCTAGAATAAAACCAAGGTATATACTTTTGTTAAAAATCTGATAAAAATTAGTCTCAAATGCTGCAGTTTAGGTATCTGTAGCTGAAACATAGTTTGGAGTGATACATTTTAAGCTTCTGTTTCTGTTCAGTGTCAGAGTCGGAATCCTTCATGTGATACATTATGATCGAGAGCTTGTCAGTCACTATAGCAGCTGCTTTAGACAGCATTTATATTTAAATAAGAGAAAGTGTTCTGTTTAGAATTTTAAAAGTTGTTGCCATGGCAAAGTAACTTGCTAGCTCATCTTTTATCTTTGCCATTGAACTGATCTATCTGGCTGCTTATTCCCATGAGTGGGAAGGATGAACTGTACTGTTGGAAAGCTTTCATTAGGAAAATGCTGAATATAAGTTAGACTAAAGCTTTCTGAAACCCTTGGCTTTGGTTAGGTATAATTAGAATTGATTCTTTTCAATTAAAAACAGGCAAGATAAAGCTTAGAACATTTTTAAAGAAGAAAAATAGCCTAATTTAACATGACTTTTGACTAATTCAGTGAATGACATCTAAATTATGTGTTATGAAAAGGTTTTTCATATGAATATTGTTTCTAGAGTTGAGGCAATATATAAGTTGATCTCTTTATAAAATGGTATATCCATTTTTTAAATCATTTTATTGATTATGCTATTACAGTTTTCCCAATTTCCCCCTTCTATCCCCCCTCCGCCTTGCCCCAACAACCCTCCAGCATTCCCCATAGCTTAGTTCACATCCATGGGTTGTGCATATAAGTTCTTTGAGTTTTCTGATTCCCATACCTTTTTATCTCTCCCCATGCCTACTAACCATGCTTCTTCTTCCCTGTACCCTTTCCCCCCTATTCCTCCCTTCCCTCTCCCCACTGAAATCCCACCATGTGATGTCCATTTCCCTGATTCTGTTCCTGTTCTGGTTGTTTGCTTAGTTTTTGTTTTCATTGTTTTTCTTTTCTTTTAGATTCAGTTGTTGATAGTTGTGAGTTTGTTGTCATTTTACTGTTCGTTCATACTTTGGATACTCTTTTTCTTAGATAAGACCCCGTAACATTTCATATAATAAGGGCTTGGTGATGATGAACTCCTTTAACTTGACCTTATCTGGGAAGCACTTTATCTGCCCTTCCATTCTAAATGATATCTTTGCTGGGCAGAGTAATCTAGCTTGTAGGTCCTTTCCTTTCATGACTTCAAATACTTCTTTCCTTGCCTGCAAGGTTTCTTTTGAGAAATCCCCTGATAGCCTTATGGGCACTCCTTTGTAGGTAACTGTCTCCTTTCCTCTTGCTTCTTTTAGGATTCTCTCTGTATATTTATTTAATCTTGGGTAACTTGATGATGTATCTTGGTGTGTTCCTCTTTGGGTCCAACTTTGGGACTCTCTTAGCTTCCTGGGTTTCCTGGAAGTCTATTTTCTTTGCCAGATTGTGGAAGTTTTCCTTGATTATTTGTTCAAATGTGTTTTCAATGTCTTGGTCTTCCTCTTCGCCTTCTGGCACCCCTATAATTCGTATTTTGGAATGTTTCACGTTGTCCCAGAGGTTTGTAAGAGTCTCTTCATTTTTTTGAATTCTTGTTTCTTCATTTTGTTCTGGATGGATGTTTATTTTTTCCTTCTGTTCCAAATGTTGCTTTGACCTGGTTTCCTTCCTGTCATTGTTGGTTTCCTGAACATTCTTCTTTATTTCACTTTGGGTATCCTTCATTTGTTTTTTCATTTTTTGACCAAGCTCAATCAGATCTGAGTGTTTTGACTACTAGGGCTTTAAATTCTCCATCAGATAGGTAGGCGATCTCCTCCTCACTTAGCTCTCTTTCTGAAGCTTTGCTCTGTTCTTTCATTTGGGCCATATTTCTTTGTCTTGGCATAGCTGATAGGTTGTAAGGGGGCGGGACCTTAGGTATACACCCAGGCAGGGCAACCCTCTTTACTGTGCTGCCTGTGGGGGAGGGGTCCGAGAGGGAACAGTGCAGCTCGCCTGCTCATCTCTATCGCGCTTTCCAACAGACTTTCCTGGGAGACTGGGAGCTTCTCCTACTGCTGTAACTGCCTTCGCCCACAGCCACCTCTGAGTCCCCTTAAGTCAGCCCCTCCCTTGCAGCTGGCGAAGCTCTGCAGTCAGCCCTGACCCCAGAGTCTGCTGTGTTGCTGAGAATTTTCTGAGTTGGCCCCAGGGGTCCGCCGTCTTACCGGTCTGATTGTTCTAGTTGTTTTTTTTTCTTTAATTCCTCTGTTGTCAGGGTTCCATGCAGTTTGATTTTCTGGCACTTTCGGTTGTTTATTAATTTCAGATTGGTGGTCATCCTCTCTTTGGTTGTGTGAGGAAGCGAAGGGTTTCTACCTACGCCTTCATCTTGGCCGGAGCTCCCATTGTTTTTTAAAGAAAGTAACATATGGTACTTCATTTTTCCACTTTTCTTGAAGATCATGACTCATAAGCTGATTGGTATAAGTGATAAGCTAAGTGAATATTTTGTTTTACATTACCTTATTTTTTTTAAGGAAGGATAGTAATTCAACTCTTCCAGACTAATAATTATCTACCTGATGGATATTAATTCTAAACTAAAACTTAGTCTTTTATTGTGTTTTGTTATTATATGAATTACTGGGGAGAATCTTCTCAGTCCAGTGGGTGTGCCTCTGAAAGTAACATTCTTTTATTCTTTTA
The DNA here is from genome assembly GCF_004126475.2 of Phyllostomus discolor. Taxonomy (NCBI): domain Eukaryota; kingdom Metazoa; phylum Chordata; class Mammalia; order Chiroptera; family Phyllostomidae; genus Phyllostomus; species Phyllostomus discolor. Next base: position 65,834,642 of record NC_040907.2, read on the forward strand.
TTCTTTTTGGTAGGCCTGTGTTGACTGTTATGTACTATTACCCTCAATGTGTATGATTTTGACTCAATATACAGGCAGTGTCACAGTGTATTATAAAGCTAACAGACATTTCTTTGATTAATTTGAGGTATTTTGTATCAAACTTGCTTGACAGCTTTACGACATACCACACATTTGTAGTCATGTCCTGAGACAGTGCAGCTATGGTGGTGACGTTTCCTGAGACAGAATTATGATTCCTCGGTCATCTGAGCGTGTGAAAGACCATCTAATAAAGTACCAAGTCTTGTGTTTAAATGCGGATACTCACTCACTACTTAAATAGCCTTTCAAATAAGAAAGGCTTTTAATCTCAAGCCCCAGACAAAGCAAGAGACAGTGTCATCAATTTATCTATGATGTTGGCTATTTGGTGATGTTTTTAAGGCTAATTGCTTGAGAGAATGAATGTATTAGCTGAAAGTAATACTTACTTTCTGTTTTTGAAATGTAGCGGTATACACCATAATTAAAAAGTAACTGAAGAGAAAGTTCAGAGAATTGATTTGTGTGTTGTCAAAACTCATATGAAAAGTAATAAAAATCTAAGAGAAAGCTCTTTACATTTTGAGAAAAGTTAAAGAATTCATCAATTATTACATACCTTGCCTGTTCTAGGCAATAAATTATATTGAGCAGTGTCAAAAGATAGAGCAAATTAAAACGTATCTGTACTGGACAAATTTTACTCTGAAAGGTAGGGGATACCTTATATTAAAAGGCAATTTCCTATTCTGTTTTTTAGGCCTAGAATATCAATTTTGCAATCCTTGAAAAATGTTCTTTCTGGCCCGTATCCATATCCCTATGTGGCAACGAGTCAGACTTAATGTATTTTGAAAGACTAGCATCTAAATTATCAGATGACATTATAATTTGAATGTTTAATAAATTGCATAATTTGGCATCTAGTAGAAGATTTGAACATTGAGAATATCTATTTTGTCATAATTACATCCCTAACTGAATAATTATATGTGGCTAATAATAGAGATGGAATTACTTTTTATTGAGAATATACTATATTGCTAGTGGTAAAATAGATATTGAACTGTATCATTTTCTTTTAACAGTGCTTTACCAAAAAGGTGAAATCTTAAAACTGGAAAACATTGACTTCTGGGTTTTTTTCCCCCCTAACTAGGATTCTTTATCCTTATTTGATTTTGTGTTTTATTTTTTTATTGTGATAAAATATACATATCATAAAAATTCACCATTTTAACTGTTTTCAAGTGTACAGTTCAGTGACATTAAGTAGATTTACATTGTGTGCCACCTGTTAAATGTCCTATTTGCATTCCCAGGAAATTGAAAGATATTGAAAATTCCCTCAGCTCCCTAAATCTTGACATCCATTCTGTTTATTTTACTTTTTAATTGCTAGTATCTACTGATTACTAGTTAAATACATTTTATACATAAAAATTATATATAAATATAATGTATGTATATTATATGAAGATGCCTACTGAAATGGTCATTGAAATACAGGGATAGAGACTCCCCTGTCTCAGCCTTGTCCATTAATTAATACTGTCAGCTGGCATTCTGGTCCATAAATCTGGTGCCTCTGTGTTTTTTAATGTGAATTCGTTCCTCAAAGTTGTTTATAAATCTACGTAAAGCCAGTTATTGGATAATTTTAAGCCAATAATGTTTTTGCTCCAGTGCTGTTCAGATAAAAGTGTTGAAATTTAATTTAAACCTGTTCTGCAGTGTTGCTTCTAGTGTTTGTGGTCACGTAGTTTCTAAAAGTATATATATTCCTGACACAGAATAATCCCAATTTCCATCTTCATACATATTTATGATTGATTTTTTAATGTGTTTGAGGTTAATTTCTTCAAAAAACAAAATCTTACATTGTTTGCTTGAGAAAATATTTGGTACTGTCATTAAAAAATCACCCAGGGTGATTTTATCTATAAGGTAAACAGATTTTCAATGATGAAAGCTTCTAACCTTTTACAATATTTTGCTGCATGCTTGTTCCCCTTCACTTCTACTTTAATTCATATGACTAATAATTTTTTAACATCCATCACCATACATAATAACACATTTTTTTCTAGTGATAACTTTTAAGATCTACTCTCTTAACAACTTTTTAATAAACAACACTGTAGTGTTCACTATTCAATATGCTGTGCACTATATTCCCAGGACTTACTGTTTTATAATTGGAAGTTTGTACCTTTAGACAACCTTCACCCATTCCACATCCCCCACACCTAATAATTTTAAATTATAGTAACCATGCAAAGGAAACCAACCATTTCTGTTTATGCAGAAGGTAGGAGTTGACACCTGTTTGTGTATTTATTTATTTATTTTTAAGATTTTATTTTAAAATTTTTTTATTTTTTACTTTTAAGAGAGGGGAAAGGAGGGAGAAAGAAGATCAGAGAAACATCCATGATGTGCAAGAGAAAGACATAGACACATCTTGCCACCCCAACTGGGGACCTGGATCCCAACCCAGGCATGTGCCCCAACTGGGAATTGAGCTGGTGACCTTTCAGTCCACAGGCCAGTGCTCAATCCACTGAGCCACACCAGCCAGGGCTACTTATTTATTTTTGGAGAGAGAGGAAGGGAGGGAGGAAGACAAGGAGAGAATCATCAGTGTGAGAGATAAACATGGATTGATTGCCTCTCGAATGCATCCTGACCAGGGCCTGAACCCACAACCCAAGCATGTGCTCTGACCAGGAATGGATCCTGTGACCTTTTGCTTTGTGGGACAGCACCCAACCAACTTAGCCACACTGGTCAGGGTGTCACCTGGTTTTTTAAAGGGAGTAACACAAATTACTCTCCTTTTACAAAATCATTTTAAGTTTATGGACTTTGCCTAGTATGTTAAAGTATTCATTACCTGTTTGTAATGCATTAATGAGGTTGGCTTTAATTCTTCAAAAGTTAAAAAAAGCCTCCTCCCAGGATTTTCAGAACAGCCCAATTACATACAATCAAGGATTATTTTCTCTGATGTATTTGCTAAGTACTGTTTCACTTCTGCATTTATTTTATTAAAAATGAAAATGATTCATTTAATATGTGACTTAAGGTTTATATCAGCTGGTAGGTTTTTAAAAGAATGATAAATATTCACAAAACATAAAACCTTCCCTGGGCCATAATTGTTATGGTTGCCTTAGCTGCATACTTTGTCAACTTCAGGGTTGAATTAGTTCCACTGTGTTGGTATTAGATTGCTATCTTACTGTTAGATGTTGTTCTCTCTTAAATACCCTATTATCCAGCCAGTCCTCTGATCCTTTTGCCTGTGGTAGGTCTAATAATGGTCACCTAAGGATGTCTCTATTTAAACCGTTGAAATTTGTGAATTTTTTTTTTTTTACATGGCAAAGGGAACTAAGGTAGCAGGTGATTGATTTAAGGTCATCCGCTCACTTTAAAATAGGGGGATTGTCTTGAATTATCCAGGTGGCCCAACATGAGGATCCTTAAGTGTGGAAGAGGGGGAGGCAGGAGTGTCACAATGTGAGAGTGGTGCCATGTGAGAAAGAGTCGACTGGCCGCTGCTGGCTTTGAAGATGGAAGGGGGAATGGGACAAGGAATTGGAGGCACCTCCTAGAAGCTGGAAAAGGCAAGAAAATGAATTCTCCTCTGGGAACCCCGGGAAGACATGCAGCCCTGCTGGCACCTTGATTTTTGCCCTGTGAGACCAACCTGTTTTGGTCTCCAGAGTTATGAGAGAATAAATGTATGTTTTAAGCCACTCTAAGTTTATGGTAATTTGTTAGGACATTGAAAGAAGAATAATATACCACCTGGCTCCATGACCTTTGTATTTTGTTACTCACACTAAGCCTAGATAGATATTTTCCATTCAGTTTAGGACTGTTTTTTTCCCTGCTGACTACAGAATTCTCCTCCATTATTAGGGCTGTATTGGCCAGTACTGGTACTTAGGTTCAGACAAAAGAATCCACTGTAGCTAGTTTGAACACAGAGGAATTTTTAAAAGGTTTCATAGCATAAAGAATTGTTGGCAGGGCTACAGAAATAGGCTGAGCCTTCCCCAGAGGGCGCTCAGTACCACACTGCAGAACTAGACCAACTAGGGAGCTGCTACCTCTGCTTTGATCGGGACAGGAAGCTGCTACCACAGCTGCTGGCTCCACATCATTTTGCCTGTGCTATGACCTAACTTGTACTGTGACCAACATTGCCATATACTGTCCAACTCTGCCATTACCTTTCTAACCTCATCTCCTATGACTTTGTCCCTATTCATTTTGGTCTGGAAACATTGTCTTCTTGCTGTTTCTAGACCTTATCAGGCATGTTTCTGCTACAGGACATTTACTTACATTTGCTGTGCTTGCCACCTGAAACCCTTTACTCTGTTACCTGGTTGATTTACCTTCTCATCTTTAACTCTGGTTAAATAACACTACTGTAGTAAAAGACTTTTCCTGCCTATTGTGTTCCAAAATGCAATCCTAATTACACAATCCTAATATATCAGATAGGGGATCTACCCTATCTGATATATATCCAATCCTCTTAGCTTTATTTTTCTCCTTAGTATTTATCACCTTTTTATAAAATATGTAATTTACTCATTTGGATTTTTTAAAAATCATCTGCCTCATTCCACTGGAGAAATTATTTTCCTTTGTTAGTATATCTCTAGTACCCATCATAATGCTGACACATTATGGCTGCTTAGTAAATATTTGTTGAAGAAATGAGTACACATTCCTGAAAGTGCTTTGGTTTTTCAACAATTATAAAGACTGCAGGACTTGTTCCTTTGTTTTTAGTCTCTTGAGGTTCTCTGATTCTAAATGAGAATTCCATTGAATGTGACTTTAGTAATCTTTAATATCTAGATTAAATGATTATTGTAAATATAAATAGCTTATTAGAGTGTTCTTTTGTGCTAGAGGAATTACTTTTAATTTCATTTATTTTTTAGTATATTTTGACTATGCTATTAGTTGTCCCATTTGTTTCTCCTCTTTATTCCCCTCCTACCTGTACCCCGCCTCCCACCATCATTCCCCTACTTTAGTTCATGTCCATACTTACAAGTTCTTTGGCTTCTCCATTTCATACACTATTCTTAACCCCCACTCCTCGTCTATTTTGTACCTACCATTTATGCTTCTTATTCTCTGTACCTTTCCCCCATTCCCCTTCCCTGCTGATAACCCTCCATGTGATCTCCATTTCTGTGATTCTATTCCTGTTTTTGTTTTTGTTTGTATTGTTTGTTGTTTTTGTTTTTTTTTTTTTTAGGTTCAGTTGTCAAGTGTTGTGAGTTTATTGTCATTTTACTGTTTGTATTTTTGATCTTGTTCTTTTTTTTTTTTTTTTTTTCAGATAAGTCTCTTTAACATTTCATATAATAAGGGCTTGGTGATAATGAATTCCTTTACTTTGACCATATCTGGGAAGCACTTTATCTGCCCTTTCATTCTAAATAGTAGCTTTGCAGGATAGAGTAATCTAGCTTGTAGGTCCTTTCCTTTCATGATTTCAAATACTTCTTTCCAGCCCCTTCTTGCCTGCAAGATTTCTTTTGAGAAATCAGCTGATAATTTTATGGGAACTCCCTTGTAGGTAACTGTCTCCTTTTCTCTTGCTGATTTTAAGATTGTCTCCTTATCTTTAATCTTGGGTAATATAATTATAATGTGACTTGGTATGTGCTTCCTTGGGTCCAACTTGTTTGAGAATCTCTGAGCTTCCTGGGTTTCCTGGAAGTCTATTTCCTTTGCCAGATTAGGGAAGTTCTCCTTCATTATTTTTTCAAATAAGTTTTCAATTTCTGCTCTTGTTCTCCTTCTGGCACCACTATGGTTAGGATGTTAGAACGTTTGAAGTTGTCCTGCAGGTTCCTAAGCTTCTCCTCATTTTTTTGAATTCTTGTTTTTTCATTCTGTGCTGGTTGAATGTTTATTTCTTCCTTCTGCTCCAAACTGTTGATTTGAGTCCTGGTTTCCTTCCTGTCACTGTTGGTTCCCTATATATTTTCCTTTATTTCCCTTTTCATAGCCTTTTCCACTATTTTGTGACCATACTCAACCATTTCTGTGAGTATCCTGATTACCAGTATTTTGAACTCTGCATGTGATAGGTTGGCTATCTCTTCATTTGCTTAATTGTATTTTTTCTGTATTTTTTATCTGTTCTTTCATTTGGGCCATATTTTTTTGTCTTCTTGCAACTGTTACATAGTAAGGGGTAGAAACTTTAGGTATTTGTCAGGGTGGGGCAACCCACGTCACTGATTTGTGTCTCTGTGGTGTGGTGGTGTCCCAGAGGGAACAGTGCCACTTGCTCAGCTCTCTGCTGGCTTTCAGTCAGTTCCTCTGCTACCCACAAGCAAATTGAGCCCTTCTGGTGCTGATTCCCGGGTTACTGGTTTTGTGTACCCCGTGGGCCTCTCTAGTGAACTACTCTGTGAAGCTGGGAGTTTCTCCTATGGCCTCAACCCCCACAGATTTTTTTCAGTCAGAGGTTTTGAGGGTTTATTTCCCTGCACTGGAACCCTGGGTTGCATAGTCTCTCTCTCTGCCCAGATGTTCCTTCCCATTTTTCTGCACACAAATGTGGGAGTGATTGCTCCACCAGCCACCACTTTGCTGAGAGTCCTGTCCACCCTGGCTGCCTGTCTCCACCCTTCCTACCAGTCTAGACGAATGTTTCTTCTTTAACTCCTTGATTGTCGGACTTCCATGCAGTTCAATTTTCTGGCAGTTCAGGTTATGTTTTTTTTTTTAATTTGTTGTTGTCCTTTTGGTTGTATGAGGAGGCAAGGTGTATGTACCTATGCCTCCATCTCAGCCAGAAGTCTCAATTTTACCTTTACTGCTACATTTACTGCCATGTATCATACACATCTAAATCTCTCAAGTTAATGGAAGGTGTGGTCACTTACCAATTTTTGCCCACAGCTTTTCACTGATACAATATAAATTCTAATGTTCATTTATGGTCTAATAGGAATCTTTTACTGTCACATAGTCTAAAAATATGGTAGGGCAATTAAATATAAATTCCAAAAAATGTTTTTGATTTTGCAGAAGGACCATTATTATTAGATTCAGATTTTTAAAAAATTGTTTGCTTACCCTGGAGGAGAAAATAAATGATTTTGACATTAATGTCTTCGTAGACATATGAAGTGTACTTGCTTAGTCACACTGATTATTCAAATTATAAATTAAAAAATATAACTTCTTTATTAATACCTGTATTTACGTATTTATTTATCTTTCAGAGGTTAGCAGTGAATGGTAGTAAAACATAAGTCAGTCTTCTAACTTACTAGCAACTGAAGAAAGTTTGTGATTGCAAAATTAGAAGATAATGGTCAGAATTAGAGGGTTTTGTTTATCTGTATTTCGACTTTTCAGTTATATTGAACTCTGTGTCATGGATAATTGAATAAGTTGCAAGAAATCCTTACTTATGCTGTCTCCTTAGTTCCATATTAAAATCTCTCAACTCTTTGCCCTTTATTCATATTCTCTCTAGTGGAAGGAACACTCTGCTTTTTCCTATTTGTTTTCTTAAATGTTGTTTACCCTATAAGTGATGTTGATCTCTGTAAACCAGAATTAATGGTAGTGAAGAGGGTCATTCCAGGTCTCTTTAACCTAACCACAAAATTAAGCATTCATTATCAAAAGCTATTTATATCCCACACTAATTGGAAAAGGAAAGAATACCAACTCTTCTTTCCCTTGTTCCCATCACTGTTTTCAAGGCTAGATAATAATTATCTCAAGATTCTTTACTTTATATGTGGCTTATGGTGGGTTTATTGTTAAGAAAGCTGGGATCATGATTTGACTGCATCAGGGCTTCTGTTTGGCATCGCCGTGGATCTCAGACATCATTTGTAAAGTAAACATTCAAAATCAATACACCTTATTCATATTACTTGCAGTTCATACAGTAACCTTGCTTTCCTTACTTTATTTTCCCAGACAGGTATCCTCAAACAGAACCCTGAGGAATTTCCCAGAACAGATGCTGTTTTTAAGAGCAGATGTTGTTTACACTTATTGTGCCTTTTGACATCTGTATATATTCTTTCCTTTTCTCTTTTGGGACTTAGGGTCATTCTTTTTCCCTGGAATATTTTCATGCTGCTCAGAATGCTCTTTTGCTCAATCTTAAGACTGTGCTCAAGAATATACACATCTGTCTGCTGTGTAGTAACAGGTAATTTATTTGCTTAATAAATGTAAGAAAAGTCATGTGATCACTTAGCCAAGCACATACACCCACTTCCTTCAAATTTATGGCATTATTCCTTTGCCTCTTGCTAACTTCTATCTTTCTTTTTGCCTTTTGGCTCTTTGGCCACTGGGCCACTTCCCACACTCCCCCCTTACACCCCCTACCCTTCTCCCATTCAGATTCCCAGGATGAGAATCACATCTCCACATCCCTTGCTGATCCAAATAAGGGTTCCTAGTTTCTCTCCCTTCAGGTTCCTTTGCAGTGGAAGTGAAGGTCTGAGTGAAGAAAGGCTTTCTTTCTAAGGTCACATCAAGAAGATAAAAATTAAGATAAAAATAGTTTTCTAAATCTCGTAATTACTGTGATTAGATGCAAAGGCGATGAAGGATGGTGGCAGGGTTCATAGGAGACGTCTGTGGCTGGTCAGGCCTTTTTCCTGCCTTACCTGTTTCTGTGGGAAGAAGAAGTTGTAGGTCACTCCAGGACTCAAATGCCAGCATAACACACCTCAGTGAGTGTCTAGAGTCTCGGTTTCCCCTAGTCTTTGTGTTGTATTTCCTCTGTAGGACCTTTGGTGATTATTTCCTCATGTAAGAGGTTTCCCCTCCCATGGCTTTTTAGCACTTTAAAAAGTCTCCTTTTTAAAAAACATTTTATTTATCCTTTTTAAAATATATTTCATTTTGCTACGCCTTTGAATTTTTTTCATCTTTTTTCTTTTTTTATGCTTTTGTTTCCCTCCCCTCTCTTCTCCTCAGCCTTCCAGGATACAAGTTATTCTCTGTATTTTGTTCTCTAATCAAGTTAATAGATAGATCAATCCTAGTTCTTTTGGGGTGGGGGATTCAGAAGGACATGGTCCATTGTCTTAAAGACACTTGCAGTTTATTTTATATCACAAATGTACTTTATCTTTTGTTTACACTAAGAAATGTAAGGAAACTTTATAGAGTGTAACATAACTTCCACTTCTTTCAAGATTTTTACTTTTAGTATGTAGTGAGCCTACCTTTGTTACTTAAACTCAGTGTAAAGGCATGTCAGATGAAAAACTATGCTAATAGGTTTTCTTTTTCAGTCGGTGAACATCTTATTTTAATAAGAATTTATAATTGGAGTTACACATGCTTAAGTATAAATCCCAAGTGTGCCTCTTCCTTTTCAACAAATTTAACCTTTTTTTAAATCTGTGGAATAGAGATAAGACTTGTGTCATAGAGTTGTTAATGTAGATTAAGTTTGAAAAATGTATAAAAATATCCAGCATAGTTTAGCCACCTCTTTGATGCTTATATTAATGTAATGTGGGTGGAGAAAAAACTTCCCCTCTACCATTCTGAGTTCTTAGCTGAGACCTCTGTAATGAAAGGTAGATTAGTAAGAGAAAAACTAAGGTTATTAACATGTATACTTTATGGTTGCATGGGAGATACCCAGGGAAAAATGAATAATTCCCTGTGGTAACTTAGAATTAGACCTAAATACTGTCTTAATAGGGAAAGGGTTGAGGGGATGTAGGCCTCTTGGGAGAGAATCAAAGGTTTTTAGGAAAGATGAATTCATAGAAGAATGGGTGAGTTTGTCTGGGAGTGGTGTGGACTTGTGGTCCTCTCTCCTGTGACAAGAGTCCTCCCTGGTTGATGAACCTCCAGGCAAGGACATTGATGACAGTTGAGGTCCTTTTGGAGGATCTGTCTTTAGGCAGGTAAGGGAAGTTCAGAGAAAGCCTCACCCTGCATTTGCTGTTTTTTCAAGTGTCTACAGTTCAAAATATTAACTAAAGCAGCATAATTTAGGGTGGCATATCCTGAACTCCAGTCATGTTTTGGGGTGGTATATTCTGCTATCCTTCAAGATGATAAAGTATGTGCAAAGTACTCTTAGAAGGAAGATACATTTTAGTAACCAAAATTGCTAAACATGCTGTGAGTTTCAAAGAGATTAGATTTTACCTATCTGGAAAACGTTCTAATTTTCAGTAATTCATACTCTGGAAGTTACTTGGAATTTTGTAATAATTTAATTTTGTGTTCACTATGTGTATTGGCTTTCATTTCAAAAGCTTTTTAATCCTGTGTAATAAAAGGTCCTGTTGGTAATTCGTGCAGCTGTGCTTAGACATCTAAAAACTGACATGAGTATTTGAGGGGCGAGAAATTGGCCCTCTGTCTGCTACACACTCTTACACAGTGCTTAGATCCAAACGGCTTTTCCTTTAAAAAAGACAGCAGTAGCAGTTTTTACTCCTATTTACATGTCTGGTGGAGCATGCTGTTTTAAAGTTTTGTTGTCTTTATTTCTAGAGGAGTAAAAAATGGTTATAAGTTTCTTCTTAGGGGCTTATAAATGCAGTCATATCACTAAGATATATATATGCATACCATTTGGTCCTTTTAGATTCTATATAGGTCATGTCCTTGTATCCTAACAGTATTAAAAAAAACCCCACAACTGTATTGATACTTACAGTTTATAAATGTAGTGTTTTAAGAAAGATGTTAATGCAGGACCTTAGTCTCATTTCTGTGTGAATTACATTACTTAAGCATCATTGCTCATTTACATAAATTCACATTTGCCAAATTACACCAAGAGGGAAAACTTAATATAATTATCTCATAGATCATATAATTTATTCAGTATGATTGCATTTTTCTCTTGATGCAATGTGTTTAACTGGTGTTTGTATAGATGCAAAGTAATGTCCATAAAATATGCAGTTTTCTACACTTTGTTTTTTAGTGTTTTTTCAATAGGTGTGTATGTGTGTTGTTTAGAGAAATTGGATGAGGTGCATGTTTTCTATTAACTTCCTTGTGGGCAACAAAATTCCTTTGCTTTGTTACAGTTTACCAGGTCTCATAGTAAAAACAAACCCCAATCAGCTATTGGCTAATTCTAGGGTACAAAAGTACTTGTCAGAAATGCTGTAATATGAGATTGAAATTTGTAACCCAAAGATGCAGCCCTCACTTTTGAGAGGATTCAGTTTCTTTAAAAAATTTTAATAAATTTTTCGGAAGAAAGTGTGAAATGTAATGTAATCTTTGACTGTAAAAATGTGGCTTTGTAGTAGCAACATTAAGCCTAATGCTGGGACAAATAAAGCTAATGTTTTAGGCTCTGTCTTTTATTATAAAATAGAAGCTGTATTGTTTCTTGAAGAATTAAACTAAAAATATATGCTTATTTGCTTAACACCTGGTAACACTGCAGTACTTTCCCAGTGTATCTTCAAATAACAGAAAGTAAATTATTTGTTAAATAATTAAATTTTCTGGAATTCTGTTATCTGAGTAAGGGTACTTTGAATAGGAATGTGAATATTTCAAACTTTTAATTATTTTTTCTTTTGACAGATTTTTTGTATCATTGACTGTATTAATTCAGAATAAGAATGTAGGTATTGCTTACTTAAAATTTTTTGACATAGAAGGAACTATATGTGTTAAATATAAAAAGTTCAACTTGATAAAGTCATAGAAGTTTTTCTCTTTTTTCCAGCTCTCTTACCTTAGTATTGTCCTTGGGATGAAAGAGTTCACACCTGTATGGATATTTAATTGTGGGCTTTTTTGTTTCTCAATTGGGAGAAAAGTTTATAGTTAATTTTATAATTGACCTGTTCATTTTCAAAAGTGTACATTTAAATATAAAAATTTACATTTATTATAAACCATTTAACCTAAGCATTATCATCTCTATGTAAAAATAGCTTCTCTCATTACATGTATGATTACCTTGGTGTTCAAATGTTATGATGAAGTTCAATGCACTTACCAGGATATACTCTACAGTAATTTCCACAGTCTGAAACTTGAAAGCTCTTAAAAACACCAATGTTATATTTTATTTCTTTCTGTATTTAGCACATCCTTGCCAACATAGAGATGATATGAAGAGTAAAATAGAGGGGATTAAGTGTGGCCACTTGGGACTGAGCTAGTAGAAGCTGGAGGTTTGTCTAATGAGAGGAATGAAGTGGAGCGTGCCCTCCGAGGGCTTACTGGTTTATTTGCAAGTCTCTGGTTTGTAATCTAGTTATTGATTTAACATTCCTTTATCATATATTAGAACAAATACATCATGTCTGTAACTGCTGGATAAATTCTGAAGATACACCATATTACTTAAACACCTTAGACAAGTTTCCTGATTCATTGGAGTTTCTCTGGAGCTTATATTTTATTCAAGGGTAGAAAAAAATAAGTGAATAAGATAATTTCATAGAGTAATAAGTGCTGTGAAGGAAACAGTGGAAGCTGGAGTGATAAAGGGTGATCAGGGAGCTATTTTAGATGCTCTGAAAGGTGATTGTTAAGAGGTTGAAAGGACAACAATGGTGCCTAGTTTCTTAAATGATAAGCTAAATCATTCAAATCAATTTTTTCCCTGAAATTAAAGAAATACATTGGGTAAAAATATTTTTAAATGCTTTAAGAATACTTAAGAAGATAGTCACTATTTTAATAACAGCCTTAATTAAATTGGGACTGAAAGAGAGGAATGTTTGAATGCTGAGCAAAATAGGAAAATAAAATAGAAGAAGATTTTTAAAAGAAGCAACTGAAAAGTATGATCCAAGACTGCCTTCATGCACATTTATGTCACAAGTTCGTGTAGCCCAGCTTGGCTGGAGGTGGTGTAGTCTGGTAGTATGCCTCAAAGCAAATGTAACTTCTGTAGATGCAGTGCACGATCTTACAGTGAGCCCCTTCAAATACATTGTCAAGCAAGTAGTCAAAGATAACAAGGCACATGAAGAAACACAGTTGGACAAGAACTAAGCAAGAATAAATGGAATCAGAACCATAAGGACTGCAGATACTGAAATTATTAGACACAGATTTGAAATAACTGGGTTTCAAATTATAACGCATGTAAATGCAAGGAAACCATAAAAAGCAAGATAGCAGATATGAAAATGAGCCAGATTAAGTTTTTAGAAATGAAAAACACAATAACAAAGTTACTGAGTCTTTTGGTTCAGGCTGTGGTGATTAGCTTATATCAAGTGAACCCTCCCTACTTAAACCTGTTTAAAAAATTGGGCCATGCATGTAAAATAACTAGTTGAAGGTTGTGGAGAGCAACCAGTGTAAGCTGTAGCAGAGGGGCTGTGATTTTTGAGAATAGGAAAGCCCATGAAGTGATCTCCATGTTCATTTTGCTTTTTTTGTGAGGGAATTTTTCAGTTCTCAATGCCAAATAGAGCTCAAGCAGATAGAAGCAGTTTGACTCATCTAAGGGTCCAAAAGAGCTGAGAACTGAGGCCAAATCCCAGAGATGAGAGGATTGCAGATAATTATAGTCTTATGTACAGTATCTACATATAATTAAATGTATGCAATACATATAAACTCTCCCTCAAGTATGGTTGTTTAGTAACTATCAGGCCCAGAGCCAGACTTTGAAAACCCATCAGACAACACTGAGTTTGAAGCTCAAGAGCTGAGCAAAAATTTCATCCCCTTTGGGAGATACAGATCAGAGTTCAAGCGCACCAAAAACTAGTACATGGTAGCTCTGACTGGTGCAGCTCAGTCAACCCAGACTGGGTTGGGCGTCATCCAACAATCTGAATGGTTGCTGGTTCAGTTCCCTGGTCAGGGCACATGTCTGTGTTGTGGACCAGGTCCCTGGTTGGGGGCATGCAAGAGGCAACCAATCAATGTTTCTCTATCCTTCCAATCTCCTCTCTCTAAAAATAAATAAATAAAACAAATACATGACAAACTTAAGCCATCATCTACAAATATACATACCCAGTAATATATACACATGTATATAGTTACTTTGTAAGAGCTTTGAAAGACGAAAGAAATCTGTTTAGAAAAATGAATAATAGGCTACACACTGCTCTTATATAAAATACAGAAGGGTTAGACTGTGTTTCAAATGCAAATATTGCTTGCGTTTTTAGAGATGAAAATAATGTGTGTTTGGGTCAGAGCTGTACATTACGGTATATGAACAGTGCAGTATTTGATCCTTACTTTGCATCTGCTCTACCTGATTGCTACAGGAGGTAAGAAGGTCAAGGCAATTCTTGTGTTGATCTATACATAGTTAAGTCTTTTTTAAAAAATCCAGCTAAGTTCCCCATTTACCTTTGCCATCATGTACAACTGACTTTTGAATGCTTAGGGACATTTGATGTAAGCACTAAAATGTCCTCAGGATTGACTAACACAGTTAATGCATGACTGCATGTATTCATTGTCCACAGAAACATACAGCACTCAGAGCATGTGTTTTTTAGGTCAGTGAGTTTTCTACAGAGCTGTTGCTGAGAATTATTTTTCAAGTACCTTCTCAGATATGCTTGTCTAAGTCAATAAGTCTATTGCATTAGAGAGTTTGCAGGCAATACATAAAGCAATACACTAAATAAATTGTTCTTCTCTCAAGTGACATAATGTCTCTATTTTACTTACTGCCTACAATAATTTTCAGAAGCACAAAAGTCATTCCTGTTTTCTTCTTAGTGGGAATTACCAGTTTGTTGTTGATTTTACAAGATTGATTTTACAAGATTGATTTTATTGAGTCTTGAAATTTTGGATTTAGCTTTCTTTTTACGAACATGCATACCCATTTTTAATGTGGCATTTTAAAAAGTGTTTTTTTATCAGAATTTATATTTATTTTTGTCATATTTCAGGCATTTTGTATTGAACTTTTCAATGCAATTCACTATGTATAATATTTTTCTCACTTCCTCCCTGAAATAGAAGTTAATGGCCAGTTTTTAGGAATTTAATCTAAAGCCTTGCTACTGAAACTTCGGTGCTTAAAATAGAATTCTGTGGCCATCACTTGGGAGCTCATTAGAAATGTAGAATCTTGGGTCACCTAATCTGCATTTTAATATAGTCAGGCAAGTCCTGTACACATTAAAGTTTGAGAAGCACTGATCTAAAAGCCTGCTTCCTAGTGCTTCCATTTAATCTACCCAGCCCTTTTAAGGAAAGAGCCCTTTACCTCCAAGAACCTACAGAAAATAATACAAAGCCCAATCAAAATTTAAGAGCTGGCTACTGAAGAACGTGAAATCTTTGTTAACTGTAAAACACTTAAAAATTAATGTTCACTAGGTATTTTAAAGTTTTCAAAGAATATCTCAGAAGCTAATATAATCTGTCCAGGGGTATCCAGCATTTTGGCATCTCTGGGCCACACTGGAAAAAGAAGAGTTGTCTTGGGCCACACATTAAATACACTGCAACACATCATCACACAAAAAATCTCATCGTGTTTTAAATAAATTTACAATTTTGTGTTGAGCTGCATTCATAGCCATCGTGGGCTGCATGTGGCCCATGGGCTGCAGGTTAGACACACCTGTGATGGAAAATAATGTTTATTTGCTCCTAGTGGTTTTATTGTGTCTTTTGTTATACCCGCTTTCTTCCTTTCTTTCACTGCCAATTAGTTGCCAATTAGTTAACTGTGAACGTTAATTTTTAAGTTTCTGTTTTACAGTTAATAAGGTTTCCATGTTATGTAGTAACCAACTTGTAAATTTTGAGTCATCAGAAAACAAATACTAAATGAAACCCTCAACAACAGAATGGTTTTTGATAAAGCAAATAATCAATGCCCTCACTCTTAGGTACATAAGATGAATTAACAATTACTTTTGATTGCTTAGAATAAAGTGGACAGGTAGTTATTTCTTAAGGCTGAATTAGATTATACAAATGAAATCTAATGGATACTAACTTAAAAATATTTTAGAGCACAAGAACATTAAAAATCATAATCCCTTATTTAATAGAAAAAAAAACAGAACGGTTAAATATTTCTACTTAATGTCAGAATGGTATGCAGAGCACGTCTATCAGCTTTAGATTTTTAGTCTAAAATCCAGAAGCCTGAAGATGTAAAATCTGCAAATTATGTTCACTTCTAGTGTGGAATGAAAGGTTAGCACTTGGATTAAATGTCACTTGGCATCAACTGTGCATATAAGTAATTTTAACACAAAAGACTTCATGTTCTAAAAAATGATCCAAAGAGTAGGATGTAGTTGGTAGTTTGTGGTTTCAACCCTTTCTTTGTAAGGCTTAGCAAGCATTTTATCTTTTATAGCTTCAGCTATATAGCACAGGGGGAATGTATTCAACTTTGCACTTGGGAAAATGGTCCTCATTTTCTGAGTTATGACTACTGAAACAATTTTAACAATTTCACCTTCAATTTTTATTGAAGGGTAGCCAAATACTCCTGCTATTTTAAAGATATTTAAAATACCAGTCACTCAGAATCAAAATTAATGTCTGTAATATATTGGTTTTCAAGGTTCGTACCCCCCACTTTTTAATTTTATTTATTTATTTTTAGAGAGAGGGGAAGGGAGGCAGACAGCGAGGGAGAGAAGCATCCTTGTGCGAGAGCAAAACAGTTGCCTCTCACACGCCCCCAACCAGAGACCTAGCCCGCAATCCAGACACATGCGTTGAGTGGGAATCGAACCTGCAGCTTCTTGGTTTGCGGGCTGGCACTCAATCCGCTTAGCCACACCCACCCACACTCCTTTTTTGAGGAAGCGGGTATGTATTTATTAGTGGGTGGGTTGAGGAGTTCATGTGTGAGCCAGGGGTACTATGAAGAGGAAGAGAAGCCTCAGCTCTAGCAGTCAGCATGAGCACAGATGCAAAAGGGGCTCGAGTCACAGTAACTCCTGCTCAGAGATCATCCCGTAGATGTCCCCCATCCACCCCTCCCCTGGGCATGTAGAGAGCCAGGTCAGTGAGGGGTACCTAGTGAGCAGGTGCCCAAAAGCTGAGCCTCAAGTACAATGGGGTATATCTTTGTGTTAATTCAAATGAGCATAACCCTGATAATCTTACTAAACTAATTTGGGGAATAAGAAAAACAGATGAAAAGCTAGAGCAAAATACTTCTTAAAGTGCTAAAATGTTTGGTGGGGACATTTAGCATAAGAGAGGTGCTATATACAAATACTTTTGAATTTACTGTTTATAAGTTGTTTGTCATAATTGGTTGTTTAATCTTTTTGAACAAACTCCTGTCTCCATAACATTCATATAATCTCTGGGTTAAATTTTGTTAATGTCACGAGATTCAAATACTTCCTTTAAGAAAAAGTCTATCTTAGTGGTCGTTTTACTAATTTTTCTTGTCCTTTTCTTTGTAGGCCATCTGTAAAGGAGGAAATTTGAAATCTAAACTGAATGTAACTTCAGATATTTACTTTTAAGTGGTTAAAAAATCCAAAGCAGTTGTGCTCTGAAAATTGAGAATCTTTTAGAACTTTGGAGCTTAGAATAAAGAACTTCAAAATAAAGTATAATTTTAAAAGAATACAAAAATTTTTGTGATATCAATTCCTAGTGTATTTTTGTTAAATAATGCTCACTTCAAAATATTTTGATAAGTGACAACTTTGTGTGTAGCTACTATTTAGACTCTTAAATGTTAAGCCTGTGTATCTCACTTAATCTCAATGTATTTTTTATTATACAGTTATTTTTTTTTACCCTTTTAAGAAAATGCCAATTCCTTTTCCCTTTTCTACTCAGTACTTTGTATAGCCCGCCTTTTGGTCACCAACAATCCTGAATATCTTGGTTTTACTGCTTTTGGGGGTCACTTGAGGCCTTTTATAAATCATCACTTAGTGTAGAATATAGATTAGATCAGTGTCTCTTCAAACTTTTTAGCAGTGGAACTCTTTAAAATCTCTATGGGGGGATAAGTGACAACAGAAAAATACAATAAAAATGAACTATTCAAAAATAAATAAAATAATCTCTCATAGAAGCTTAACATGTATGAGTGGAAATGTAAGTCACATAAATGTATTATTCTTTTCAAGTAGCCGGTGGAGAGGTTGGGTTTGAGCCCTAAGCAGTTGTGGGAGCAAGAGGGAGTCTAATCTAACCCCCAGAACACCACAGATCCCAGTCCAGAATGTAAGGCTGGAGTTGGAAAGGGGAAAACAACGTGTTGCTGCCTCATAAGTTAGGACTAAATCAGATGCTGTCTAAGATGCTTTACCTATCTTTATGTTAGACAGGAAATTAGATGAGGCTAAACTTCAAAGAAAAAATAGAATAATGTTTACACGGTCTTGAAGTCAGATATAAACTTATCATTAATATTCATACTAGATGGGATTTTATATGCAGTTTACCAAAATTAGAAGATAAGATTTGAATGCCTATGGTATTCATGAACAAAAGCTATCTTTTTTTCTTCTTTTGATGAAACATCATAAAGTGTTTATACTACCATTGACTTAATTTAATCAGTTGTGCTTAGGAGTGCATATTCTTGGTTTGTATTAGAATAAAAATAGTCAATTTTTGAAATTTATTTTAGGTTTGTCTTGAAATTTCTTGATGCTCTCACCTGTTAGGCACTGTCAGATATGTAAATATGTGGTTTTTTAGTCAGCAGCTCAGTGTAGCCTTTATGTTTTTTGGTAATAGATTCTTAATGTGTGGCTAAGGGAAATGTTTACTTATGATACCAAACATAGTTTCCAAATACTTTTTGTCATTCATGTGTTGATTAACAAAATATTTAATGAAAGGCAACCATACACCTCAAACATTTAACTTTAAGACTGAAACTATCATTAATTATATGCCATTATTTACTAAGATGAGGCTTCTCAGAGCAGTGCATCATACAGCAAATATTGATTTTAAGCTTTTATGGCAGGAATTTTTACTTCTGTATTGGAGTCACTGTCATCTGAAGACAGTTTTATGCACTAGTTTGTGTTCACTGACCTAATTGATACATAGTTTGATATGAGAATATAAAAGGCTAAATATCCTTTTAGCAGTAATTTCAGGGTGAACAGTAAGATGCTCTAGAGCTTCAAGTTTTTCAAAGAATAATAAATGAGAGAAGCCACATAGTTCTCCCTCTCAACCAATGTAGAAATCTCCCCCTTATTGTTTTGATAGGCCAGCGTCAGTCCTTTACTTAAAATTTCTAGAAACAGTAACATTAGTAAAGGATCATCAATTTTATTTATAAGCAACTTTCATTGGAAAATTCTTTGTTAGTTGAACTACAGGTGCCTCTTATTTTCCATTCTGTGGTTTCAGTTTTGACCCCTGAAGTTAACAATTTAAGTCTAATCTAATCCGACCTTCCGTATGATGACAGTTCACGTGTTTATAGAGAGTTATGTTCCTCTGGACACTGTTTTCTTTTTTTAAATACCGAGTATATATCTTTTTCTATGAAACTCAAATTCAGAAGGATCATTTGTCATGCATGAATTTTCTTTTGCCCACTCAGAGGCAGAATTCTCTTCTTATATGTTCACTCTGTTATTTTTCTCGAGCTTTTCATGTTTTATGCCTTCATAGATTGAGAACTTTTGGAGGGATACCTGATCCTGTAGTTTTCCTGAATGTTCAAACCAATCCTGATAATTGTTTATTTAGGTAAAGAAAATACTTTATTTTCATGTATTTAGAAAAATTAACTCCTAATCATCATATTTAGTGGTACAGTGAATATTAAGGTATAATCCTTTAAAAATTAACTATGTTAAAAGCCAAAATTGAAGGATATTAGAAGTTCTGTGTTTAAATAGATGCGAGTGATTTGCACAATTGGCAGGAATAACAACACTGTATAGTGATCTCTTTGTAGTATTCTTGGATTCAATAATTAAAGATTAAATAAGTATATACTTTTATTAGCCTGTACTAATGGAGAAAACTAGGTAGAAAAATAGATTCTAGCAGGATGCAGAGTGCTATACAGAGAAGAATCTTAAGAAAAATATAGTAACAAAATTAATTGGACAGAGGCATTAATTAGTAAAGTTCTATACATTTGCCTCTGATGTTTTTCCAGCCCCCTTAATCATAGATTGTACAATAGGAGTGAGATAAATATTTTTATACTCTTTCATTATAAATCATTACTTGTTGGATAGTTGAGAATTTAGATTGCTTTTGTGGTATGTTTAAAATTCTCTTGCTAGAACTGAGATGCTGCTAAAATGCAATTAGTGATACAGTACATGCCAATCCTTGTTCTCCTTAAATTACATTACCAAAACTTGGTGTGTTTGGAGGAATCCTCTTAGCAAAATAACTTTTTATTATATTTTATTTTTAAGAACGAGGGCAATTTCAGAAGAGTGGATTTCTGTTAGCTCTTTTGTGAGCAGTGGAAGATTATATTTCTTAAAGTATTGCCTTAATCCCTTTATTAGCAATAATTTTTGCTCACTTAGCAGCTACTGATTTAAAGACAAGCCATTATTAACATTCTGTTGTATGATTTTTCTAGTTCCTTGTACTTCCATGTAACATTTTTGAGTTAAGAGAAAGATGTATTCCTAGAGCCATATTATTTTTATATAAAAATAGGATTTTTCATAGTTTTTTAAATATTAGGTAGAACGGAAGGAATTGTTGTCCATGTGTTATTATGAAAATAGAATTTTAGATAGATACTTTTATGAAATTCTTGAAACATGCTGGCACGTTTTGTAATAGGCTATTTAGTGTCCCAATAGGCTATTTGGTGTCCCCAGGAGACTTGGGGAAATGCTTACTGTTTTCCTCATAATGTTTCCTGTTATCTTAAAATGTAACACTAATGTCTAGGGATAGTAGGGGATTAATAACAAATTTTAGCATTGACATAATCCACTTTGCTGCTAAAATATCCAGAAGACATTAGTAATGCTTAGGAGTTGCTGAGCTAGTTTGCTATGATAGAACTACCCAAATATACAGGGAATCCTTAAATAAAGGGCATCAAAGGAAATAATGCACAGAGAGCACTTAGTGGTCAACAGGGACTGGTTTGCATGTGTAGGCAGTGCCTGCCTGCTGATTGATGGTGCCTCTTACCATGAGGTTACAAGCAACTCTTCAGTAATTCTATGCACAAATGAGTAACAATCAACAAATAACTATAGATTTTAATTAATTAGAATGGTCAAGGTAAATTCTGAATGAAATAGAATGATCATATTGACTTACTGTACTTGAAATTATTAAAGTTTAAATTGCTACTTAAAGTTGTTGTGTTACGAGTATTCTAAGTAAAGTTTGAATAATTTTAGTTTAGTCAATTCTTCAAATATTAACACTGAAAAATCTGAAATGAATCTTCAAATATTCACCAACATAAGGTATTGCCTTAATCCCTTTATTAGCAATAATTTTTGCTCACTATCAGCTACTGATTTATAGACAAGCCATTATTAACATTCTGTTGTATGATTTTTCTAGTTCTTTAATTATATGATTACTAGTATTTTTCAACCTAAATCTTTTTTTCCTCTATAGTGTAGATTGAATGAAATAGCAATCTTATATAAGAGAAAGCATTGTTTTTACACTTTAAATTTTTTTTATTGTTAACACTATTACAGATGTCCCCCATTTGCCCACCCCTCTGCCTTTGCCCAGTTTCCCTCCCCCCACCCCAGCCTTCATCACATTGCTGTCTGTGGCCCTGGGCTATACATACATGATTTTTGGCTAACTTCTTCCAGACGCCCTCAACCCCCACCTTTCTGAGATCTATCAGTCAGTTCCATCTATCTTGTGTGATGGCATGGATGGACCTGGAGATCATTATGCTGAGTGAAATAAGCCAGTCAGAGAAAGACAAATACCATGTGATCTCACCTCTTTGTGGAATCTAATGAACAAAACAAACTGACAAACAAAATAAGGCTAGTGGCATGGAAGAGATACATGGAAGATACGTGGAAGAGAAAGCATTTTAAAGTGATGCTTTTCAGCTAGGTGGGTAAAATGCAGTAGGAAGCAGAGTCAGATTCTTTTCTAACAATAAGAGCTTGTCTGTCAACAAATTCTTTCTGCAGTGAACCTAAATAACTTAATTTCTTTCCTTCAGCCCCATGGTCACACCAGAAGCTGATGGAAGTAATTTAGGAACTCAAGTTTATTAGAGTTTAAGAGACTGTTTTGGCTTTTTTTTTTTTAAAAAAAAGCTATATTCTAGAATATACTTTCATATACATACTCTCACACACATACATTCATATAAAATTCTAAGTATGTGCATCCATCTATTCACTTTAGATTTTGTGGTCCTTGGCTTCCTAGCACACGAATAAAAAGATCTACCTAATTAACTTGTAGATCTTGCCACATTCCCACAGTAATTAGCTCAGGTCTCTGGGTATTACAGGGAATACATAGGAGGCCATGCCCTCAAGCACTGTGAGAGACTATGAGTACCCCCGTGCAGCCATCATAGCAAGGTGGGGAAGCCAGGACAGAAGAAACCACCTCTTACTTAACTTCTCACCTGCTGTTTCCCATTAAAAATTGTTTTTTTCACCCCAGAATATTTGGCACTCCTTTGCTATCTCCAATGACACACAGCTATACGGTATTTTTTTCCATTCCATGGTACATGACTCTTCAGTGTTTTTAAACAGTGTGTTACAGTGGGACATAGCTTATCATTTATGCACAACTCCAATGTATAATACCATTCCTCTCTTGGTGCCCATGTCCTTGTCTGTCATTGAAACCTAATGGCATAGAAATCTCCTTTAAATACTCTGCATACAATTTTTTGTGTACTCCTGTGCACCTATTTATTTGTATTTAAAAATTGTTTTGTGCATCTATTTTTAAAACTCAACTATCTTAACTATATTATCTTTATTTTCAGTAAAATAAAGTTATACAACTTATTCTACCTTCTAAACTCATTTGTAAAAGTAATCTAAAAGTAAAAATTTCTTCTTTACATTGTAGCATATAATAGCTAAAAATGATGCTGAGATTTCTGTATCCTGGAGAAAAGAAAATAATACTGGATTAGAAAGAAAATTACTTAAATTAGGCGTTCTTGGACACCGGTTTAGGTCTAGCCTTCCCGACATGTGGTTTAAATTAAAAGTCTCCTGTATGAAATCTCAGAGAAGTTAACTTATTTAAAGTCTTCCCTAGATAGAATCAACATATATGAGGTGACTGTAAAACAATTAGACACATTGAACAAGTTTTATGTGGAAATCTGTTTTGTTTTTTTTCTCTTCACAATGCATGTGCTTATGGAAAAATAATATATGACATGTTGAAGGACATACACCATTAGTTAATGGCTTGTCTTTGAAATTTGATAATTAAATTATATCTAGCACTTAAGCAAAAATAAAGCCCGAGTGCTTGTGCCATGTTTTGACAAAGCATTTTATATACTAATATTTTGAAGTGTAATTGCTGAACAAAAAATGACACATGAATGCTTTATTTAATTGCATTTACTCCATCATCAGTTACCTAAAAGCTTCAGCACAGTTCTTTGGTGAACTTTCTAAATTCAGCAGTAAGTAACCTTTTAGTCCAGTGTATAAATTAATGTTTTGACAAGCCATTTAAAATGGCAAGTATGTGAATTTATTAGGAAACAATGCTGAATGAAATTTAAAATTCTTTGAATAGGTGAATGACTGTTTATATTTGGCTGAATATATCTTAAGAAGTTTGCAAGCCCTATTATATTAAAATATCTCATGGCTAATATCAATAAAATCGAGATGCTAATTCTATAGCTACCCAAATGCAAAAAATCAAAAGGAGTTTGAGATTAGAAAACTACTGTATTCAGTATTGCTAATGTCCAGCTGGGTTGTGGGCCAGGTTCCCAGCTGCGGATGCGTGAGAGGCAACCACACATTGATGTTTTCTTTCCCTCTCTTCCTCCCACCCTTCCTCTCTCTAAAAATACATAGAATCTTTTAAAAGAACTATATGGATATAATATATAAATATTACTAAACTATTGACAATATTTAATTATATAAACCTATTTATACTATATACAGTTTATTTCTAACTTTATAGTTTTTAGGGCACTTTTATATGCATTGTCTTATGTAAGAGAATATTGAATTAGGGTAGAGTTTAATTTGTGTATGGTCCCAAGTTGCTTATTTTTCTTTCTTAATGAGGGAGCACATGCCAGCACTTGAGCTGATATTTCCAAGCTTGGTGATAGGTTACATTCTTCTCAATAAATCAAATTCCTTAGTTAAGTCTTTGCTTCGATGCTGATGTAATGTTTGTTTCTAAGAATTCCACAGAGAACTTAGACTCTTTTTTAAATAGTATCCAGGATCTGGGATATGAGTTCCTATTTTGTGCCTCCCCCTTCCTCCCCTTTGCCTCTGCTTTATTTATGGTGTTTTGGTTTTTTTTTTTTAAGATATTCTTTTTTTTTTTTAATATTTTTTTATTTATTTATTTTTAGAGAGGGAAGGGAGGGAGATAGAGAGAGAGAGAAACATCAATGTATGGTTGCTGGGGGTTATGGCCTGCAACCCAGGAATGTACCCTGGCTGGGAATCGAACCTGGGACACTTTGGTTCCCAGCCCGCGCTCAATCCACTGAGCTACGCCAGCCAGGTGGTGTTTTTATTTGTGGTTACTGCACAGTGAAAATGAGCCTCAGGCTACTTTCAAGTGTACAGCCTATCAATCAGAATAGATTTTCTTTCCAATTTCCTCTCTGCTCAGATTTTAAATATGTTTCCTTATGCTTACATATCCTAACTTACCCTTAATAGTAACTTGACATAGTCTTCGTTCTCGTTAATATTCCCACTTTGGAAGTTGTGTCTGCTTACAATTTTTCTCTTTGGTAATATTATACATTTTAGTTCCAGCAACCTGAACCACTTGTAACTGGCAGAGCTGTCGCAAGTTCTTTGCTTTTTCCCCAAGAGAACTCCAACAGACACGTCATCACCATTGTGATTTTTTTGTGATAAAAAAACACAATGCAAGGGTTTTACCCTCTAACAAACCTTTAAATATATAATATTTATAACTGTAAGCACAATGTTGTATCTCTAAAACCTTTATCTTAAAAGTATTTTAACTGAATCTCTGTACCCCATTGAACAGCAACTCCCCTTTTCTCCTTCTCCTTCCCCTACCTCTGGTAACCACCAGTGTGCTTCTACCTCCGTGAATCTGTGTACTTCAGATGCCTCATATAACTAGAATCAGGCAGTATTTGCCTTCTGTGACTGGCTTTTTTCATTTTGCATGATGTCCTCCAGGTTCATTCATGTTATTGCATATGACAGGATTTCCTTTTTTAAACTTAAATAATATTCCATTTTATGTATATGGCACATTTTCTTTATCCATTCATCCATTGATGGGCATTTAGGCTGTTTCCATGCCTTAGCTGTTGTGAATCATGCTGCAGGGAACATGGGAGTGCAAATTATCTCTTCAAGATCCTGATTTCAATTCTTTTGGATAAATACCCAGATGTAGAATTGTTGGATGATATGGTACTTCTGTATTTAATTTTCTGAGGAACTGCTATATTATTTTTTCATAGAAGCAGTGTCATACTATCTTCTCACCAGTGGTGCACAAGGTTTTCAGTTTCTCTATGTCTTCATCAGTCTTTCTTATGTGTGTGTTTTGTTTTTGTTTTTTGCTTTTTTGGTAATAACCATCCTAACAGTTATGAGGTAATATCTTATTATAGTTTTGATTTGTGTTTCCCTCTTGGCAAGTGATGTTGAACATCTGTACAGAAAGTACAGATACTTTCTGTATCTGTATGTCTTTTGTATGCCATTTGTATATCTTTTGCAGAAGTGTGTATTTGAGTCTTTTGCCCGTTTTCAAATTGATTTATATTTTTGCTATTAAGTTATAGGAGATTTTTCAATATTTCAGATATTAACCCCTTATCAGGTACATGGTTTACAAGTATTTTTTTTCCATTTCCATTTCATTTCCACTCTGTTAAATTGTTTCACTTCCTATACAGAAGGTTTTTAGTTTGATGTAGTCTCACTTGCCTATTTTTGCTTTTGTTGCTGTGTTCTTGGTGTCATATCCAGCAAATCACTGCCAACACCAATGTCATGAAACTTTCCCCCCATGTATTCTTTTAGGAGTTGTATAGTTTCAATTTTCACATTTAAGTCTTTAATCCATTTTGAATTGATTTTTGTGTATGCTGTAAGGTAAGGATCTAATTTTATTCTTTTGCATGTAGATTTTAATTTTCTCAGCACAGTTTGTTAGAGAGACTATTCTTTCTCCATTATATAGTTCTGGCACCCTTGTCAAAGATCATTTCACTGTATATGCCTGGATTTTCTGGGCTCTCTATTCTGTTCCACTGGTTTATATGTCTGTCTTTATGCCAATACTGTACTGTTTTAATTACTGTAGTTTTGTACTGTGTTTTAAACCTAGGAAGTATGAGGCCTCCAGCTTTGTTCTTTTATCAAAATTGTTTTTGCTATTTGGGATTCTTTGTGGTTCCATATGAATTTTAGGATTGTTTTTCTGTAAAAAATGCCATTGTGATTTTGATGGGATTGAATTGAATCTATAGATCACTTTGGGTAGTGTGTACATTATACTAGTGTCAAGTCTTCCAGTGCATAAATACGGGATATATTTTTATTTATTTGTGTCGTACTTAATTTCTTTCAACAGTGTTTGGTAGTTTTTAGTGTATAAGGTTTTTCCCTCTCTGTTTAAGAGTTAGATGAGACAAAATCTACTCTGTCAGGTGTTCCTTCTGAAAAGCCAGCACCTTGAATGCATGCTTCATTGTTTTCTTCCCCCAGTGAGGGAGAAGTTCCAACCCAGGGTGGTCCCATGCTGATCTGACCTGGCTTGATGGAGGGACTTATTTGGATACAGTGAAATTTTCTTTTTACCCATCTCAGTGTGGCTGTTCTTGGCTTTGTGCTCACCCAGGGCACTGCAGCTTTTTACCTGGAATCTGGAAATCTTATAAAGGTGTTTTAGTCCTAATGTTACTGTATTGCTATTCCCATGAGGAAATGAGGTCTGTGGTTTCTATTCTATGATCTTGCTAATGTCCCTCCAACATTGTACTCTTAATTCCGTAAACGATGAGCACTAATCAAGCACCTACTATATGCCAGGCTCTGGATTAGGAGTTGGGGTTGTAAACATGAACTAAACACGCTTGTTATCCTTAGGGACCTCCTCTGGGTTAGAATACAGACGTATATAGTGAATAACTATAAAATGGGTTTTCTATCATATAGATGGAAACAATTATTGTAACTTAATGTCTAGAGGAAGATTGTCTTCAAGGAAGGCAGGACTTCAGCTGGACTTGGAAGAATGAGTAGAAGGTTTAGAAGGACATTCTAGGAGGAAAGGATAGTGTTAGAATGGAGGGAACCATACAAAACTATGTTAAACAGGGAGTAGGGAAAAAGCCACCAAGGGTGAGGAAATGGGGGTGGATACTGAAACGATTGTATGGGGCTTGATTGTTAACTGAAGGAGTTTGGATTTACGGTATCAAGTTTAAAAAAAATAAGATAAAATAATAGCTTCCCTTCTTTCTCCTGTTATAAAATTTTATCTTCCTTGTGGAACACAAACAACAATTCAGAGCTGCTGCATTTACCGGAACCAGTTGCAACATCCAGTTAAAGAAGAGAATGAGGGAGTCTATGACAATGGCCTTGTAGATGGAAAGATAGGGTCTGGCAAAGATTTCTAGGATAAAGCCAAGAATTAATAATCAAATGAAAGTAGAAGGCAAGAGGGATGATAAAAAGGTAACTTACAGGGCCATAGAAGATTACTAGAGGCAGGAAAATGAAGGATAAGAAAGCAACAGAATAACAAATGGAGATTTTAAGAAATATAAAAGCATTAGAAAAAACTAAAATTTTAGTTAACTCTTAAGTTTTGTAGATCTTCAAAATGAAGAAAACACCACAAAGTGAACTATAAATTAATAAGTATTTGAACCAAACTGAATTGAATTATGTGCTGAAAAGCATTTCTTATGCTGTAATGCCATCCTATATGGCTCTGACTTCAATGTTCTTTTGGTACATCTACCTGTGTTTCACTCCCCATAGTATTGTTGCATCCAAGATGGTAGA